>NC_030384.2:6406169-6722759 GCF_001625215.2 Daucus carota subsp. sativus | reverse complement strand
GAATTAATTCTAGAGTCAGAGAGAGGCAGACGTTTTTCTCAAGGAGACAGCTAGGGTTTTGGGTTTTCGGAGCTTTAAGGAGAGGCACACCTTGGGAGATCGAAGGCCACACTTCGTCCAAGGAGAATCAAGGAATACAGTAGAAGACGTGGATTTGAATCGCTTGCGCCGTAGCGATTAAGGTTAATATTCTGTTCGAACTTTTAATTAATATCATAAAACGCAGGACCAAGGTCCGATTGTTCCTACAAAAACATGCATTGAAGATTCTCAAATAATTGTTATATGCTTCAAACGAATATTTCAGTATAACCCTAACAATCTCCCACTTATACTCAAGATATTCTTTGAGTATATCAATGTTTATTACAAGCAATCCACTACCAACTATAATAACTATGTGACCAAGTATCTGACTCCTATCGCTTCCACGTGCTCCTGAAAAGCCTTAGCTGGTAAGCTCTTCGTGAAAAGATCTGCCCGATTATCCTTCGATGCTATGTCAGGCACAATGACATCTCCTCGCTTAACGAACTGTCGTATCAGGTGATACTTACGCTCTATGTGTTTCGCTGCCTTATGGGCCCGTGGTTCCTTGGTATTCGCCACAGCACCAGTGTTATCACAATAAATCGTGATTTGCTGTGGCAGATGAGGAACCACATCCAAATCCAGCAGGAAGTTTCGGAACCATATAGCCTCTTTGGCTGCCTCAGAGGCTGCCACATATTCGGCTTCCATGGTTGAGTCTGCGATTCATTTCTGCTTCACACTCCTCCATATTACGGCTCCACTTCCCAAAGTAAAAACACATCCCGAGGTGGACTTTCTCTTATCCTTATCTGTTTGGAAATCCGAATCGGTATATCCCAGAGGCAATAAATCAGAGGACTTGTAAACTAGCATATACTCCTTAGTCCTTCGCAGGTACTTGAGTATTGCTTTTACAGCACTCCAATGTTCTTGTCATGGGTTTGACTGGTATCTGCTAACCATGCCCACGGCAAAGCAGATATCAGCCTCGTACATAATATTGCATACATTAGGCTCCCACATGCCGAAGCATAAGGAACCGCCTTCATGTTCTCTATCTCCTTAAGTGTCGAAGGACACTGCCTCTTTGATAGAGTAACTCCATGTCTGAAGGGTAAATTACCCTTCTTGGAGGCCTGCATGTTAAAACGAGCTAATACGTCATCTATGTAGGGCTCCTGAGATAAAGCCAACATCTTTTTCTTGCGATCCCTTATAAGTTTGATCCCAAGGATGTATGCTGCTTCACCTAAGTCCTTCATTTCAAATTGTTTGAACAACCATGCCTTTATTGAAGACAACATCTTCACATTGTTTCCAATGAGTAAAATGTCATCAACATAAAGCACTAGAAAAACCACTGCATTTCCCTCATATCTCTTATACACGCATGCTTCGCTTGGACATTGATCAAATCCATATGACTGGACTGCCTGATCAAAGCGAATGTTCCAATACCTAAAAGCTTGTTTAAGTCCATAAATAGACCTCTTCAGCTTACATACAAGATGCTCTTGGCCTTCTTTAATGAATCCCTCTGGTTGCTGCATGTAGATGGTTTCCTCAAGATTTCTATTAAGGAAAACTGTCTTGACATCCATTTGCCAAATCTCATAATCGAGATGAGCTGCTATAGATAAAAAAATAGGATTGACTTAAGCATGACTACTGGCGAAAAGGTTTCCTCATAATCGATACCTTCTTTCTGAGTATACCCTTTCGCAACAAGTCTTGCTTTCCAGGCTTTCACCTTTTTGTCTGATCCCCTCTTTTTCTTGTAGACCCACTTACATCCAATGGGTTTTACACCTTTGGGTGGTTCCACGAGCTCCCAGACCTGATTAGAATACATTGATTCCATCTCAGAATCCATTGCCTTTTGCCAAAGACTTGCATCTTTGTCTTGTATTGCCTCTCCGTATGTCCGAGGATCATCATCATGTTCACCAGAGACCAAGTCCGAAGACTCTCCCAAAAACATGAATCTGTCGGGCTGTCGAACAACCCTCCCACTACGATGAGGAACTGGTGCGGTATTAGTGACCGGTTGCACAGTCTGTTGTGGTTGTTCTACTTGTACTACAGGTTCATTATTCGTCCCTCCCACTAATTCCTCTAAAACGATACTACTCATGGGTTTGTGATTCATTATATAGTCTTCCTCTAAGAATCTTGCATTGGTACTAACAGTGACATCCCGATTCTTCAGACTATAAAATAAATAATCTTTTGTTCCCATGGGGTAGCCTACAAATAGCTTTACTTCTGTACGAGATTCTAGCTTAGTCGCGTTCTTGTTCAGCACATGTGCTGGACAACCCCATATCCGAATATGTCTTAGACTCGGTTTGTCCCCGGTCTACAATTCTAAAGGGGTTTTAGGAACCGACTTAGAAGGTACTAAGTTCAGAAGATAAGCTGCTGTCTCTAAGGCATGTCCCCAAAATGACTTGGGTAAATCTGAATAACTCATCATCGATCTAACACTCTGTAAAAGAGTCCGGTTCCTTCTCTCTGCTACACCGTTCTGCTGGGGTGTGCCTGGTGTAGTCAACTGGGATTCTATCCCGTTCTCTGATAAATATTCCCTGAATTCCCCAAGCAAGTATTCACCACCACGATCAGATCGTAGTGACTTGATACTTTTATTATGTCGCTTCTCCGTTTTAGCTTTGTACTCTTTGAATTTATCAAAGCACTCAGACTTACAGCGCAACAAATAAACGTACCCATATCTAGAATAATCGTCAATAGAAGTGAGGAAATACTCATAACCACCTCTTGCTTGGATATTCATAGGTCCACATAAATCAGAGTGAACCAGTCCTAACACTTCTTTGGCTCTATTCCCCGTTGCCTTGAAAGGCCTATTGGTCATTTTACCTTCCAAGCAGGATTCACAAACTGGAAATGGCTCCACTGCCAATGAGCCTAAAGGCCCGTCTACTACCAGTCTTTGAATCCTCCTCAAGTTAATATGACCTAATCTCAAGTGCTAAAGATATGTTTGGTTCAAACTAGAAGGTTCCTTTCTTTTATTAGAGGTAGAAGATGTGTTGTTCAATACCCTATGTTGTAGTTGCAGTGCAGGTTGACTAGGATTAATTATATACAAATTGTCTTGCAATGTACCAGAACTTATAATCCGTTTATTCATCATAATAGAAACATTACGATCCAAACAAACATTATAACCATCCAAAGCAAGTTTAGAAACCGAAATCAAATTCCTCTGAAAAGAAGGTACATAAAGACAATTGTTCAAAACCAAAATCCTATCAGAACCAAAAGATAAATGAATAACTCCTACTGCAACTACTGCTACTTTCGTAGCATCTCCCATGAACACGTAGATCTCACCATCTCTAAGCATTCTGGATTGCTGAAACCCCTGCATAGAGTTACAAACATGATCAGTGGCTCCAGTATCTACACACCAAGTGCTCGTAGATATAGTCGCTATAAATGTTTCTGTAACTAGAGAAAGAGACATACCAGTATTGTTTGTCTTCTTAGGAAGAGCACAATCCTTTTTCCAGTGACCCGACTGCTTGCACCGGTAGCACTTCCCCTTAGGCTTTTTCACACCACCTTGAACTCCCACTGCCTTCACAGCTTGCTGTGTCTGAGCCTTTTTCTTCTTCTTATTGCCTTTCGGCTTAGAGGAAGAACCTTTCTCAGCCACATTCACTTGAACACTCTGGCGAAATAATCCTTCAGCTACCTGAAGTTCTGTCAGCAGTTCCGCAAGACTATACTGCCTCTTGTTCATGTTGTAATTCAAGCGGAACTGCTCAAAACTCTTGGGAAAGCTCATAAGGACAATGTCAATCTGGGTTTCCCTGTCAAGCTCAGCACCAAGGATCTCTATCTCATTCAGATGTGACATCATCTTGAGAACATGATCCCTTACAGGTGTACCTCAGCCATCTGAGTGTTCATTAAAGCCTTCATGGCTACCTGTCTAGCAGCCCCATTCTGATCTCCAAAAAGTTCTTTGAGATTAAAGAGCATATTCGAAGCAGTGGCCATAGCCAGAATGTAACATCGCGACATCTCATCAGCCTTTATCCACCGCTTATAATACTCTTTCTCCTCATCAGGAGCATCAGCAGCGGGCTGCTCAGGCTTGGGTTCATAAGTGCAAAACTTGTACTCCTCAGCAGTCAACACAATGTCCAAATTACGTTTCCATTCAATATAGTTAGGTCCGGTAAGTTTGTTATCCTTAAGTGTGGTGAACAGTGGATTAAAGCCCATTTTATCCTGAGAATCATGCATAAAAAAAATCACATTACACATAAAGAAGGGTGCATTAAAATTAAGACCTATTGGTTCCTCTAACAATTATTAAAATTAAATGTACTAACGTTTAAACACCATAAGTTTCTGGTACGTCACGATGGGTGACATGTATACCACCTAAATTTGTTTAAACGTTACTTCGGTCCTATTACTAAACAATAAGCCACGTTGGGGTGGTCTATATTATTTTTCATAGCTAAGTGTATACCATCATCAAATCTTAAATTATCTGAAACCTATGGAACTTGGTACGCCACGATGGGCGGCATGTATACCTTCCAATATTCTTTGAATAGAATACTTCAATTCAATATTCGTGTCTGGTTTGACTTCTAGGCAGTGGAGGAGTCACATCGGTCTCACTTAATACCCATAAGCCTTAGAAATCGCCCCAAATCAGAGATAAAGAAAATTCGTATCTATTCGTATTAATTTAAGAAGTTTATTCCAGTAATATCTATAACATTCTAGACACCATAAATTACATGCCACCATGGGTGACGTATACATAATTTATATTCGTCTTTATGTTAAATTACATACAAACAATGATGGAGACCATGGGATTTAATATCATATTAACTCCCTCTCCCACTTAGAATTTACTTTGAGGATTTTAATCTAGATGCATCGCCCTATGTTAGTTCTTCGAAGTCCACATACATACTATCATGGTAATAGCAACAGAAAGAACACATAACATGGCAGCATACTAGCATGATTAAAGCATTAATTAAAAACATCCCTATGTCCATGTCATTCTAGCATGCGAAGGGTTAGTATCACATGGCATAACAACACAAACAAGAAACACATAATAACAATAATCAAGAATCATAATAAAACACATCCACTATTATGGCCCCGGAAAAATCAGCTTCGAATTCATCCTTCGACAGAATCCAGAAAACTTCGAGAGCCCGTTTGGAGGCCTAAACGGCCTCAGAATGCCTCGAAAACACCTCAACCGGGCTTGGCCCGGTCATAGGTAGCTCCGTCTCGTTCTTCCGTTTCCGAAAAGTGCTCGTTCGCCCAAATTGGACACCGTATGCAAAAGTTACGGCCAAAACAGTGCAGCACCCCCGAAACCCTAATCACAGCAGCGGAAGATCTCTGTTTCTTGCAGCCCCGTTGATCAAACAATTACATACAAATTGTACAGACGAACCAGACTATTCTATTACACCAGATCATAATCTAAAACAATTACAAATTGAATTACAAGATTAAACTATCACGATCAACCCTCGTGATTTACAACAGCCACGATAAACCACGTGGAATCCAAACATGACAGAATAATTAAAACACGACCATAATAGTGGACAACGACCTGCATCACAGAATCACTATATACATGCATATATAATCTTGACATGGACTACATATCATAAATCGCAGAACCGCAACCTCGCTCTGATGCCATTGTAGGAACAATCGGACCTTGGCCCTACGTTTTATGATATTAGTTAAAAGTTCGAACAGAATATTAACCTTAATCGTTACGTCGCAAGCGATTCAAAGCCATGTCTTCTACTGTATTCCCTGATTCTACTTGGACGAAGTGTGGCCTTCGATCTCCCAAGGTGTGCCTCTCCATAAAGCTCCGAAAACCCAAAACCTTAGCTGTCTCCTTGAGAAAAACGTGTGCCTCTCTCAAACTCTAGGATGATTTCGTTTTGGTGTATCTTTCAGCTTTAGGAGAACGAGAATATATATAGGCTACAGTAGGGATTATGGATCATTAGGTCAGGCCTTCCAATGACATTCCGGGCCAGGCCCAATGTCATTAAATATTAATTCAATCCACTAAAGAATTAATATTTGCACTACCTTTCCTAATTCCGTAAATTAATTATTTAATTCGGCTCCCATATTAATTGCTTATAAATTCCCCATGTTTAAGATATCGCATGTCCATTAATTAAATTAATTTTTGACAATTAATTTAATTAATATCTTTTATCCTTGATCATCCACTCAACCTTATAATTATGCAAGAACAAATCTGCCTGCAGGACTAAAGCATAATTATCTTTATGAGCTTTCAAGAGGACATCATCACCCGAATATATTTTTGGGACACGGTTTCCTTCTATAGTCAATATCCCACTCTGTATATAATGTCATTGCCAAATACATAAATTCGTAATTTAAAATAAATTACTTAATTTATGAGTCAAGGCATGTGCATTAAATACAAGTGCCAATCACTATATCTGGATTAAGAACTTAAGCATTAATAACATCATAGAATCTTAGTTCTTTATTGTCAGAATTAAAGAAACAATTATTATACTATTTTGATCCCGTTCAATATACACAAAGTATATAAGTATTATTCAATAGTCAAGACAAACTATTTCCAAATAATACTTCAGCCGTTCCAGTGGTTTGTCTAACACCACCTCGACTGTGAACCTTTACTATATTATATAAGGAGTCTGACAATCTAATCTTCTGCTATCCCATTTGATACTAGATTGTCTACAATATATAATATACAGACAATATGAAAACATGCATTGAAGATTCTCAAATAATTGTTATATACTTCAAACGAATATTTCAGTATAACCCTAACAGTGGCATCAAACACATCATCATCATCCATTTCCTTAGGAAAGGCATCATAATTGTCTTCCTGTTGATGCATGGGTTGTTTGCCTTTGACTTTTCAGATTCTCTGCCAGGTGCAGAATCAGAAGTGTTGGTATTTGTGTTCCCTTTGTTACTCTGGTTGGAGCTTTTTACTTTGTCTTCTCCTCCCTTAACTCTATTCCCCCCCTTAGTTGAGGGATCCTCTCCGGAGGTTGGAGCATCAGACTTGGAGTTCCTGAGAAGTTGATCCAGTTTGCTGTCGATTTCATCAAATTTAGACATGTAGAGCTCATGGTTGGATCTCATCTCGACAGTCAAACAATGGATATCAGATTTGAGCTCATCCCTGTACGAACTGGATGGCTCCTCCTCTACTTTCTTTTCTAAGGTGACCAGTTGTGCACCTTTCTATCTCTCATTTTCAGCAATCATCCGGGCAAGTTCAGCTTGTAACATTGCCATTTGTTCCTCAAATAGAGCTGGGTTAGTGTGTGCACTCACCTCACGTACACTCAGAGCTGTTTCACTGGCCTCACGTGCATGTGTATCGCTCGGTGTTTGCCTTTCATCACTCGATTCACTCATAGCTCCAGATATACCTGTGTATACTACCAATGTTCCCTGAAATGGGTTCAAAGGTAGTGGAGGAACAAATTGTCCTCCGGAAGCAAGTGACGGCAAATCTACTTGCACATTGCCAAGTAGTTCCTGATCATTGAAGAAAGAGTGATCAACAAATTTTTCATACATAGTAAAGTCATTTTGAAATACTGTGCTCTCAGAAAGTGTAGTAACCTGTGTATTGGCTTGATTTTGCACTAGCGTGAGTGCTAGAGTAGTGCTAGACTCTGTACAGGATACCGTGGCTGGACGGTCAACTTCAATGGCTTCATTCTGTTGAGAGAATGAATCCAGAGACTGTATTGCCATATCAGTGTCCAAGCCTTTTTGGGAAGGCGAGGATGTGACTGCAGTTGTCTTCGAGGCTTCCACCCTTTGCTTCTTTAGGGAAGACAGAGCTGCGGGTTCAGACACAAAAGTACTCCCACTCCTTTTTCGGGCTACGTTACGAACAGGTTTCGTAGTAGTGATGTTTGTTATGTTTGGAGAAGAGAGAGTTCGTTTGTTGAACAGAAACATCAGCGGGGTTATGAACCTGTGTGTTGTCAGGTTCATTGCTGGCAGGCTTGCAAAACAAATCAAAGTTACAACCATAATCAGAGATATCAACATTAAAGTTAGATGAGAAGTCAGAAAGTACCTGAGCTACCTGTAAGTCATCTCTGAATTCCTGAAGATCAGGATCGATAGCTGAATCTGACGGCAGTGGTTGTGAAGTTGATTGAATTGGTGGAGAGTATTGTGGTTGAGTGGTAGGTTGTATGGGTGCAGATGAAGATGGTTGAGCTTCGAAGAAGTCAAATGGTAGAGACTCATCTTCAAATGGTGGATATTGTTGTTGGGGGATAGGTGATTGAACTGGTAATTGTTCAGGGGTGTGATCTGGTGATTGTTGTTGTTGAGCTTGAGGTTGAGGTGGTTGTTGGAGTTGAAGTTGAAGTTGCTGGTCTTGCTGTTGTTGTTGTTGATGTTGTTGTGGTTGAGCTACTTGAACTTGGTAGGGAACACGTTGAGCATTAAACCTTTCCGACATGAAAGGAGTGACGATGAGTGGAACCTCGTTGTACTTGGTGCCTTTAGCCAGTTTGTTGATCAACTTGAGACTGGTCTGTTTGACATTGAGTCTTTCAGCATTGAAGTAGAAGTTCTTGTCGGCTTCAGTCATCTTATCGTTTAAAAGTAACATAAGGAATCGTGGATAAAAGCATTCAACTTTATCATTTGTTTCCACGTTCCGACTTCCAAGTGGTCCCATCTTTTTCAGAATCTCTTTCAGAATAGCTGTACCAAAGTCAATTTGACGATTGAAAGCAATACATACTCCAAATACTTACAGTATGTTGGATATGTTGTGAAAATTCCTCCTGTGAGTGGGAGAGAACACCTTTGCAAGTGTGTCGAAGAAAATCTCCTATTCCGGCTTTAGTTTCCCTTTCGTCATCTTAGACAAATGAATTTCCCCTTGATATTGAATCGTTTTGAAGAACTGCATCGACTCCGGTTCTTCAGGAGCATTAACAAAGTTAGCACGGGGGAAACCCAAAACACGATTCACATCATTAGCAGAGATTGTGATCGTCCTTCGTCCATTAACATCTCCTACCCTTATATCTCCAGTGATTCTGTGATTGTCCAGCAGGGTAGTATTCAGAGCCGTAGAGTAGAAGTCATACAATGGTTGAATTTGTAAGTCAGCTGAGGCAGTTATAGCAGTACTCGCCAGGCATTGCTCGTTCAGAAATTTGACCCAGGGTCTGAACCGGGCAGCAACTGCTTCAGGGTCTTGAAATCCATTGTAGTTCGTCTCCATAATTTTGAATTTTCCCACCATTTTGTTAATTAAAAGGTGAATTAAGCGAGAATTTTTCAAATATAATAATAATTCTCAAATGTCTAGCAAATTTCACGTAATAATTAATTTAACGATTAATTAATTAATTAATAATTCGAAATATTAATTAATTCCGAATTAAAATTTAATTAATTTTAACGGTTGTAAATTCAAATTCAAGCTTAATCCAATGCAAGGGTTCGAACAGCAGTCAAAAAGTCCACAAACTTCCCAAAAATTCGAAAACCCAATTACAAACTCAAGAACCCTAAAAGAGGGTTTGAATAGCTTTTCGAAAAACCACACAACTCGGCCAAAAACGTTGAGGAACAGTTGAAAGCCAGCTTAATATACCACAACTCAGTTCAAAACAGTCGATTAAACCCCAAACTCGGTGAAAAAGGTTCGAAAAACTTGGAGAAATCGAGTTCGAAAAAGGGCAGCACTTCGGTAGATTTCGGTCTAAATATCCAAACCAGCAAGTTTATTACACAAAACTTGAAAAACTAGCAAGGAATCAGCAAGTTTTTCGTTGAAAACTTGAAAAAGTCGAAGTGTGTGTTCGAGTGTAAGCGAATGGAGATGAAGAAGATGAAGTGAGAAAGGAGTAAGACAATTATAAGAATTGTCTTGGTGCTTTGAATCTCGGTAAGACAATCTCGTCGATTGTCTTGCCGTTCCAAAACACGGTAAGACAATCGACTTGATTGTCTTGCCGTCTCGAGTAGCGTATACGAGAAGCTTAACACAGTAAGACAATTGGCGAAATTGTCTTGCCGTGTATATATACTGAAAATAAACGAAAAACGGTAAGACAATAATAGAGATTGTCTTGCCGCATAAAAAATAAGAAAATAAAAGAAAAATCTCTGAAAAAGCTCGGTAAGACAATTATTTAGATTGTCTTGCCGAGTTTATGACAAAAAAAAAAAGATTGTCTTGCCGAGTTTTTCAACAGAAAAACAAATAAAATAATATAAAATTATGATTTTTGATTTATTTTAAAAGATAAAATGTTTTGCACATTAAATCAAAAATCTAATATCAGAATAATATTATATAATACACATATATTTTGTAAAATTCAACTTTAATTAAATATAAATACTTATGAACTTAACTTTAATTCATGAAAATGAATTAACTTAAATTCAAATATGTATGCTTAATTAATTTTGAAAAATACAAAATAAATACAAATAATTATCTAAATGCTTAGAGAATAATACAGGGGAGTAATCAGGCATTTAGAAAATTACAGGTAAACATATAAACATGCATAATTACACAGATAATTATTAAATAATATACAGACAATCATATAAAATCTAATAAAATACCTATAAATACACAGAAAATTCACAAAATTATATAAAAATATATAAAGCATATTAAAAATATATACAATGAGAATCATGTCATATTTAACATCCCTAGCTCACAAACCAACTTAGAGAAAGTGGATTCATCAAGTGGTTTAGTGAATATGTCAGCGATTTGATCAGCCGTGGGTACAAAATGTAACACCACCGTACCATTCATGACATGTTCTCGAATAAAATGATACCTGATATCTATGTGCTTGGTTCTGGAATGTTGAACCGGATTGTTGGAAATGGCTATGGCACTTGTATTGTCACAAAATATTGGAATTTTGTCCACAGAAATACCATAATCATTCAGTTGGTTTCTGATCCACAGTATCTGAGCACAACATCTTCCAGCAGCTATATACTCAGCTTCAGCAGTAGAAGTAGACACGGAGTGCTGCTTCTTGCTATACCAGGAAACCAACCGACGTCCTAGAAATTGACAGCTTCCAGACGTACTTTTCCTATCAATCCTGCATCCTGCATAATCAGAATCTGTATAGCCGGTTAAATCAAAACCAGTATTCTTAGGGTACCAAATACCTAAACCAGGTGTACCCTTAAGATATCTAAAGATTCTTTTGACGGCTATAAGATGTGATTCTTTAGGATCAGCTTGGAACCTAGCACACAAACATGTTGCAAACATAATATCTGGTCTACTAGCAGTGAGATAGAGTAAAGAGCCAATCATACACTGATAGCTTGAGATATCAACTTTCTTACCAGATTTATCCTGGTCAAGCTTTGTGGCAGTGGCCATGGGTGTCTTTGCCGGAGAAGAGTCTTCCAGATTGTACTTTCGTAGAAGATCTCTGACATACTTTGACTGGCAAATGAAGATGCCATCTTCCTTTTGGCTTACTTGAAGACCAAGAAAGTAGGATAGCTCACCCATCATACTCATTTCATAATTGCTCTGCATTAACTTAACAAAGCTCTTGCACAAGTTATCGTTAGTAGAACCAAATATAATATCATCAACATATATTTGAACAAATATCATATTATTATCATGCAATTTGTAAAAGAGAGTTTTGTCTATGACACCTCTAGTGAAATTGTTTTCAATTAAAAACTCAGAGAGAGTGTCATACCATGTCCTTGGTGACTGCTTGAGCCCATAGACAGCTTTGAATAAGAAGTAAACAAAATCAGCAAATTCTGGATTTTCAAAGCCAGGGGGCTGTTCCAGATATACTTCTTCTTCTAGCTTTCCATTCATAAATGCACTCTTCACATCCATCTGATAAACTTTAAAGTTGGAATGTGCAGCAAATGCAAGGAATATTCTGATGGCTTCAAGACGAGCAACTGGAGCATAGGTTTCATCGTAAATAATTCCTTCTTCTTGAGAATAACTATTTGCGACCAGTCTGGCTTTGTTTCTTACAACAATGCCATCACCATCTAACTTGTTACGAAAGACCCATCTAGTTCCAATTGTAGACTTTCCTTTTGGCCTTGGAACCAGGGCCCAGACATCTTGTCTCTCAAATTAATTGAGTTCTTCTTGCATGGCAAGAACCCAATCAGGATCAGCAAGTGCTTCATCTACTTTCTTTGGTTCTACTTGTGATAGAAAACCAGAGAATAGACATTCATTCGTCGTAGAACTTCTAGTCCTTACACCAACATCAGGATCACCAATAATAAGATCAAAGGGATGATCTCTGCTCCAGATCCTTTCCCTTGGAAGTTGTGTCCTTGATGATTCAGCTGTATTGTTAGTAAGCTGAAGTGTATGACTAGTTGATCCACCAGCTCCCCCTGAGTTGTTGCCAGGTTGACTTGATGATCCAACACTAGCATCAGTGGAATCTCCAGCATTATTGCCATTTCCTCCACCATTGCCTGGATCATCACCATCATTGTTGTCATCTCTTGTTGCAACCTCAGGTGGCATGTCATCATCTGAATCAGAATATGGATAGTTGTCAAACTTCAGAGATTCAGATGGATCAGCAGATTGTAGACTTGGGAGTTTAGTGTCATCAAATGTAACATTGACACTAACTTTCATTGACAGAGTATCAATTACAAAAACTCTATAAGCATTAATTGTATAACCAACAAAAATTGCTTTAGATGCCTTTGGCTCAAACTTGTTCAAGTTCTCTTCACCATCCTTGAGAACATAACACTTGGCTCCAAAGACATGAAGATGTTTGACATATGGTTTCTTGTTTTTATACAAATGAAATGGAGTTTTCATATGATCCTTATTGATCAAAGTTCTATTCTGGGTATAGCAGGCAGTAGACACAGCTTCAGCCCAAAAGTACAGTGGAAGCTTTGCTTTAGCAATCATAGTCCTTGCAGCTTCAATTAGTGTACGATTCTTCCTTTCGACGACTCCATTCTGCTGAGGAGACCTTGGTGTTGAATACTGCCTTCTAATTCCCTTTTCGGAGTAAAAGTTGATTAGGGTTTGATTCTTGAATTCTGTGCCATTATCTGACCTTACAGCTTTCACTGGCACACCCTTATCCAATTCAACTAACTTTATATGATCAATCACTGTCATTGGGGTTTCATCCTTAGAAGCCAGGAAGTAAACCCAAGTAAATTTCGAGAAGTCATCCACAATAACCAAGGCATATCTTCCTCCATCAATTGATGCAACATTTACGGGGCCAAACAAATCCATATGCAATAAATGGAGTGGATCTGTAATGGTATTGATGGTCTTGCCTTTGTGAGATGATCTCTTCGCTTTTCCTTTCTGACAAGCTTCACAAAGATCATCAGTTGAGAATTCCAGGGAAGGCAAACCTCTACTAGATCTCTCTTGACTAGAGAGTTCATGGTTTTGAAGTTGAGGTGTGAAAGCTTCTTATGCCATAACCAACTATCTTCAGCAGACGCTTTGGCGTAGAAACAGTGAACTTCGTTTCCTGGTCCTGAAGACAAATCAGCTACGTATATGTTGCCTTTCCTTACGCCACATAGTGAAGGACGCTTATCCTTGATATGTTTGATGATACATATCTCCTTTTCAAAGTAAACATAATATCCTTTGTCACAAAACTGACTGACACTCAGGAGATTATGTTGAAGTCCTTCAACTAAAGCAACATCCTCTATGATGATCCTTCCATTTTTGTACTTGCCATATCCCACAGTACGACCTTTGCTATTATCAGCAAAACTGACTGTTGGGCCAGCTCCTTCTCTTATGTCTTCCAGCAGGGATCTTGTGCCAGTCATGTGCATTGACGCTCCACTGTCAAGCACCCAAGTAACTCGAACAACTCCACTGGCACCCTGCACAAGACAACTTGATTAAACATTCTTTGGGACCCACACTTGATTGGGTCCAGCAGACTTAAAGAATAGATTTCTATCGGGTAATACAACAGAGCCTCTTGGACTGATATTTGGCTCACTCTTGACTGAACTTACTTCCTTAACAACAGCCTTGTAAACCTTGGTTTTAGGCTTTGGAACATAAGTCTCCTTCCTAACACGAGGAGGACTAGCAGTCTTTGATCTAGCATGCTTATTGTTCGTGTGTTGTCTAGGTGATGTGTTTTCATTTTTAGCATGCAAATTTCTAAAATAAGCAGACATAGTATTGAAAGCACAAAGCATACGGTTATCAACACCACAACATTTATGACATGCATCAAAAACAGGAGCAACAGGCATATCAGTCACAGTAGTAGGAACATCAATAGATTCTACTCTTACTTGTTAACAGATTTAAAGTTCTCAGTAGAATGACATCTATTGTCTCTGTTCTTACTATTCACAAAGTTATTAGGCTTGTTGAATTTAGTTTTCTCAGAGTTGACACCTAAACCAGCTTTAGGCAACCTAACATTGCCTTTCACTTTGATTGGTTTCAGTGATGTCAGGATCTCATCTCTCTTCCTATTACTCTCTTTCATTTTAAGGTCTTCCTGTTTGAGTTCATATCTAATGACAACAGGAGTTTCTAACAGAGGTTCAGCTTCTGAGGATTTAAACAATGGTTAAGGGGAATCTTTCAAAACAAAAGGAATTCCTCTCTCCTCAGCACTCTTCTTAAAGGGAGTAATGTTACTAGCCTTAGCTACAGATTTGTTATAGTCAAAACCTATTCCAACAGTTCTCTTGATCTCTTGTTTATCATTAAGTTCTTTGACTATAGTTGAGGCATCCTTAAAGGCTTTACACTTAACTTTCTCTTCGTCTAGTTGAAGTCTTAAGCAATCTCACCTTTCTCTAGAACTCTGACTTTAGCACATTGTAATCCTAAATCCATAGTCAGTTGTTCAATTTTAGGTTTTAATACTTTCATCTCATTCATCTTATAAGCATGAATATCTAAGACTAAAGTATCAATCTTAAGATTGGCAGCTTTCAACTGTTTAATAGCATCATCTCTTTCAAGTCCTAATTGCATAAAAAGTTTAGGGCATGTAGGATCTACCTGAAAGCTTCCAGCAGGAGGAGGTGAAGATGATCCAGCATTATCCATAAGAGCAACATTCCCAATCTGCTCTTCTTCATCACTATCTGTATCATCCTAACTTTTCCCTTCTGTCAGATAAGACTTGCTCTTGAAACTTTGATTTCTAGAAGTACCCTGATGCTTTCTCACTAGTGCATCATACTTCTACTTCAGCTCGTCGTACAGATCCTTTCTCTTTCCTTGAACCTTGGGCTGTTTGCATTCAGTTGCAAAGTGTCCCGGTTCACCACAGTTGAAACATTTAAACTTACTTCTGTCCACCATCCCTGTCTTGAATCCTCCTTTGCTTGTAGAAGATGAGTAACCTCCTTTTTGAAACCTATTAGCAGTAGGTTTGTACTTGTAGGAGGGGTTCTTCTTGAATCTCATGTTTCCAAATTTCTTGGCAAACAGTGATAGAGATTGATCTTCTAACTGTTCTAGCTCTTCCATTGTATAGAACTATTCGTCACCACTGGAAGAAGCAGTCTGACCCATCTCAGGTACAATAAATTCCTGAATGACCTTAGAAGAAACAACAACATCCTTCTTCTTTTCTTCCGGTGTAGGTGATTCAACAACTAGAGCTCTTGAATGGTTCATTGTTTTACCCCAGCCATATCTCTGCTTACTTCGAACTTGCTCGAGTTCATAAGTTTTCAAAACTCCGTAGAGTTTCTCCAGAGAAATCTCACTCAGATCTCTACTTTCCCTGATAGCAGTGATTCTGTGTTCCAGATGTTCGGGAAGGGATAAGAGAAACTTCATGTTGACCTCTTTCTTGTCATAGTATTTCCCATTTAGATTTAGATTATTTATCAAATTATTAAGTTTGATAAATACTTCTGAAATCCCTTCTCCGGGATTGGAACCAAACTGTTCATACTAAGCCATCAGTATCTCTTTCTTATTTTCCCTAACTTCTTCTGAGCCTTCGTTTATAATCTTTAGTTTATCCCAGATTTGCTTTGCATTCGTACAATTTACAACAGCATTGTACATGACCGGATCTAAAGATTCAACCAAAATCAGTTGAAGAGTATCATCTAAGTTCATCTGTTCATTCTCTTCATCTGTATACTCAGAAGGTTCTTTCGGAAATGTCTGATGAGGTATTAACACACCATCTTCTACGTGTGCTAATATGACGTTCATCGGGGTAGTAACACCTTTGTTTAAAATCCCGATATATTTTCTGTTGGCGGTGCGAAGGAACAACAACATATGCCTCTTCCATAGGCCAAAGTGTTCTTTGCTGAATGGTGGAATTTTAATGCTACTAATCTTTTGTGTACTCATGTTTAAGGATTTAAAGTGAATAGTGTTTGGATGAGAAATGGATTTTTGAAAGAAAAATATTTTAAATCAAAATTAATTTTTGGAATAAAATTAATTCGAATAAAAAATATTTGGACGTTACAGAGTGTGTATATGATCTGATACGGAAAAATGGTATCAACCGCTCTGATGCCAATTGTTAGGTCCTGGAACGATTGAAAGGGGGGGGGGTTGAATACAATCGTCACTTAAAAATAATTGCGGCGGAATAATCTGATTGAATATAAATTTGTTAATCAGATTTTAATTAATTAATATAACAATGTGTAAGTCGTTATATAATTAATATGGTTCGTTTTAATGTCCACTAGTTCGTAGAATATATTTGACATAAAGTATTCTAACTCAGCGGAACAAAACAACCGAATGATCAAAGCACAGTAAACTGTGGATTTAACGAATAGCAAGTTTAGCACAACTTGAAAGCTTTACAATACTTTGAACACTTTGAAATGAATGAGAATGAGCCATATTTATAGGCAAATCTCAAGAACTAGGCAAGACAATGGTGGCAAAGACAATCTAGTGGTTGCTAAGACAATTAAGCACTTTGTCTTGCTGAAAAACACAAGGTAAGACAATCATAAGCATTGTCTATAGCTTAGTAAGACAATCTGAAGTGGTAAGACAATCCCAGGGACACAGTAAGACAATTAGGACACGGTAAGACAATCTGCAGGATTGTCTTACACTCCAAACGGTAAGACAATCAGAAAGATTGTCTTGGAAGCTACACGGTAAGACAATCATTGATATTGTCTTGGCAGCCACACGGTAAGACAATGAGGGGCACGGTAAGACAATTACTGAGATTGTCTTACCGTGTGTTGGAAGAGTGAAATGACACGGTAAGAAAATCTGTTTGATTGTCTTACCTTGTTGTTTCTTAAGACAATCATAGAAATTGTCTTTCCTTTTGATCCAACAAGACAAACCCTTATTTCTTTTAATTAATTAACCAATTAATATCCACTTAATTATATTAAATGAATAAATTCATAAATTAAATTAATTCGAGATGGAATTAATTTAATAAATAAATTCCACATCATATATAATTATTTTGAGAAGTGGATTAAATAATTAGATAATCAATTATCCCTTTTCTTCTTCTTCAGAGTCTTCAGCCTTCTGTAAACAATTAAGATCTTCGACTTGAATGAACGGCCACTTTCTTTTGACGTAGAATATTCCTTGTGGGCTTCATTTGTGTACCACTTTCTTCGACTTGAAGCTGATACACAAATGTATTGTCTGGTACATCTGTAACTAGCTCAATTAAATATTCCTTGTCATTTAAACAATTAAGCTGTGACTTGTTCGTCGATTCTTCGTCTTCTGAGTTCTTCTTCATTTGTAGACACAATAATGGAATTGTTACATATTTGATGATGTCACAGGTATCTAACTTGTTTAGTGTGCAGAAGCAAATATCAGAGTTTAGCTGGAAATCAGAGTTTAACGACTGACAGCTGGATCAGAGTTTAAGCGATGATCAGAGTTTGCAGGCGGCTGATTTTCAGGAGCATATCTGACTAAGTAAGGAAGATAAAGATCAAGAGAGATTGTGCAGATCAGGACAGCAGAAGGATAGCTACTGATTAGATTATTTTAGGAAGCAGATAATTATAAATCAATCAGTAGATATCATGTAACTGTGTATATAAACACAGCTTAGGGTTTACTCTAGATGAGTTATCAATTGAATATCATTCGTGTAACCTAGCAGCTCTTAGTGATAAGTTATAAATCACTAAGAGATTATTTGTAAGCTACTGTGATTTGTGAATAAGAGTTTAGTTGAATTATTCTCTTATACTGGTGTTTTGTTCTTGATTGTGTTCACTATATTATCTTATATAGTGAGTTTATTCGGCCTAACAAGTGGTATCAGAGCCAGCTCTGTTGATATACCTACAGTGAGATCTTAATCACACACAATCATGTCTGAGAAATCACAAAACAGTAGATATGAGTCTCTTAGGGTTCCGGTCCTCAGGGCATCTGAATATTCTGTCTGGAAAGTAAGAATGATCATGTTTCTGGAATCTACAGATCCAGAATATCTGGATAGAATTTATGATGGTCCACACATGCCAACGAAGCTCTCTGTTGCAGTGGGAGATGAACCCCAGAAGATGATTCCTAAAGAGAAGAAGGACTATACTCCAGAGGACATCTCATCTATTAGTAAAGATGCAAAGGTGAAGCATCTGTTGCATAGTGCTCTGGACAATGCTATGTCCAATAGAGTAATTGGATGCAAAACTGCAAAGGAGATATGGGATGCTTTGGAAGTCAGATGTCAAGGAACCAAAGCCATTAAAAAGAACAGAAGGACCATACTTACTCAAGAGTATGAACACTTTGATTCAAAATCAGGTGAATCACTGACTGATCTTTATGATAGGTTTGTCAAGCTGCTGAATGACTTGTCTCTTGTGGACAAAGAATATGATTTGGAAGACTCAAATCTCAAATTTCTGCTTGCTCTTCCTGAAAAGTGGGATTTGAAAGTAACCACTATAAGAGACAATCATGATCTTGAAGAGATGTCTCTGGATGAAATCTTTGGAAGGTTGAAAACTCATGAACTTGAGATGGAGCAAAGGAGCAAACGACATGGTGGGAAACCCAAACCAGTTGCCCTAAAAGTTCAAGAAGATTCAACTGTGAAAAGCAAAGGAAAAGCTATTGTCAAAAAGTCTGATACTGAGTCATCAAACTCTGATGTTGACTCAGACTCTGATATCCCTTCAGACTCTGATGACAGTGATACTGAGATGATGCAGCTGGCAGCACTAATGGTAAAAAGCTTCAAGAAGATGGCTTACAAGAACTTCAACAAAGGGAAGAAATTCTCAAGGAAAGACAGAAACTCTGATAAGAAGGTCTTCAAAAGAAATGAAGGCAAAGAAGAAAAATCTGGAAAATCTGATAAGTCTAAATACACCTGCTTCAATTGTGGAGAGAAAGGACATTTTGCAACTGAGTGCAAGAAAGCTAAGAAAGAAAAGGAACAGGCCTTTATCACAAAGAAGGGGAGTTGGGCAGACTCATCAGAATCAGAGGAAGAAGTCAACTATGCCTTGATGGCAAACATGGACAACAGCACTGAGACTGTTGAAACTAAGGTACCTCATTCCACTCTTGCTTTTGATACTGAGGATATAACTGAGTTAAGATTGTTTCTTAAAACTCTGCATGTTAGTTATAGAGATCAGACATTAGAAAATGACAGACTAAAATCTGAGATCTTGGATGTTAAGAAAAGGAATGATTATCTTGAAAAGGAACTAGTTCAGATGCTAGAAGTTCAGAAGGAAAGAGATGATTCTATCTTTGTTAAAAATGAACTCTTAAAGAAAAATGCTTCTCTTGAATCAGAACTTGCTAAGGAAAAAGAGATAATCAGAACTTGGACTAACTCAGGGAAGACTACTCAGAATATCTTAGAAAGTGGGAACTGGAAGAAAGGGTTAGGTTACTCTGATAAAAATGAAGCTGAGTCATATAAACAAGAAACCATTAAAATTGAAAAACCCAAAGTAGTTCCAGTAAGATTTGTTGCAGAATCAAAAACTGATACTCCTAAACAGGTTAATATTGGTTTAATGACTCAGAAACAGCTTAAGCATAAACTCAAGGAGGTTAAGAAAGAAAACAGGATTAAGGAACCTAGGAAAAATAGGAATGGAAAGGTTGGAATAAACAAAAGCAACAATTACATGCCTGTTCCAAATGCTCCTAGGAAAACTTGTCATAATTGTGGTAATCCTAATCATCTTGCTTCTTTTTGCAGGAAAAATAAGGACATAAATGCTATGTCTCCAAAATCAGAAGTTAAGACTAGGAATACTAGATTTAGACCAGAGAATCCTTGTTTTCATTGTGGTAGTTTATGGCATTCCATTTACACTTGTAAGGAATATCATAGTTTGTACTACAATTATTATGAATTAAAACCTTCTTTGAAGAAAAAGATTGATTCTCCTAGTTCAGCATCTGTTAAAAAGTCTGTTAGCACAAACTCTGATATAAACTCTGATAAATCTTCCGCTGCTAGTGTTAACAAACTTAACAAGAACAAAGGATCCAAGCAAGTCTGGGTCCTTAAAACTAATCATTAGTTGTGTATGTGATTGCAGGGCAACAGGAAAAACATCCTAGTTCTGGACAGTGGATGCTCAGGACATATGACAGGAAATAAAGCCCTGCTATCAGACTTTGTGGAGAAGGCTGGCCCAAATGTTTCTTATGGAGATGGCAACATAGGGAAAACTTTGGGATATGGCAATATCAATCTTGGAAATGTCATCATTCAATCTGTAGCTCTGGTTTCAGGACTTAAGCACAATCTGCTGAGCATAAGTCAAATCTGTGACAGAGGATATCATGTCAATTTCTTGGAAGAACACTGTGAGGTCATTAGTAAAAGAACTGGAAAAGTTGTTCTGAAAGGATACAGACATGGCAACATCTATGAAGCTAAGCTATCTTTAAACTCTGAAAGCTCTGCAATCTGTCTACTTGGCAGAGCCAGTATTGAAGAAAGCTGGAACTGGCACAAGAAATTATCTCATCTGAACTTCAATAATATAAATGAACTTGTGAAGAAAGATCTTGTGAAAGGACTTCCAAAATCAGTTTTTACTACAGATGGACTCTGTGATTCCTGTCAGAAAGCAAAACAGAGGAAGTCTTCCTTCAAAAGTAAAACTGAGTCCTCAATTCTTGAGCCATATCATCTGCTGCATGTTGATCTTTTTGGACCAGTAAATATAATGTCCATTGCAAAGAAGAGATATACTCTGGTCATTGTTGATGAATTTACCAGATATACATGGGTATATTTTCTTCACAGCAAGGATGAAACACCATCTTTATTGATTGAGCATGTCAGGCAGTTGAACAAAATCTCTAAAGATGCAGTAAAGATCATAAGAAGTGATAATGGCACTGAGTTCAAGAATTTTAAAATGGAGGAGTTCTGTAAAGCAAATGGCATCAAACAGGAATTTTCAGCACCTGGAACACCTCAACAAAATGGTGTTGTAGAAAGAAAGAACAGAACTCTAATTGAAGCTGCAAGAACCATGTTGGAGGAAGCAAAGTTACCAACCTACTTATGGGCTGAAGCTGTGCAGTCTGCCTGTTTCACACAGAATGCAACTCTGATTAACAAACATGGGAAAACTCCATTTGAAATGGTTAAAGGCAGAAAACCAAATCTCAAATACTTCCATATTTTTGGATGTAAATGTTTTGTTCTGAAAAATCATCCTGAACAGCTAACCAAATTTGATTTAAAAGCTGATGAAGGAATTTTTGTTGGTTATCCTTTATCAACAAAAGCCTTCAGAGTTTACAATCTGAGAACAAGGGTAATCATGGAATCCATTCATGTATCCTTTGATGATAAGAAAATTACTGGAATGGAAGATTTTGAAGATCATGAGCAACTGAGATTTGAAGATGAAGATGCATTCTCTGATTCCATAAACTCTGACTCTGAGACAATATCAGAGCATGTCACTTCTAATCACCAACCTCAAGCACATGTAGAGGGGGAGCACTTTCAAAATGAAAATCTGAATGAAAATGTTGCAGACTCGGCAGAAAACACAAACTCTGATTCTGACTCCTCAAACTCTGATCACTCTGCATCAGAAAATCAGGAGAACACATCTTCAGGGGGAGCATCAGAATCTCAGAATGCTCATGGAGATAGCATGAATAATGGGGGAGAGGCATCAGAGAATCAAAATGATACTGGCATGGATCATGGGGGAGGATCTAGTTCCAGAAATCAACTGCCACATGAAAGAAAATGGACAAAGTCTCATACACCAGATCTGATTATTGGGGATCCAGATGCTGGAGTTCAAACCAGAACTGCAACAGCAAATGAGTGTTTATTTCATTCATTTTTATCTCAGACAGAACCAAAGAAAGTGGAAGAAGCCTTAAAGGATGCAGACTGGGTAACAGCAATGCAGGAGGAGTTAAATGAATTTGAGAGAAATAAAGTCTGGACACTTGTACCAAGACCAAAGAACAGGTCAATTGTTGGTACTAAGTGGGTTTTTAGGAACAAAACAGACAGTGATGGTATAATCACAAGAAATAAAGCCAGACTGGTTGCTAAGGGATATTCTCAACAAGAAGGAATCGACTATGATGAGACCTTTGCCCCAGTTGCCAGATTGGAAGCAATCAGAATTTTCTTGGCTTATGCAGCACACAAGAAGTTCAAAGTGTTTCAGATGGATGTAAAGAGTGCCTTTCTCAATGGGGAGCTGGAGGAAGAGGTATATGTTGAACAACCTCCAGGGTTTGTGGACACAAAATTTCCAGATCATGTCTACAGATTGGATAAAGCACTGTATGGACTAAAGCAAGCACCAAGAGCATGGTATGAAACTCTGACTCAATTTCTTTTGGACAGTGGTTTCAACAGAGGTACAATTGATAAAACTCTATTTTATCTCAACCATGGTAATGATCTGCTATTAGTTCAAGTCTATGTAGATGATATTATTTTTGGGTCTACTAATCCTAAACTCTGTGAGAGATTCTCAAAGCTTATACAGTCCAGATATCAGATGAGCATGATGGGAGAAATGAGCTACTTTTTGGGACTTCAAGTCAAACAGACTGATGAGGGTATTTTCATTAATCAGTCTAAATATACCAGGAACTTGCTAAAGAAATTTGGCATGCAGGATAGCTCAGCTGCCACCACTCCAATGGCAACTGCCACTAAGTTAGATAAAGATACTGGATCACCAGTAGAAATTACTAACTATAGAGGTATGATAGGCTCACTTCTATATCTGACTGCTAGTAGACCTGATATCATGTTTGTAACCTGTCTTTGTGCAAGATTTCAAGCAGATCCAAGAGAACCACACCTTGTAGCAGTCAAAAGGATTTTCAAATATCTCAAAGGAACAGTTGAGATGGGACTCTGGTATCCCAGAGAATCAGACTTTACACTGATTGGTTACTCTGATGCAGATTTTGCAGGATGCAAAATAGACAGAAAAAGTACAAGTGGGAGCTGTCAATTTCTAGGAGGAAGATTAGTTTCTTGGTTCAGTAAGAAACAAAAATCTATTTCCACATCCACTGCAGAAGCAGAGTATATTGCTGCAGGAAGCTGCTGTGCTCAGATTTTATGGATGAAGAATCAACTACTGGATTATGGGTTAACTCTGACTCAAATTCCTATTTATTGTGATAACCAAAGTGCTATTGCTATGACAGGAAATCCAGTACAGCACTCCATGACCAAGCATATCAGCATAAGGTATCATTTTATCAGAGAACATGTGATGGAAGGAACAGTAGAGCTTCACTTTGTTCCAACAGATCAGCAGTTGGCAGATATCTTCACCAAACCTCTGGCTGAAGCAACATTTACAAGGCTTGTAAACGAATTAGGGATGATTTCTGGTCCTCTCTAAACTCTGATACATTGCATGATACTATATCTGTTAGTATTTGTTGTTATAAATCTGATCTACAACTGCATCTGTTATTCTCTGATCTAAACTCTGATGATTATACTCTGATTTGATAAACTCTGATATTTAAACTCTGACCCGACAAACTCTGATGACTTGAATTTTTCATGATGAAAGATACTCCTGTGAAGAATATGTTGCACTTAACTAAATTTAGTCATTAGCCTCTCTAAAGTCTAAATTTTGTGATATTACAGCTGTGGAAATCTTTAGCACATAACACATGAGTTAATTTTGTCACCTAGACTGTCTTACTTCTTAAATATTAGATATGTACTCAGAAAAGAATCTGCTTTACTCCTCTTATGAGCTAAGAGTTAATAAACTTCAGTTATGGATCCACAAGATATTTCTTCTCGGAAAAGAAAATCAAAAGAAAAACAAAAGAAATAATCTCAGGTACTCCTTTGAGATCTTAGAACACTTGTGAAAGGAAAGATCCAAGTGCACTGCTGGTATTAAGCGAATGCATCGAAAATTAAGTTAATTTTTGGGGACTTTTCACATTCTCTGATTACTGGAGAAATACTCTGAGCAAACAAAAGTCTGATAAAGGTTATGACTCACTTACCATGAGAAGTTCCCTTTCAAAAAGACAAATGTTGTTCAAAAGAGAAGAAATGGTATGCACTGATCCGTATTATGAGAAACTCGGCTTATGAGATGATTAAAACATTTTCTTATTATCTGATTCTTTCTAATATTATTTGAGAAATTTGACAATCTCTGTGACATTAGAATATTCATGTTAACACACACCTCACTCCACTTCTGTGATTAACAATTTTTCTTGGCTTCGAGTAATTTTTGACTAGAGTTCAATAAATATTTGCAATCTCTGAGGAGCAAGTGTCGTTTAGACCTTGAATATTTATCTCTCATCATTACAAGATTCTATGATCATTCTTTGGTTTGTCATATTATAAGTCATTTATTTAAACTCTGGTCAATGGTCAGCCTCTGATCGAAGTCCGAGTTAAAATAAATATTTTGGTCAAGATAATATTAGTTTTTATTATCAAACGGTAGAAAAACCATTTGTATTCCTGAGTGGAGAAAAACACGGTAAATAATTGTGTTTTATTGGTAAATGGTGCATGTTTGTTCAGATTCACACGCCACTAATTATTACTTCTCCACTACCAAGTTTTTTTTTACCGTTCAGTTTTTGCCACGTGCCCCACTAACGCAGAAATCAAAATTTCGTATATACACTCGTATATATATCGATTTTGAATCTTTTTACTCTTCACTATTCACTTTACACGAAATCACTCTTTCTCTCTCTGATAATATTTTCAAAATCTCTTGTGCGCATTTCATCAAACATCTCATCTACACTTCACGATTTTCTTGATTTTTTTTCCAGAAATCATGTCGACAACTGCTTTCGAGTTCAATGGAGCAAAGTTCGTTACCAACAACTACTCATCAATACTTGATAACGATGAAGCTCCCAAAGAGTTCCATCTTATTCAGGACTTCCTGGCTCACAGTGAGCTAATGTATGCTCTGACTCAGCCGGAGTCCATCTCTCCTTCTCAGGTTCTCACTTTCTGGAGGACAGCAAATTACGATGACGGAGGGGAAAAAGGTTCTCCATCTCTGACCTGCGATTATGAGGGTCAAGAGTATGTTGTTTCACCAGTGACTATCAGGAAGGCTCTTCATCTTCCTGAAGAGAAGAAGTTTGATTCCTCAGTCCCTACTCAAACTCTGAGGGACATGATGATTTTTCTTGGGTACACAGCAAGTACTGACAAGATGGGAGAACTAAAGCGACCACATCTCTGCAAGGAGTGGAGCTTCTTTTATGATTGCATCACCAGGGCTTTCGGCAACAAATGTAGCAACTTTGATGCCATCCCCATCTTCAGTCAACAGATTGGGTACTCTCTGATTCATAATCTCAAATTTGATATTGCTACATCTATCCTGAGATTCATTGGTGATAGGAGACAAGAGAATATGAATATAGTCTATTATGCTAGATTCTGTCAGCTTATATTCTCTTATTGTTTTCCTGATGTGCCCATTCCTGAAACTGGTAATGAATTACCCTTTAAGATCACCAAACGTGCTTTTACTGATCTTATTAAGAAGGATAGCAGGAAACCACATGTGCCTGTATTTGCCATTCCTGTGACTGTACAGGATAAGTTAAGAGTAGCTTTACCTGATAAGTATTCAGCTCTATTCTCTGATGAGCATATACCACAGCCTCTACCTTCTACTGTTGATCCAGAACCAGTCCCAACCTCTGGTCCTTCCCAAAAGGGGCCAGTTGTAAAATCTACTCACACACTACCCTCTGGTTCTTCACAACAAGGACCAGTTGAAAAATCTTCACCCAAGAGGATTCTCAGGTCCACTAAATCCCCAACCAAACCCTCCCCTCCTCCCAGAAAAAGAAGATTTCTCCAGAAAATATCAGACTCTGACTCTGATGAAGCACCTCCACCTCCTCCACCAGCAAAGAAGCAGAGAAAGAAAATCAAGCCAACCACAATCACTGATCTGACTGTTGAGAAACTTCAGTCAGAGAATCCAACACAGGCTTTGATCCCATTCTCTGACCAACCCTCTGGTACAGAGCCTGTTATGATTGAACCTATCACTGCAATTCCACTTGACACTATGGCAGCTGACACACAAATGTCAGAATCATTCTCTGAACACAATGATCAACCAACAATGACAATTGCAGCTGATACTTTTGTGTCAGAAATAGCTCCTGCTGTCCCCAATCAATCAGAAGATGCACAGATAGAGATGGTCTTGCAAATGATTCAGGATTCTCTGCTTCAACCTGAAGTTATTGTTGCAGCTCCTGCTCAGGAGATTCATGAAGCTGCAAACTCTGATGCAGCTACTGAAGCTCTGGAATCTCATACTTTGAGCCTCTTTGCTGATGATATTGATGATGATGGTGCAACAGAAGTCACATCCACTTCCATCCAGACACCTGGTCTTCACCTTGCATTCTCTGAGCCAGTCAGAGACATTACAACTGAAAGGGCTGATTCTCCAATTAAAGTACTATCACCTGTCAGAGAATCTTCTTCTATCAGAGCTCCCACAGCTCCAAGCTCTCCGCTTCCATTTTCTGTACCTGGCAGAAGAAAAGTCTGCAATTTAACTTATTATCAAAGGATGTGCAGAGCTACACCTCCTTCTCTTGAGGACAGACTCACTTCCATTGAGGCCACTCAAATGTCTATGCAGCATACTCTGACTGATTTGAGCTCCTCTGTAGCTCAGCTGGTTCAAGCTCTTACCTCTGATAATGTCAAAAAGGGGGAGAAAGTGCTCAAAGACAAATGCAAAAATGACCAGTTATTAATAAACAAAAAGTCAGATGATGATGATGAAGAGGAAAAGAAGGAAGCTGCTAAGGAAGATGTAAATGAAGTCAAATCCATTAAGCAGTTGGTACAGATCAGGAGCAATAAGGATGCAAACTCTGAGAGACCCAGAGAATCAAAACAGAAGAACAAGTCTATGGAACTGACTGTTATGTCTCAAGTTCAGAGCATAAGTAAAGCAGTCAGAGATTCAGATGTCATATCCAAAGAAATAGCTCTTGTAGATTCTGAGGTTGAAAAACAGAAAGAAGTTCAAATTTCTGAAACTGATAAGCTGATTAAAGCTGGAGACCCTGAGTCTCAGAAGTTTTGTCAAACTCTGAAGTTTAGAGGCAGAGAAACTACTCTTTTCTACAAATCTCCTTCCTTGCAAGCAATTGATGAAGCCATGGCAAGGAAAATATTTGAAAAGGAGAATCCAGGAGTTGATATAGAAGCTATCAGACTTGAGGAAGAAAGACTGGCTGCTGAGAAGAAGAAGATCAGCAAGACAAAGTCTGATGAGCAAAGACAGATTACTGATTCCTCTCAGAAACAGAAAATTCCAAAACAAAAGGGAATAGTAATCAGTGAAGTAAACTACACTGATATCAACAGACCAAGAACTAGATCTCAGACTCAATCTGAATCTGATGTAGCAGATAAAGGAAAGAAACCTGTTGATGGAGTTCCTTCAGCTCCTCTTGTGATAAAGAAGTCAATGATCAAGATAGCATCAGAGAATCCTTCTAAGAGGATGTTAGAGCTGAGCAGAAATGCAAATATAATCACTGATGTATCTGATCAAGCTATAGAAAGAGAAGCTGGGTTGATCAGAAGAAGAAAAGGTGAAAGCAAGCCAATATCTGATATAGCTTTAACCTCTGACAATGCTCAAGTTAAAGTTTCAGTTGAAGAAGAGAAAGTTGAAGACACTGAAGCCTCTTGGTTAAAGTTAAATTCTGAGAAGACTCAAGGTCAGAAGAAGAAAAAGAGTTTATATGGGAGTCTTGGTACAAATTTATACAAGGAAAGCTCAATGCTCACCAGAGTAAGAACTCATGGTACCAGAGGGAAAGAAGCTTATGACACAACTGGTCTTGGTCACAGAAAAGAAAAGATTCAAACAGGCTCAGCAACTACTTTCAGAGATCCTTATCCTCTGACTGAAAAAGTAGGAGAAGCTGTTACACAGAAGGATCTTGACAAAGTTGAGTCAGTACAGATTCTGATGGACACTCATGATGGGCCAGAAGATAAAGAAAAGATTGCTATATTTCTGGAATCTGGTAGAGTTTATAGAATCTCAGAAGCTGATTTGTTACTGAAATCTCTGAGGGAGCTGGAGCATTTTCACTACATGCTGGAGATCAAGAATGAAGCTACTCAGAGGTGGTCAGACTTGATGAAAAGAACAATCAGGGAAAAGAGAAGATTCTATGGAGTACAGCCTGATGAAGAATACATTCCAAAATTAGCTCAAGATGATGGTTCTGAAATTGACATGGAAAAGAATAGCTCTGTGATGGAGACTATTGCAAATATCAGAGTCTTGGGTTATAATAATGAAGCAGACAGGCCCAGAGTGATTCAATTGGGAGAAGCAATGAAGAGAAGCAAAGCTAATGCTTTGAGATCAGCCATATACCAGACAGGAGATGAAGATGAAGAGTTGAAGACTGTCAAAGCTCAAATGATACAAACTCTGAAACAAATTGAAGAAGATCTGATTACCAAGTTTGTTAAGGAGAGCTATGGGTATAGACTGATTGGATAGTTAGTTCTGCTATGATCTGTAAGTTGTAATTAGTTCTGCCTATTCTGTAAGTGTTGATTTATTTATGCAGATTAATTACTTCATGCATTTGTCCTTGATTGTTTTTGACATCATCAGTAAATATATAGAACTTGTTCATTCTGTCTAATGCACAAGTTGGGGGAGATTGTTACATATTTGATGATGTCACAGGTATCTAACTTGTTTAGTGTGCAGAAGCAAATATCAGAGTTTAGCTGGAAATCAGAGTTTAACGACTGACAGCTGGATCAGAGTTTAAGCGATGATCAGAGTTTGCAGGCGGCTGATTTTCAGGAGCATATCTGACTAAGTAAGGAAGATAAAGATCAAGAGAGATTGTGCAGATCAGGACAGCAGAAGGATAGCTACTGATTAGATTATTTTAGGAAGCAGATAATTATAAATCAATCAGTAGATATCATGTAACTGTGTATATAAACACAGCTTAGGGTTTACTCTAGATGAGTTATCAATTGAATATCATTCGTGTAACCTAGCAGCTCTTAGTGATAAGTTATAAATCACTAAGAGATTATTTGTAAGCTACTGTGATTTGTGAATAAGAGTTTAGTTGAATTATTCTCTTATACTGGTGTTTTGTTCTTGATTGTGTTCACTATATTATCTTATATAGTGAGTTTATTCGGCCTAACAGGAATCTTCTGAATAAATAAAGTATTGAAACTTTATACCTTCTGATCTTCTGGACGTGCTACAAATGAAACTTTATAAAGTAATAAAGTATTTGTACACTGTTAGGCCGAATTAATTCACTATATAAATCAATATAGTGAACACAATCAATAACAGATTACTCAAATAAAAGAATTAACAAAGTAAACTCTTATTCACAAAACTCAGTAGGTTACAAAAACTCTCTTAGTGATTTATACATTATCACTAAGAGCTGCTGGGTTACAAGAATACTCTTCTCGATTTTCTAACTCTTATAGAGTAAACCCTAATCTGTGTTTATATACACAGTTACATGATATCTACTGATTGATTTATAATTATCTGCTTCCTAAAATAATCTAATCAGTAGCTATCCTTCTGCTGTCCTGATCTGCACAATCTCCCTTGATCTTTATCTTCCTTATTTAGCCAGATCTGCTCCTGAAAATCAGCCGCCTGCAAACTCTGATCATCGATAAACTCTGATCCAGCTGGCAGTTGTTAAACTCTGATTTCAGTTAAACTCTGATATTTGCTTCTGCACACTAAACAAGTTAGATACCTGTGACATCATCAAATATGTAACAATCTCCCCCAACTTGTACATTAGACAGAATGAACAAGTTATATATATGTACTGATGATGTCAAAAACTATCAAGGACAAATGCAGTAATTTACAAAATTAATTACAACTTACAGAATCAGCAGAACTATCTATCAAATCAACCTATATCCATAGCTTTCTATGACAAACTGGTTGATCAGATTTTCTTCTTTCAGCTTCAAAGTCTGTATCATCTGGGCTTTAACATTTCTGAGTTCTTCAGTTTCATCCCCAGTCTCATAAATAGCTGCTCTCAAGGCATTCACCTTGCTTCTTTGCATTGCCTCTCCAAGCTGAATTACCCTGGGTTTGTCTGCATCATTATTGTAACCCAAGATTCTGGTGTTTGCAATAGTCTCCATTACAGAGCTATTCTTTTCCATACAAATTTCAGAACCATCATCTTGAGTTATCTTTGGAATGTATTCTTCATCAGACTTTACTCCATAAAATCTTCTCTTTTCATTGATAGTCCTTTTCATCAGATCAAACCATCTCTGAGTAGCTTCCTTCTTGATCTCCAGCATATAATGGAAGTGTTCAAGCTCTCTCAGAGATTTCAGCAAAAGATCAGCTTCTGAGACTCTGTAAACTCTGCCAGACTCCAGAAATATAGCAATTTTCTCTTTATCTTCTGGCCCATCATGAGTATCCATGAGGATCTGCACTGATTCAACTTTATCTAGGTCCTTCTGAGTGACAGCCTCTCCCACTTTCTCAGTCAGAGGATAAGGATCTCTAAAAGTGGTTGCTGAACTTGTTTGAATTTTCTCCTTTCTGTGACCCAGACCAGTTGTATCATAAGCTTCCTTTCCTCTGGTTCCATGAGTCCTGATCCTGGTGAGCATTGGACTTTCCTTGTACAGACTTGTACCAAGGCTTCCAAAGAGACTCTTCTTCTTCTGATCTTGAGTCTTCTCAGAGTTTGTCTTCAGCCAAGAGGCTTTAGCATCTCCAGTCTTATCTTTTGTTACTGAAGCTTTAACTTGAGCACTGTCAGAGGTTAAAGTCTTATCAGATATTGACTTGTCATCACCCTTTCTTCTTTTGGTCAATCCAGCTTCTTCTTCTTCTGTTTGATCAGAGACATCAGTGATTATGTTTGCATTTCTGCTCAGCTCTTTCATCCTCTGAGAAGGATTCTCTGATGCTATCTTGATCATTGATTTCTTCATCACAGGAGGAACTGGAGGAACTCCATCAACAGGCTTCTTTCCTTTGTCTTTTGAATCAGTCTCAGTTTGAGTTTGAGACCTGGTTCTTGGTCTGTTGATGTCAGTGTAGTTCACCTCACTAATTACTATCCCCTTTTGCTTTGGATTCTTCTGTTTCTGTGAGGGATCAATAATCTGTTTTTGCTCATCAGACTTTGTCTTGCTGATCTTCTTCTTCTCAGCAGCCAGTCTTTCTTCTTCAAGTCTGATGGCTTCTATATCCACTCCTGGATTTTCCTGTTCAAATATTTTCCTTGCTACAGCTTCATCAATGGCTTGCAAGGAAGGAGATTTGTAGAATAGAGTGGTTTCTCTGCCTCTGAACTTCAGAGTTTGGCAGAATTTCTGAGACTCAGTGTCTCCAGCTTCAATCAGCTTATCAGCTCAAGGAATCAGATCTTCTTTCTTCTTTTCAACCTCAGAGTTCACAAGAGCTATCTCTTTAGATATAACATTAGAATCTCTGACTGCTTCACTTATGCGCTGGACTTGAGACATAACAGTCATCTCCGAAGACTTGTGCTTTTGTTTAGATTCTCTGGGTCTCTCAGAGTTTGCACCCTTATTGCTCCTGTCTCTGACCTGTACCAAGTGCTTGATGGATTTTTCTTCATTAACAGCTTCCTTATCAACTCCCTTATTTCCCTCTTCATGAAGGTTGATCAGAGAATGGGATCAAGTCCTGTGTGGGATTCTCTGACTAAGGTGGCTCAACAGTCAGATCAGTGATGTCTGTGGGCTTGATTTTCTTTCTCAGTTTCTTTGCTGGTGGAGGAGGTGGAGGTGCTTCATCAGAGTCAGAGTCTGATAGTTTCTGTAAAAATCTTCTTTTTCTGGGAGGAGGAGAGGATTTGGTTGGGGATTTGGAGGACCTGAGAACTCTCTTTGGTGAAGATATTTCAACTGGCCCTTTTTGGGAAGAACCAGAGGGTAAGGGTTGGTCAGATTTTACAACTGGCCCTTTTTGGGAAGGACCAGAGGTTGGAATAGTTTCTGGTTGATCAGTAGAGGAGGGAGGCTGTGGAATATTCTCATCAGAGAATAATGCTGCATACTAATCTGGCAAAGCCACCCTTAACTTATCCTGTACTGTTACAGGAATAGCAAATACTAGTGCATTTGGTTTCTTGCTATCCTTTTTAAGGAGATCAGTAAAGGCACGTTTAGTAATTTTAAATGGCAACTGATTTCCAGATTCAGGCATAGGAACATCAGGGAAGCAGTAAGAAAATATGAGTTGACAGAATCTAGCATAATAAATAACATTCATATTCTCTTGTCTCCTATCACCCATAAATCTTAAGATTGAAGTAGCAATGTCAAATTTAAGATTGTGGATTAGAGAATACCCAATCTGTTGGCTGAATATTGGAATGGCATCGAAGTTGCTGCATTTATTGCCAAATGCCCTGGTGATGCAATCGTAGAAAAAGCTCCATTCCTTGCAGAGGTTTGGACGCTTGAGCTCCCCCATTTTATCTGTACTGGCTGTGTATCCGAATAAAACCATCATGTCCCTCAGAGTTTGAGTAGGGACTGCAGAATCAAATTTCTTCTGATCAGGAAGATGAAGAGCCTTCCTGATAGTTGCTGGAGTAACAACATACTCCTGACCCTCATAGTCACAGGTCAAGGATGGAGAGCCTTGATCACCCCCATCATCATAGTTGGCTGTTCTCTAGAAGGTGAGAACCTGTGAGGGAGAAATAGACTCTGGTTGAGTCAGAGCGTACATCAGTTCACTGTGAGCCAAGAAATCCTGAATAAGATGAAACTCCTTGGGGGCTTCATCATTGTCTAGGATGGCAGCATAGTTGTTGGTGACAAACTTCGCCCCATTGAACTCAAATGCTGTAGTCGACATAGTTTCTCAAAGAAAATGAGAGTTTAAGTGAGTGTATGTAAGGTGTTTGATGAAATGTGTAGGAGAAAATGAAAGCAGAGTTTGAGAGAAAGAGAGAGACAGTAAAATATCGTGTGTAAAAAGTGAAAAAAATTTCAAAGACGATATATATGTGTGTATACACGATGTACTAACTCGTAGTGGTAGTGGGACACGTGGCAAGTGTTTAACGGTAAAAAAAATGGTAGTGGAGAAATAATGATGACAGGCGTGTGAATCTGAATTACTGTGCAACAATTACCGAGAAAACACAATTATTCACCGTGTTTTTCTCCACTCAGGAATTCAAATGGATTTTGTACCGTTTGACAATTAAATCTAATATTCTCGTGACCAAAAATCATTTATTTTAAACTCCGACTTGAATCAGATGTTTGACGATTGACCAGAGTTTAAATAAATGGCAGATTATGAGACAAAACAGAGATTGTTCATAAAATTTTGTACTGATGAGAGATAGACATTGAAAGTCTGAATAGCAATTTTTCCTCAGAGTTTGCAAATGATTATTTGAATTTTATCAAAAATCACTCGATGTCATAAAATTTGTTAATCACAAATGCGGAGTGAAAGGTGTGTGTTGACATGATTCTTCTATTATCACAGAGATTGACAAATTTCTTAAAAAAATATTAGAAAGAATCAGATGTACAGAAGATGTTTTAACCATCTCATAAGCCGAGTTTCTCACAGTATGGATCAGAGTATAAGTTTTCTTCTCTGTTGTAATACATGTATCTTTTGACAGGAAACTTCTCAGGGTAAGTGAGTCATAACCTTCATCAGATTTTTATTTCTCAGTGTATTTCTCCAGTAATCAGATAATACGAAAGGTCTCCAAGAAAAATACAATTTTTCTGATGCATTTTGCTTAATACCAGCAGTGCACTTGGATCTTTCCTTTCACAGAATTTCTAAGATCTCAAAGGAGTACCCGAGATATCTCTCTTTCTTTTTCTTTTTTTTTGTGAGAAGAAACAAGTTTGTTGATCCATATCTGAGACTTATTCACTCTTAGCTTATAAGGGGAATAAAGCAAGTTCGTCACTAAGTACATGTATAATATTTAAGAAGTAATGCAGTCTAGGCAACGAATTTAAATCATGTTTTGTGTAACATAGATTTCCACATATGTAATATCACAAAAATCGGACTTTAAAGATGTTCATGACTTAATTCAAGTATTTGCAACATATTCTTCACAGGAATTTCTCTTATCAGTGAAAATTCATGTCATCAGAGTTTGTCAGGTCAGAGTATAAATATCAGAGTTTGTCAAATCAGAGCATAATCATCAGAGTTTAGATCAGAGAATAACAGATGCAGATGTTGATCAAGTATATAAAGAAATTAATAATAGATATCTTATTATGAAATGTAGCAGAGTTTAGAGAGGACCAGAGATCATCCCTAATTCGTTTACAAGTCTTGTGAATGTTGCTTCAGCCAAGGGTTTGGTGAAGATATCTGCTAACTGCTGATCTGTTGGGACAAAGTGAAGTTCTACTGTGACGGACCCAACTTAAATAACCGACTAAAGCATGCATATCGATATATATAATTAAACTACAGAGTTATAAAGATTAAACTAAAAGTCTAAGTCCACAATCCCCGGATCACCAGGAATGAGTATGAACAACATCTAAAGTTATTACAACCCAAATAGAAATCCAAATCAAGTCTAAGTCATACTACAGTTTTTAAATCCCAAAAGATTAGAAGAAATTAACTAGGGAACTACGAGTTCCCAACCTGCTCCATCATACGGCGGTAAGCAATCCCATTGCCTGAGGTGGATTTACGTGCGGTCTGCTTGAAACGGGCCATTCTCGGGTTTCACTGAAGGGTTATAACAACAACAATATATATGAGCATAAAGCTCAGCAAGTGAAAGCAGTAATAAAACAGTTCACAATATGCAATATAATCAAGTGCAAAAGAATCAACAGATATCACAAGGTATAAACACAAGTAAAGGTGCAATGTGGGATATCAATTTATTGGAATTGGAAACACACAGCGCTACGAGCATTGGGGGGTGATCAGCCCACACCAAGCTCCGAACCACATAAAGTGATTCAACCAGGGAGGATCCTCGGCACACATTGGCCATAAACAGACATCAGGCTCCCCGCTACTGATGCTGCAATAATTGACTGGCGCCTCAGTCTTAAGTAAAATATTAACCAATTCCTTTTAAGGTCATTTCAATTCAAATCATTTTCAAAAAGGGGTCTTGATCAAAGACAAGTTATAAGCAAGGGTGTTTTCAAAATACAAGTGATCTTTCAAAAGTAAAGGATGTTATTAAGATCAGGGTCCCAAAAGAGATAATTCAGGTTAATGTGGGGTATCAAGTTCTTATTTATTCATCAAGGGACTATTGGAGTATAATCATGTGGGTGTAGGGTAATATCACATTAAAAAGGTAATTCAAATGTTAAGGGTGTTATTGGAATCCAAAGTGATGATCATAAGGGGTGATAAGGTAATTCAGTCCTAAATAAACAGTAATTCAACGTTCACAGGGTATACAGTTACAAAGCAAGTATAAAGGAAGAGTTTCACTTTCCTGGATAAAGCTTACTGCACTCTTGTATAGATGCTTCTAGGGGTTCCTTGCCTGGCCTCCTACTTGCACCTATAATTAATAGTATCCTCGTCACTAACTACCCTTTCGCGTATAAATGTATATACATATATATAAATAAATATATATACATACATATTAAATATACACTTAAACTTAATTAAAACAAGTAACATAATCATCAAGTAATGCACATAACAAGTAAAGCATGGCATTTAGTTACTTAACTTATATTACTTAATATCTCTAATTATTCCTAAGTCAATTAAGCATTTAATCAAGTAGCACATAAGGTCTAAGACCAATACCTCCTAACCATACTCTAATGACCTCAAATTAACAAATTAATAGTAAGGCACACTTGTGCCCCACTACCCAAGACTCACAAGTGAAGTGCAACCTAAGTGACTCACTAGTATGCTTACCTTGGCGACACTTGTGTGCCTTGGTAAAAGAATGCATCTACACTAAGTGAATTGACTTAAACTAACTTGCACTCTCTAATATGACTTAAAACTAACTCATGGACTCAATATGAGGTCAAGGCCTCACTGATGACACACTAAAATGCAATGCACCCTAAGTTGGTACTAGAATGTGACTCCATGTGTGACACTTGTGTTCTTTAGTGGAAATGAGGCATCTCCACCTAAGGTATTGACTCCAAACCAATTTCTAAAGGTTGACACAATCTTAAACTAATATTATGAAGTGGTGTGACTCAAAGGTCTTGCCTATATAGGTCCTTAAAAACTAGTGTACCAAAGTGACCATTCTGCCTTGGCAGTTTGGCACCTCTTGGGGTTTTTGGCAAAAACAAGTGTTTCCACTATGTGCCTTGGTGAAATTGTGACTCTACTGGGTACTTAAGACTTAAATATAAGTTGTGCACTTGGAATGACACTAAGGCCTTGCTCAGGCCTCCTTGGGCCTCTAAACAAAGTTGGCACAGAGCACTCTGCCCTGCTGTGGGGACTGCCATGAACTTAACAACTTGAGACTCACTAAACTCACTCACTACACCAATCCAGTGACTCAAATAGCTTTATAATACTCTCCTAAGCTCAACTAAATCAATGCCCCATGAGGGCCTCATCAATGACAAGGTTTTAACCACTCAAGGACACAATTAATCCTAAAGTGCCCTGTTCTGGGGTGTACTCTGAAATTTGTGTGTGCATCTATGTAAATGATGGTTTTTATGACTTTTACGGCTACTGGAGACTTGTATACATCAAGTCCCAACTCCAGGAGACTTGGGTCTATGAGGGCCTAAGCATGACACATCTATTTCTCATGGTTTCTAAGGTGCAAAAATCTGCCATGGTGTGTGTGTGTGTCTCCTTCCACCTTAACACCCTCCAAACACCACAAACCAACAAACCAAGCCACAATCCTATTCTACAATATTCATACACCTACTGACTAGTCACACAAAGCAAGATATTACCAATTTTAACCATCCAAGAACACAAAACCGAGGCATAAATAGAGGTAAAACAGAGCAGAATTTCAGGGAGCATATATGAGCAAATTTTCGAGTATATCAACATGGTATTCACATAATAGCTACTGATTACTACTAGATATCATCATACACACCATAAACTATCATTTTAACACTTAGAACATGGCATGCATTACTCAAAAACCTCATCCAAAACTCAAAGTCATGGCATTTCATTCGGCTTCAACATGCATCACTAGAAACATTTATACAAGCTCTAATTCATGCTATATCATCAAAATAATAGACATGCAAGGACTGAAATCACACCAAAACTTCAGCAAATCATCACACCTTTCGAATATACCTCAAATCATGAATTTCAAAATCATCATCTCACATATATATATGTATACATTCGGCTCCTCATTGGAGTCATTGCCGAATGTGATGATTCAAGTGTGTATTGGCCAAAATGAGGTATGAAACCTTACCAAAAACACATCAAGATCATCATTTAGGAACCTCCAAAATGGTGACTCTAAATCCATAAGGATCAAAGCCCCATTTCGGCTCCAAACATCACATGCAAGTAAGATCTCACCTAGAATTTGAAGTATCAAGCTTGAGTTGTGAAGAACTTGGCGTGCAAAGCTTAAAAATCTCAAAGGAAATGAAAGAAATGGTGAAGATGGGGGAGGGGTGAGCTTCGGCCGAATGGAGAGAGGGAGAGAAGTGAGGGAGAGAAAAGAGAGAGGTGAGAGGAGTGGGTTTGTGTGTTGTGGTTGTATATGATCATGTGAAGTGTGGAAGCATGTGTTAGTTTATTTTCTAGTGTTTTGACTTGACCAACTAGTGGTAGTGGAGTGTAGAATGACTAGATTATCCTTCTTCCAAGTGTTAGTGTAAAATGCATGCAAGGGTAATGTAGTCTTTTGATAATTAATAAAAGTGTGATTAAAAAGATATTAAAAGAATGAGTTTTAGTAAATAAAGTGCAAATCGATAAATCATGAAATTAATATCACAATTAATATGAGATTTTAGAAGTTTAATAAAATAGTTTTCACAAATTTTGGACAAGAAATGAATTTTAAAAGAAATATTACAAGTAGAGCTCTAATAGTCACATTTCACATAAATATAAAACACGAAATATAATACACGTAAAATCTCAAGAAGAATATACACAATGAAACGCTATTTTACAAGTTAAAGCTTATCGGCTACTCGCAATTTTTCAAATATCACTAAATCGCATATATCTCTATTATTATTTAATCGGGTAGCGACAACGATCATATTTATTAATATAAAGTCAAAACCGTCGCAACTAGTAATACTATTTAATCGTGTAGCGAGAATTATTCACCAAAAGTCATATAAGTACATTCTAACTATAATCGAAAGTCACGTAACAATAAACGAGTCGAATTCACATAGTTTGGCAATTAAAACACGAAATTTTATATATCACCAAAATGAAATACTGTAATATATATAAGTCAAATATTACAGGCGTTACATCCTTCCCCCCTTAAAAGGATTCTGACCCCAGAATCTAAGTAAACAAATGAGGATACTTATCTAACATATCACTTTCTAATTCCCACGTTGATTCTTCAACTTTGGGATTCCTCCACAAAATTCTAACTAAAGGAACTGTCTTATTCCTTAACACCTTATCCTTTCTATCTAGAATGCTAACCGGTTGCTCGATATAAGACAAATCGGGCTCTATCTCAACTGGTTCATTCTCTATAATGCACTTGGTGTCGGGGTTGAACTTCTTAAGCAATGAGACATGGAAAACATTGTGAACGTGTTGCATTTGAGGCGGTAAGGCTAGTTCGTACGCCACTTTCCCAATTCTGCTTAGAATCTCAAAAGGACCAATGAATCTTGGACTCAGTTTCCCTTTCTTTCCGAATCTTGCTATTCCTTTCCATGGTGACACTTTCAACAGAACGGCTTCTCCAATATCAAACTCAACATCTTTTCTGTGCGGGTCAGCATACTTTCGTTGTCTATCTTGAGCTGCAATCAATCTGCTTCGAATCACATCTACTGCTTCTTTTGTTTGCTGGATCAATTCTGGACCAATTACTTTTCTTTCTCCAACTTCATCCCAATATATCGGAGATCTACACTTCCTTCCATAAAGAGCTTCGTACGGGGGCATTCCAATGCTGGCATGATAACTGTTATTATACGAAAACTCAACCAAAGGCAAATGCTCGTCTCAATTTCCTTTGTAGTCCAAAGCACAAGACCTTAACATGTCTTCGATAGTTTGAATTGTACGCTCGCTTTGTCCGTCCGTTTGTGGATGATAGGCAGTACTCATCTTGAGTCGGGTTCCCAAATGTTCTTGAAATTGATTCCAAAATCTCGAGTTAAAACGAGGGTCTCGATCTGACACAATAGATACTGGAACTCCATGACGAGTAACAATCTCTTTCAAATACATGTGAATTAGCTTGTCCATTGAAAATCTCTCGTTAATTGGCAGAAAATGAGCCGACTTGGTCAATCGATCAATGATTACCCAAATAGCATCATGGTTAGATTTCGTCCTTGGCAATCCAACTATAAAGTCCATTGCAATGTGCTCCCACTTCCATTCTGGTATCTCTAACGGCTGTATCAATCCACTTGGCTTCTGATGTTCAGCTTTTACTCTTTGACAAGTGTAGCATTTACTGATCCATTGAGCAATTTCCTTCTTCATGTCTGGCCACCAAAAGTTTTGCTTCAGATCTTGGTACATTTTTGTGCTTCCGGGGTGAATAGAAAACTCTGAATTGTGAGCATCCTTCAAGATTTCATTCTTCAATTCTTCCACATTTGGTATCCAAATTCTTGATGAAAACCTCAAGATTCCTTGGTTGTCTTTCTGTGTGCAGATTTCTTCTCCGGTTAACTCATTCATCTTTTCATTCATCACTTCTTCTTGGCACTTCTTTATCTTCTCCATCAATTCAGGCTGAAAGGTCATGGTATGAATCATTCCTGTAGGTGCACTAGGAGCTCGAATTTCAATTCCCATCTTCTCAAATTCCTGTGATAGTTCTTGAGCCATAGTCAACATATTCAACCTTTCTTTGCGACTTAACGCATCTGCTACTACGTTCGCCTTTCCGGGATGATAGTTAATCGTGCAGTCGTAGTCTTTAATCAATTCCAACCATCTTCGCTGCCTCATGTTCAACTCTTTTTGCGTGAAAATGTACTTCAAGCTTTTGTGATCCGTGAATATTTCACACTTCTCGCCATAAAGATAGTGTCTCCAAAGCTTTAAAGCAAACACAATTGCTGCCAATTCCAAGTCATGAGTCGGATATCTTTGTTCGTGTGGCTTGAGTTGTCTTGACGCGTAGGCTATCACTTTCCCGTGTTGCATTAAAACACAACCTAATCCTTTGTACGACGCATCACTGTAGATAACAAAATCTCCTTGATCATCTGGCAAAGCTAGAACTGGAGCGGTGACTAACTTCTGTTTCAACTCTTGAAAACTCTTTTCACATTTTTCGGTCCATTCAAACTTCTCATTCTTCCGAGTTAATCTTGTCAACGGTACTGCAATCTTCGAGAAATCTTTCACAAACCTTCGATAATATCCGGCCAATCCCATGAAACTTCTCACTTCAGTTGGGGTCTTTGGTCTTTCCCAATTCATCACAGCTTCTATCTTGGCTGGATCTACTTTAATTCCTTCACTTCCAACTATATGCCCTAAAAACTGCACTTCTCGTAGCCAAAATTCACATTTAGAGAACTTTGCATACAGCTTCTCCTTCCTTAAAGTTTCCAAAGCTATCCTCAGGTGTTCAGCATGTTCTTCTTCAGATTTCGAATATATGAGAATATCGTCGATGAATACAATGACGAACTTGTCTAAATACTTCTTGAATACACGGTTCATCAAGTCCATGAAGGCGGCTGGTGCGTTTGTCAATCCAAATGCCATAACTAGAAACTCATAATGCCCATACCGAGTTCTAAAAGCTGTCTTTGGGATGTCTTCCGGCTTAATCTTCAATTGATGATATCCCGAACGCAAGTCAATCTTCGAAAAGTAAGTTGCTCCTTTGAGTTGATCAAATAAGTCGTCGATTCGAGGCAAAGGATACCTATTCTTGATTGTCAACTTGTTCAATTCTCTATAGTCGATGCACAATCTCATGCTTCCGTCCTTTTTCTTCACAAAAAGAACTGGAGCTCCCCACGGGGATACACTCGGCCTTATAACTCCTTTGTCTAACAATTCTTGCAATTGCTTGGCCAACTCCTTCATTTCTGTCGGTGCCATTCGATACGGTTGCTTTGAAACTGGTTCCGTGCCGGGTGCTGAGTCGATAGAAAACTCAATTTGACGGTCGGGAGGCAATCCAGGAAGATCGTCAGGAAAAACATCAAGAAATTCATTAACTATCGGAATGCTTTCTATATTCGGCGTCTCTTTAGATCTATCAATCACATGAGCCAAATAACCTTCACAACCTTGCCTTAACAACTTCTTAGCTTCAATTATTGTCAAGAATGTCTTAGCTTGTTTCTGCCCTTTAAACTCTACTTTCTTGCCTTGAGGAGACTTAAGGATTATCTTCTTCTTCTTACAGTCTATTTGAGCACCATTTTCTGCTAACCAATCCATACCTAATATAACATCAAACTCTCCTAATCGAAAAGGTATAAGAGAAGCAGGAAAACTAAAGCCAGAAATCTCTATAGTACATCGGGGGCAAATACTTCTAACAGATACTTGTTCTTGATTAGCAACAATGATAGATAAGGGTTCAACTAATGGTTCAATTGCACAATTCAACTTGCCAACAAAAGATTCAGATATGAAAGATTTAGTAGCTCCAGAATCAAATAGCACTTTAGCATGAGTGTTGTTGACAGAAAGCGTACCTGCCACAACCTCAGAACTCTGAACAGCATCCTTGATATTCATGTTGAATGTCCTTGCTTGAGCCGGATAAGAGGGATGGAAAACAGGAGTTGCAGACTCAAAAACTTGAGTAGAAGGTAGTTGCAGAATCGGAGTAGAAGATATCATTCCTTGATTGTAAGGGGTAGCTGCCAACTGCATCAACTTGTTGGTTCCAGGAGCTTTACAATCTCTTGACATATGACCGGTCTTTCCACACTTGAAACAGGTAACAGAAGGCTTCGAATTCTGGCACTCGTTTGCATAATGACCCTTCGAGTTGCACTTGAAACAGACAATATCAGCCTTATTACAATTTCCCGTGTGTTTCTTGTTGCAGAACTTGCATTCTGAATTTGCTTGTTGACTCCTTTGACCACTCGGTCCTTGAATCTTCTTCGGGTTCCTATTATCACCTTTCTTGAATCCTCGGGGACCTCCTTGATTCTGAACTCCAAACTTCTTGAAATTCTTTCCACTTTGGCTCCCTTGAGCCGAACCTTCACCTTTACTCACAAACTTTCTCTTCTTGTTATCCTTCTCCTTCTGGTTCTGATCACTTTCTCCTTCTATCACCATTGCCTTCTGGACCACTTCAGCATATGTGGCCAATTCAAAAGCAGCCACTCTGCTTCGTAGCCAAGGCTTCAATCCTTGTTGAAATCTCTTTGCTCTTTTCTCGTCCGTGTCCACATAATCTCCCACGAACCTTGCAAATTCTGTAAACTTCTTTTCATATTCCCCAACAGTCATTCCCTCTTGCTTCAATTCAAAGAACTTCAACTCCATCTGAGTTTGCATATACCTTGGAAAGTACTTGTCTAGAAATATCCTCTTGAATCTATCCCAAGCAATAACCTCACCTTCTTCTAAAGCACGGGCTGATTCCCACCAGTAATTTGCTTCATCTTTCAGAAAATAGGAGGCATATTCAACTTTCTTATCATCGGTTACAACAGCCAAGGTGAAAGCCTTCTCCATCTCCTTTAGCCAGGATTGAGCTTCAACAGGGTCTTGAGTTCCTCGGAACTCGGGTGGTTTCACAGCTTGAAAAGATTTGAAAGTAGTAGGTGGTGGTGGTGCTTGTTGTTGTTGTTGGAGTTGTTGTTGAAGTAATTGTTGTTGTTGAGCAAGGGTGACAGATTGTTGGTGAAGAAGTTGCATAAGTTGAGCCAAGGTTGGTGGTGGTTCTTCGGTATTTTCATTGGTGGTGTTGCGGGCTCTTCGAGGAGGCATGATTCTGAATGTAGACAAGAAAAGCTTATTCACAGTTCAATATATGCACACAAGTTATATCAAAGGGGAAGTATTGGGTACAATGGTATTATTCAAGAGTTTTTCACATGGTAACGGTTTATGGTAATTATTATGGCATCATGGTATGTGTGTGTATTATTAGAGTCTAAGGTATCATATTGCAAAGGTACAATCATTCGGTCAAAGTCATATCATGGTATATTGGAAAAGTTTAAACATGATCATGTTCTAAAGGTTTAACATGGCAATTTCTATCTAAGCATGGTACACGTGTAATGACAAAATGAGATAAATAGTCAAAGTGCGAGATTAAACATTAGTTCAAATGATAAGTACGGAACAGTACGAACGGAAATAAAGTGCAAATAAAAGTCTTCCCGAAACAATCCGGGGGTACAAGTACGAAATGGAAAGTCAAAGTACGGATAACATGATAACGGAAATAAAATAGACTAAGGAATAGTCTAGGGGGATGGTGATGATGCTGGTGAAGCTGATGGACTGGCAACTAGCTCACGGAGACTGCTAATCACACGGCGGAGCTCGTCAGTAATGGCGGTCAAAGTGATACGGCTCTCACGCTCGCGGTAGGGTGGAATAGCTGCCAAACGGTCCTCGGCCATACGGATGATCTCCTCGACCCTAGCAATCAAACGGGGACGGTTGCCCTCATCATCAAAGTCCTCACGGTACAGCTGGTCAATCCGGTGCTGGAGAATCGTGTTCTGGCCCTCGAGTCGGTCAGTAAGCCTCACCATCTGCTCGTAAAGCGGGAACGGAACAGTAGTCGGGAATCCGGGACTAGAAGATGACGATGCCTGCCAACAGTTATATATATATATACGCGGTTATAGTCAAAAGGGTGAGAAAACTTAAAAGATTCTAACGCCCCAAGTCCCACATGATCTAAGTTCATCTTAACCTCTAAATCCTATCTTATGTTCATTTATCCTATGTTGTTCAGTGACTCAAACCTGTCGCTCTGATACCAACTGTGACGGACCCAACTTAAATAACCGACTAAAGCATGCATATCGATATATATAATTAAACTACAGAGTTATAAAGATTAAACTAAAAGTCTAAGTCCACAATCCCCGGATCACCAGGAATGAGTATGAACAACATCTAAAGTTATTACAACCCAAATAGAAATCCAAATCAAGTCTAAGTCATACTACAGTTTTTAAATCCCAAAAGATTAGAAGAAATTAACTAGGGAACTACGAGTTCCCAACCTGCTCCATCATACGGCGGTAAGCAATCCCATTGCCTGAGGTGGATTTACGTGCGGTCTGCTTGAAACGGGCCATTCTCGGGTTTCACTGAAGGGTTATAACAACAACAATATATATGAGCATAAAGCTCAGCAAGTGAAAGCAGTAATAAAACAGTTCACAATATGCAATATAATCAAGTGCAAAAGAATCAACAGATATCACAAGGTATAAACACAAGTAAAGGTGCAATGTGGGATATCAATTTATTGGAATTGGAAACACACAGCGCTACGAGCATTGGGGGGTGATCAGCCCACACCAAGCTCCGAACCACATAAAGTGATTCAACCAGGGAGGATCCTCGGCACACATTGGCCATAAACAGACATCAGGCTCCCCGCTACTGATGCTGCAATAATTGACTGGCGCCTCAGTCTTAAGTAAAATATTAACCAATTCCTTTTAAGGTCATTTCAATTCAAATCATTTTCAAAAAGGGGTCTTGATCAAAGACAAGTTATAAGCAAGGGTGTTTTCAAAATACAAGTGATCTTTCAAAAGTAAAGGATGTTATTAAGATCAGGGTCCCAAAAGAGATAATTCAGGTTAATGTGGGGTATCAAGTTCTTATTTATTCATCAAGGGACTATTGGAGTATAATCATGTGGGTGTAGGGTAATATCACATTAAAAAGGTAATTCAAATGTTAAGGGTGTTATTGGAATCCAAAGTGATGATCATAAGGGGTGATAAGGTAATTCAGTCCTAAATAAACAGTAATTCAACGTTCACAGGGTATACAGTTACAAAGCAAGTATAAAGGAAGAGTTTCACTTGCCTGGATAAAGCTTACTGCACTCTTGTATAGATGCTTCTAGGGGTTCCTTGCCTGGCCTCCTACTTGCACCTATAATTAATAGTATCCTCGTCACTAACTACCCTTTCGCGTATAAATGTATATACATATATATAAATAAATATATATACATACATATTAAATATACACTTAAACTTAATTAAAACAAGTAACATAATCATCAAGTAATGCACATAACAAGTAAAGCATGGCATTTAGTTACTTAACTTATATTACTTAATATCTCTAATTATTCCTAAGTCAATTAAGCATTTAATCAAGTAGCACATAAGGTCTAAGACCAATACCTCCTAACCATACTCTAATGACCTCAAATTAACAAATTAATAGTAAGGCACACTTGTGCCCCACTACCCAAGACTTACAAGTGAAGTGCAACCTAAGTGACTCACTAGTATGCTTACCTTGGCGACACTTGTGTGCCTTGGTAAAAGAATGCATCTACACTAAGTGAATTGACTTAAACTTACTTGCACTCTCTAATATGACTTAAAACTAACTCATGGACTCAATATGAGGTCAAGGCCTCACTGATGACACACTAAAATGCAATGCACCCTAAGTTGGTACTAGAATGTGACTCCATGTGTGACACTTGTGTTCTTTAGTGGAAATGAGGCATCTCCACCTAAGGTATTGACTCCAAACCAATTTCTAAAGGTTGACACAATCTTAAACTAATATTATGAAGTGGTGTGACTCAAAGGTCTTGCCTATATAGGTCCTTAAAAACTAGTGTACCAAAGTGACCATTCTGCCTTGGCAGTTTGGCACCTCTTGGGGTTTTTGGCAAAAACAAGTGTTTCCACTATGTGCCTTGGTGAAATTGTGACTCTACTGGGTACTTAAGACTTAAATATAAGTTGTGCACTTGGAATGACACTAAGGCCTTGCTCAGGCCTCCTTGGGCCTCTAAACAAAGTTGGCACAGAGCACTCTGCCCTGCTGTGGGGACTGCCATGAACTTAACAACTTGAGACTCACTAAACTCACTCACTACACCAATCCAGTGACTCAAATAGCTTTCTAATACTCTCCTAAGCTCAACTAAATCAATGCCCCATGAGGGCCTCATCAATGACAAGGTTTTAACCACTCAAGGACACAATTAATCCTAAAGTGCCCTGTTCTGGGGTGTACTCTGAAATTTGTGTGTGCATCTATGTAAATGATGGTTTTTATGACTTTTATGGCTACTGGAGACTTGTATACATCAAGTCCCAACTCCAGGAGACTTGGGTCTATGAGGGCCTAAGCATGACACATCTATTTCTCATGGTTTCTAAGGTGCAAAAATCTGCCATGGTGTGTGTGTGTGTCTCCTTCCACCTTAACACCCTCCAAACACCACAAACCAACAAACCAAGCCACAATCCTATTCTACAATATTCATACACCTACTGACTAGTCACACAAAGCAAGATATTACCAATTTTAACCATCCAAGAACACAAAACCGAGGCATAAATAGAGGTAAAACAGAGCAGAATTTCAGGGAGCATATATGAGCAAATTTTCGAGTATATCAACATGGTATTCACATAATAGCTACTGATTACTACTAGATATCATCATACACACCATAAACTATCATTTTAACACTTAGAACATGGCATGCATTACTCAAAAATCTCATCCAAAACTCAAAGTCATGGCATTTCATTCGGCTTCAACATGCATCACTAGAAACATTTATACAAGCTCTAATTCATGCTATATCATCAAAATAATAGACATGCAAGGACTGAAATCACACCAAAACTTCAGCAAATCATCACACCTTTCGAATATACAAGCAACCAACTAATCATGAATTTCAAAATCATCATCTCACATATATATATGTATACATTCGGCTCCTCATTGGAGTCATTGCCGAATGTGATGATTCAAGTGTGTATTGGCCAAAATGAGGTATGAAACCTTACCAAAAACACATCAAGATCATCATTTAGGAACCTCCAAAATGGTGACTCTAAATCCATAAGGATCAAAGCCCCATTTCGGCTCCAAACATCACATGCAAGTAAGATCTCACCTAGAATTTGAAGTATCAAGCTTGAGTTGTGAAGAACTTGGCGTGCAAAGCTTAAAAATCTCAAAGGAAATGAAAGAAATGGTGAAGATGGGGGAGGGGTGAGCTTCGGCCGAATGGAGAGAGGGAGAGAAGTGAGGGAGTGAAAAGAGAGAGGTGAGAGGAGTGGGTTTGTGTGTTGTGGTTGTATATGATCATGTGAAGTGTGGAAGCATGTGTTAGTTTGTTTTCTAGTGTTTTGACTTGACCAACTTGTGGTAGTGGAGTGTAGAATGACTAGATTATCCTTCTTCCAAGTGTTAGTGTAAAATGCATGCAAGGGTAATGTAGTCTTTTGATAATTAATAAAAGTGTGATTAAAAAGATATTAAAAGAATGAGTTTTAGTAAATAAAGTGCAAATCGATAAATCATGAAATTAATATCACAATTAATATGAGATTTTAGAAGTTTAATAAAATAGTTTTCACAAATTTTGGACAAGAAATGAATTTTAAAAGAAATATTACAAGTAGAGCTCTAATAGTCACATTTCACATAAATATAAAACACGAAATATAATACACGTAAAATCTCGAGAAGAATATACACAATGAAACGCTATTTTACAAGTTAAAGCTTATCGGCTACTCGCAATTTTTCAAATATCACTAAATCGCATATATCTCTATTATTATTTAATCGGGTAGCGACAACGATCATATTTATTAATATAAAGTCAAAACCGTCGCAACTAGTAATACTATTTAATCGCGTAGCGAGAATTATTCACCAAAAGTCATATAAGTACATTCTAACTATAATCGAAAGTCACGTAACAATAAACGAGTCGAATTCACATAGTTTGGCAATTAAAACACGAAATTTTATATATCACCAAAATGAAATACTGTAATATATATAAGTCAAATATTACAGGCGTTACATCTACCGTTCCTTCCATCACATGTTCTCTGATAAAATGATATCTTATGCTGATGTGCTTGGTCATGGAATGCTGTACTGGATTTCCTGTCATAGCAATTGCACTTTGGTTATCACAGTAAATAGGAATTTGAGTAAGAGATAAACCATAGTCCAACAATTGATTTTTCATCCATAAAATCTGAGCACAGCAGCTTCCTGCAGCAATATACTCTGCTTCTGCAGTAGATGTGGAAATTGATTTTTGTTTCTTGCTGAACCAGGACACTAGTCTTCCTCCAAGAAATTGACAACTCCCACTTGTGCTCTTTCTGTCTATTTTGCACCCTGCAAATTTTGCATCAGAGTAACCAATCAGTGTAAAGTCTGATTCTCTGGGATACCAGAGTCCCATCTCAACTGTTCCCTTGAGATATTTGAAAATCCTTTTGACTGCTACCAGATGTGGTTCTCTCGGATCTGCTTGAAATCTTGCACAGAGACAGGTAGCAAACATGATATTTGGTCTACTAGCAGTTAGATATAGAAGTGAGCCTATCATACCTCTATAGTTAGTAATTTTTACTGGTGATCCAGTATTTTTATCTAACATGGTGGTTGTTGCCATAGGAGTTGTAGCAGCTGAACTATCCTGCATACCAAATTTCTTTAGTAGGTTCCTGGTGTACTTAGACTGATTAATGAATATACCCTCATCAGTCTGTTTCACTTGTAGTCCCAGAAAATAGCTCATCTCTCCATCATGCTCATCTGATATCTAGACTGCATAAGCTTTGAGAATCTTTCACAGAGTTTAGGATTAGTAGATCCAAAAATGATATCATCTGCATAGACTTGAACTAAAAGCAGGTCATTATCATGGTTGAGATAAAACAGGGTTTTGTCTATTGTACCTCTGTTGAAACCACTGTCCAGGAGGAATTGAGTCAGAGTTTCATACCATGCTCTTGGTGCTTGCTTTAGTCCATACAGTGCCTTGTCCAGTCTGTAGACATGGTCTGGAAATTTTGTATCCACAAAACCTGGAGGTTGTTCAACATATACTTCTTCCTCCAGCTCTCCATTCAGAAAAGCACTCTTTACATCCATCTGAAAAACTTTGAATTTCTTGTGTGTTGCATAAGCCAAGAAAATTCTAATTGATTCTAATCTGGCAACTGGGGCAAAGGTCTCATCATAGTCAATTTCTTCTTGTTGGGAATATCCCTTGGCTACCAGTCTGGCTTTGTTTCTGGTGATTACTCCATCACTGTCTGTCTTATTTCTGAACACCCATTTGGTACCAACTATTGATCTGTTCTTTGGTCTTGGTACTAATGTTCAGACTTTGTTTCTCTCAAATTCATTTAACTCCTCCTGTATTGCTGTTACCTAATCAGCATCATTAAGAGCTTCTTCCACTTTCTTTGGTTCTGTCTGAGATAAAAATGAGTGAAATAAGCATTCATTTGCTGTTGCAGTTCTGGTTTATACTCCTGCATCTGGATCACCAATTATTAAATCTGGTGTGTGAGACTTTGTCCATTTTCTCTCATGTGGCAGTTGACTTCTGGAATTTGATCCTCTCCCATAATCCATGCTATTTCCAGTGTCATTCTGATTTTATGATGCCTCTCCCCCTGAAGGTGTGTTCTCATGATTTTCTGATGTTGAATGATCAGAGTTAGAGGAGTCAGTATCAGAGTTTGTGTTTTCTGGTGAGTCTTCAACATTTTCACCCAGATTTTCATTGTGAAAGTGCTCCCCCTCAACATGTGCTTGAGGTAGGTGGGTTGGAGTGATATACTCTGATATGATCTCAGAGTCAGAATTTATTGAGTCAGAGAATGCATCTTCATCTTCAAATCTCAGTTGCTCATGGTCAGCAAAATCTTCCATTCCAGTAATTTTCTTGTCATCAAAGGATACATGAATGGATTCCATGACTACCTTTGTTCTCAGATTGTAAACTCTGAAGGCTTTTGTTGACAGAGGATAGCCAACAAAGATTCCTTCATCAGCTTTTAAATCAAATTTGGTCAACTGTTCAGGATGATTTTTCAGAACAAAACACTTACACCCAAATATGTGAAAGTACTTGAGATTTGGTTTTCTGCCTTTGACCATCTCAAATGGTGTTTTCCCATGTTTGTTTATCAAAGTTGCATTCTTTGTGAAACAGGCAGTTTGCACAGCTTCAGCCCAGAAGTAAGTTGGTAACTTTGCTTCTTCCAACATGGTTCTAGCAGCTTCAATTAGAATTCTGTTCTTTCGTTCCACAACACCATTTTGCTGAGGTGTTCCAGGTGCTGAAAATTCTTGCTTGATTCCATTTTCCTTACAGAACTCTTCCATCTTAGAATTCTTGAACTCAGTGCCATTATCACTTCTGATGATCTTGACTGCATCTTTGGAAATTTTGTCCAGTTGTCTAACATGCTCAATTAAAAGAGATGATGTCTCATCCTTGCTGTGTAGAAAATATACCCAAGTATATCTGGTAAATTCATCAACAATGACCAGAGTATATCTCTTCTTTGCAATGGACATTATATTTACTGGTCCAAAAAGATCAACATGAAGCAGATGATATGGCTCAAGAATTGAGGACTCAGTTTTACTTTTGAATGAGGATTTCCTCTGTTTTGCCTTCTGACAGGAGTCACAGAGTCCATCTGGACTAAAAACTGATTTGGGAAGTCCTCTCACAAGATCTTTCTTCACTAACTCATTAATATTGTTGAAGTTCAGGTGAGATAGTTTCTTATGCCAATTCCAGCTTTCTTCAATACTGGCTCTGCCAAGTAGACAGATTTCAGAACAACTTTCCCAGTGCTTTTACTAATGACCTCACAGTGTTCTTCTAGGAAATCAACATGATATCCTCTGTCACAGATTTGACTTATGCTCAGCAGATTGTGCTTAAGTCCTGAGACCAGAGCTACAGATTTACTGATGACATTTTGTTCGCAAAAATCTACACGCAAGTGCACGTGATCACAAGTAATATATTAAGTTCGATCCCACAGAGACTGGTGAATTAAAGAATACGCACCTATGCAACAATGTATGAGTAATTTTCACTCCTAAGACAATTAACAAGAATGGGTTCTTTTATACTACTAACTAAATTTACTAAACAAAATCAGAATAGGAAAACACATGGAATTCTAACTTCATTATCGAATTCATCTAGAATTGAAATTACTGATTAACATGTGACTGTTGATCCTAATCAGACAACACGAAAGTAATACATGTCAACTCTCGTTGCACACATATCATACCAATCAAAATCCACAATTAAGACAGAGATCTCATGGACACCAACAAAGCTCAGACCCTATATCTCTATAGTGGTAGTGTAAGCAGAGAGGTTTAATAACAGGTCGTCTATCGTGATTACACAGGGTGATAAAAATAGTTCAAGTCTATCACAAATTATGCTTCATTCACATAATCCTATGTTTACATGGCATAGTTCTAAATTCAATCATCCACTCTCGCTTCAGAAAGAATTAACAAACAACTTAGAAGTTAGCTATGCTCCTAAGAAGAATAAGCACGGCTCATGCAAAGAAATCAACGTACGTCACATAATCAATCAAACAATCTCGTTACTAGACTACATCGATAAATCCATTAGAATCCCATGAAGGCGGTTAGTTCATAATCGAACTAATCGACATCATGGGGTCTAATGAAAACATGATAAATAAAAGACGAGAATTAAACGGAATGTAGATGCTAGAATTAATAATAAAGAACACAACGTTACAGAATTGATGTTCACGATCTCGCTCGAAACTGTCACTTCCTCGCGAAGAACGATACACTACAAAACTGATAATGTGCTTGATTACACGAGATAACTAAAACTATAATATTGTTCTCTATCTACTACTACTTCTTCTTCTTCTTCCTCTTCGAGGCTAGGGTTTTACACATGAGAAAATAAATACATTGACCAAGTGAACCGGGCCTCGAACGCTGCTAAAATCCCTCAGAAAAGCTCCAAAAATCGGCCCGGAACACTTCTGCTGGGCGCGGCCGCGCTAAACAAGCGCAGGCGCGCTAGCTGGCTTTAATGTAGCGCGGGTGCGCTAAGAACTAGCGCGGGCGCGCTACTGTCTGCCACTGGCAGCCTGTTTCTTCGTTTTTAGCTCGTTCTCGCGTGCATGCCCTTCCTCGCTCTAGTACCACTTCCGTAGGTGATCACGGTTGCATTTAGCATATGCAACAAGCCCTTTAAACCCCTAGATAGCTCTAGTGGACGAGTGTGTTCTCGTGAGGGTTTGTAGAAGATGTACCCACAAAATCCCAAGTCGTGATGAATCCACATTTCTCTATTCTTGCAAATAATGCACCAAAAACAACCTAAAATGATAGAAACTCGCTTCATCACCTCAACTCGTGACCTGCACAGAAAAACACTAAAAACACATCAAAAGACACTAAACACTTAAGTACAACCAACCAATTTAAGTGGAAATGAAGGCCTATAAGTGTATATAAATATCACTTATCACACCCCCAAACTTAAACTGATGCTTGTCCTCAAGCGTCAATGACACTATACAATAATACAATGCAATGCATGAATGCAACTACGTGATGAATGAGTGAACTATGAAGTAATTGCCTTGTCAATTAAAATACCTCAGATTGTGCTAATGTTCTCGAATTTCACTTCTCTCGCTACTAAGTCAAATACTCTTCTATTTACAAGTGTGGAGTGCTAGTGTGTGCAAGCATGCTCTTTTATTGAGACAAGATAAAAACTACTACTCCCACAGAATCCCAATCAAGAATCGTAAAAGTTTAAAACTAACACCCCGTCACTTAAGTCCAACTAAAAGCCAAGGTCCCAAAGAATGTCCACACCCTTCTATTTTATTCACTATATTTTTTTTTCTTTTTATTGGTGATTAATTGCTCGGTCTAAGGTCAGAGCGCTTCGCAGTGTAAATGCGTTACGAACACCACAAGACTTCACACACCAATTATTCACTTTATTCTAGTGGTTTATTTAACCGTGCAATGGTTGAGATCCCTAAAGATTTATGCACTAGTACCCATGTAGCGAGCGTTGGGTCAACAATCCCAAACCACGAAGGGCTTTAGGTTGTTAGGCACAAAGTCCCCTCAGACTTAGTTACTCGAGTACTAATGAGCTCAACCTAGTTAATTCTACCACTTATTTTTCTAGTGAATTTTATTTACTACTATTTATTTTTTTTTTAATTTTTTTTTTTTAATTTTTTTTAAGAAAGGTATATCTACTCCTCAGTTCCCCCAAACTTAAGATTTACAGACCTAAGCTGAAGGGTGCTCAATTCAATCCTAGAATTCAAGGAATTTCGTCTAAATCCTATCTCAAGAACATATGTGAATTACAATTTCCAACACAAGCAATTTCCAAGTACTAACCTAGCATTGCAATTGAAACTACTAATCAAGAACTACGCACATAACTCATCATAGGCAATTAACTTGGCTTATACTTCATAATTCATGCAAATGCTCGTGATACTAACTACAACAATTACTACTAAACATGTAAAATAAAAAAAATTGAGAAAAATAGAAAAAAACGTGAGAAATAATCAAAACAAAATTAAAAAAACGTGAACTACATGAACTAACTAACACATGCAATAATAAACAAAATTAAAATAACATGCTCTTCCTTAGATTACCACCCCCAAACTTAAAATTTTCAATGTCCCCATTGAAAGCGGTAAAAAGGCTAGAGCACCCACGTACCTACTCGGAGTCCGAATCCTCCCCCTCCTCTGCTGGAGGTGAATCAGGTGGAGGATACTGCATCCCTGCTCCGAATACTGGCCACTGAACCGTGACCCCCTGCGCCTGAAAAGCATTACCAAGAGCCTGTGTCAAGTCAAACGCAAACCTCTGGTGGATGTCATGCATGGTGTCCATCCGTCTTGCTAGCCGGCGATAATGAACATCTCCCATCGGTTCGGAGCTCCTCTCCGTCTGAGAAGTACCAGCTCCAGAAGCTCTAGTCCGCTCTCTCCTAATAAACCCTGGACGTCCCCCTGGCATCTCATCATATATGTAACCGAGTCCTCGAGGGTGAGGAACGGCTCCTTCCCACTCCGTCATCCGGCTGATCGCCGAATGATCAATAGGTGTTGCTGGCAACTGTAATTGCTCGGTGGCTGGCCAACGAACATCGCTTGATCGACAGAGCTTCGTAACAATTGTGCCGTACGGAATGGCACCAGTGGTTCCTCCCTGTAAGAACCTAAGAATTCCCTGATGAATCACGTGTCCCAGATCAATATACTTGTCCGAGACAATCCCAAAGAGCAGAATAGCTCTATCCACCGTCACCTCATGCCCCATGTGAAGATGGCATGATGTTAGCACAGATGAAGGCGTTCCACGCCTTCGCATACCGGTTCAAAGCGGCTGCCGGAAAAGAAACATGTGCCGGCAAAGGAGGTGCCATCATCTTCCAACTCGTACCCGGCACACACATATCATACACCAACCGCTCAAGATCAACCGGATCCTCGTCAAACCGGCGTTTGGCACGCCCAATCCTCTCTACAACCCAATCTTCTTCATTACGGCGCTTGGCACGCCCCCCAATCACTCTACGGATCGCCTCCGCACTATACTCCACACGGGTTCCTCGCACCATCGTGAAACCATCGCGATTCTCCTTAGCATTAGCATAGAACTCGCGAATAATGGCCAAGGAAACCGCCTCCGGAGCCTCGCAAAAAGACTCCCATCCCCTTTCTTGAATCATGCTTAAGAGATCCCCATCTTCAGCTGTGGGTAAGAATCCCCTCTCCTTGATTATCGACTTATTCATAAGCCGTTGAAACTCGGTTCGTGCACCATCGGAGGTGAATTCAACCTCGCCCATCGAGGAAGAATCACTAGATGTAGGGGCTTGGGTGCTTGGTCCTTGTGTTCTTCGGGCTCTTTTGGGTGCCATTGATAGAGATCTAGAGTTGCAAGAGGTTTGTGTGTGGTGGGTTTGAAAGATTTGATGGTGGTTGTGTGTATGGATGTGTATATATATAAGTAGGGTTTATAGAATTAGAATAGGAATTGGAGATGGGTTTTGTGTTTATATAGGAATTTGAGAGCTGATTTAGGGTTATTGAGGATATATTTCGGGCTAGGCATGCAATATTAGGATTGTGGGCTTTTAAAACTGAAAAGAAAATATTTTTGGTGAAAAAATCGATTCCTGGGCAGACAGTAGCGCGGCCGCGCTAAGTGTAGCGCGGGCGCGCTGTACACTGTAGCGCGGGCGCGCTGGACACTAGCGCGGGCACGCTAGTGTCTGCCACCCAGGGTCAAAGTTTTTTCGTTTTTTGCGTTTTTGAGGTTTACAACGATACAACATGGTTCCAATGTGCGGGTTGCCTCCCACGAAGTGCTTGTTTAACGTCGTTAGCTCGACGTGAAGTCCAGAATTAATCCGATTCCGATGAAGTATCCTGTGGAGGATACCTCGTTCCATAACCAAACGAATTCCAAGTAACATTAACATCTAGTGCTAAGAATGCTTCAGCAAGAGAGTCCGTTAATATATCAGCAAAGCGACCGATTCGTTCTTCAACCGCGTCAATACGCCGGATTATCCTTCGGTATTGTGCTTCATTCAATGTTGAATCAGCAGGTGATTGAATTATAGATTGGCTACTCGCACTGGTAGAAAGTAGAGGACAAGTGTCTCCACATGCATTAGGAATTGAGTCGGAGTGAGCTCTAATTCTGTGCCAATTAGTCATCTGAAGTTCCTGAGTGACTTCGACCGCTTCATCATCCTCTGATTCTTTCTCTTTTGGAGATTTTATGGCACAACAGTATGATATGTGTGCAACGAGAGTTGGCATGTATTACTTTCGTGTTGTCTGATTAGGATCAACAGTCACATGTTAATCAGTAATTTCAATTCTAGATGAATTCGATAATGAAGCTAGAATTTCATGTGTTTTCCTATTCTGATTTTGTTTAGTAAATTTAGTTAGCAGTATAAAAGAACCCATTCTTGTTAATTGTCTTAGCAGTGAAAATTACTCATACATTATTGCATAGGTGCGTGTTGTGCCATAAAATCTCCCTGGGCTTATTTTATAGCCCATCATATTATTTGGGCTTCACTTGGGCTTATTGGAATCATTTGGTTAAGAATAATGGGCTTCGCCATGGCTGGATGGATCATTGAAGATGTACAAGAAGGTGTATGAACTTGCATTGGAGGCACATTGAAGGCTGCCATCATAATGGGGTTGCACCTGAAGGCGCTTTAGGGGTTACCACTGTTAGGGGTTACCGCTAAGTGCACCCTGGCTTGCAGTTATGGGGCTGCAGCTAGGGGATGCCGCTGGCAGGGCTTCCGCCGCCTGGGCAGAATGGCAGGCAGACTCCAAGCAGGACTCTTCTTCCTTGTTTCAAGGGGGACGAATTGGAGACATATTAGGAGTGTATCAGCTATTATTTATCTACGAATTAAGAGATAAATATGTGCATTATGGAGATAATTACAATCGGGGAAGATAATTCAAGAATATTCGGATAATTATGCAAGATGAAGGCTTCAAGTGACCTACTTGGAGTGGGATACCGCTGGATAACTACTGAAAGGAGACTGTTTTATCTCAAACTAGAGGGGATAAGAGCTTATCTCTTCAGAGTCCTAAATCAAGAACTACATGGGCTTGATCCCTATAAATATAGGGTATGTAGGCACCTTGCAAAGGGACTAGGATCATTTTCACGAGTTCTACACTCTAAAGAGAGGCACGTGTAACCTTTGTGACATATATTTCCGGGCAATCGCAGGACGGAATTCCATAATTCCGGCCTCGTTGTTTGGTTCTTTGCAAGCTCAGCCCTTAAACACACTTGTTTCTCATTTGTTCTCTTAGTTTATGTTAACGGTAGCCCCTAAGAGCTAACCGTGATTTTCATAATCGTAACCGATATCCCTATAATTGTGCTATACGGTTCTGGGGGTGTTGTATCAATTCCTCTCACAACACTTTTTGGCGCTAGAAGGAGGGGATTACTGATCTTAGAGACGTAAGAAACAAGAAATAATTCAGACGTAATTCCCACACATAATTACAAAACCAATTATATTAATCCAGTACAACCACCGCAAGCCTTGAATATTTATTCCCAAAATAATACAAATTACTCCCCAAATGTCACTGAAATTCCACAATTTTTTTTTCAATTTCCTGCGTGTGTCATGTCAGCTTACGATAAGGCTGATCCCAATTATCTAGGGGTTTAATTTGAATTCAAATTAATTTAAAACCCAACTGAACTCCTAATATTATGGCTAGTTGTAGAGTTCCAGCCAAACTCTCCCTCTTCACCTGCCTAGCTTCTCCTCGGGAAGCCGTGCATCATCAAGGCTATCCTCACGCCTTTCCAATCCAATCATGCCACCTGGCGCGTGTGTCTCCCACTTACCACTACTATAAATTCATGCCTCTGAAGCCTTGTTTTACTTTTGATTGTTTACCTCGGTATGCGTGCACACACCCACATTCGCCTTGCTTGACGTTATTATGCCTGATTAAACTGCTACTTTGCCCTGCATGCCAGTATAGTTAAATATGTACACTCATCCTTTGAATATACACACACCACTGGTTTTAATTGACTCCAATTAGGCCCTGATTGTTTCCCAACTGGGTTTTTGCCCTTGATGTTGTCACATTACTTTGAGGCCATGATCGTAGCCCTAGATTGTAAACCCTAGGTTCCCAATTGCCTCCAGGGGGAACCCCTCTTTCACAATCGAGCCCCTTTTTGTGCCCTTTATCTGCTGTGAATGTACTGTCTATGTGATTTGCCTGCTATACTTGTTTAGCTGGTATCTTAGGGTTGTGATTGGGCGTTGATTGTTGTGGTTGAGGTTAGGGTTAGGATTAGGTTTCTCGTTCCGGGTCCCTTGTTGGGCTTCCTGAAGAAGATAAACCGTCCTCCGTGGCCTGTGCCGCTTCCTATGAGGGATGCAGTTCCCGTATACTTTTGGGGCTCCAACTGAAGCCTTTTCATTCCTTCTTCACACCCGTAGGGCTCCACCCTTGCAGCCCAGTCTTCCGCAAACCCTCTCTCCTTCTCCTTTTTTGTTTTTCTTTCTTTCGACCTCTTCACATCTTGCTGCGTCCTTTCGTTAACCCATCCTTTCCTATTGTAGATGTCTCAAGGATCTATGTCCTCACACTCTTCTCAGTCTGCCACCAGCAAGGCTCCCGTTGTTGCGGTTGACACGGGATCCTCCTTTAGCCAGGACCTTCAGCCTGCCCGGCCCAGTTTAGGGATTAGCTCCAGAACCCGCTCCAGGCGCAATTTGGTGGCGAAGGAGCTCAACTGGACAACCTCTGAGTCCAGTAAGGCGGATGGGACCTCGGGCCTCCCGCTGGACCCTACTGCTGAAGCCCTCGAGGGGAGCCCCAAGGAGGCTGAACGGGAGGCTGAGGCTTCCGTAGAGGTGATCGAGCCTCCTGCTGTAGTCCTAGCCTGCGAGCATATGGACTCCATCATGACTCCTGCTCGGCTGCAGTCCCTATTGGAGTCCTGCAACCCTGGCTGCACCTTGGGGATCCCGAAGCCAGGAGAGAGGTGTCACCGCTTTGACACCCTCAAGCCGGGCACTGGCCACCCCAAAGCCGTGCTTTCCGCCCAGTTCTTCAGGCTGGGTTTGTCTCTCCCCCTCCATCCTTTCATCCTGGAGGTCCTGGACTTCTATGAGGTCTCCCCCATACAGCTCACCCCCAACTCCTACCGCATGGCGGTCTGCCTCTACATCCTCTACGACATCCACCATGGGGTGAGGATGTCTGCCTTGGAGTTGGGCTGGTTCTTCCAGCTGAAACTTACCGGCAGGACCCCAGGGTTCTTCTACCTCACTGCCTGGAACACCCATCACAAGAAGGGCATCAAGGGTAACCGCCAGTCGATGTCGGACTGGCAGAAGCTCTTCCTTTACTGCTATGACTGCCCAGTCTACAGGAAGGACTTCAATCTCTCCCCCAGTAAGCCAGCTTTTCCTTAATCCATTGTCTAGTTTAGCCCTTTAGGGTTCCCGTTTAGTTTCCTTATGCTTGTACTTGTTGTAGACATGCCAGTGTAGACTCCTCTGGCGGGAGAGTCCCTTGAGAGGGCCAAGCATGTGTTGGGGCTATCCACCGGGCTAGGTGATGGCTCCAGCCTACTTACTCCAGAGAATCTGGAGAGGCTCGGTTTTTCCACTACGGTGGTAGATGCATCCCCCGTTGACGAGGGGGGTGCAGACGTGGAGGCGACGGGAAGCCCAGGTTTCCTCTTGCACTTTTGAACTTACTTTCCTTATTTGATACTCGCTTTATAAATTTCCTCCCTGCATGATTTATGATTTTTGTGCCGTCTGCTATGCTTGCATCTCCCCATATTTCTGTATATGTTTGGATATGATCTAATTGTTTCTCCTTGTTTCTTTCCACAGATATGGCTGCCAACATCCCCCGGTTTATCAAGCGTTCCACTAAGTACGAGGATCTGTTCGGGGAGGCCTCCGATCCTCAGGCTCCCCTTCCCGTCAAGCCACTCTCCCAGCTCCCTTCCCCTTCTCTGGAGCAAAAGAAGACCTCCTCCGGGGGTCGCAAGCGGGACCCCTCCAAGACTGCTGAGGCGGGGTCTTCAGCTGAAGGCCGTACAAGGAAGAAGCCCAGGTTAGCCCTGGCCCGCAGCTCTCCCGCTTCCTCCTCTTCTCAAAAGACTCAGCTCTTTCAGCGGATGCTCTCCGACCAGGTCCCCGAGGCTACCGTCCGGGAGTGGGACAGGCTTTCAATAGCCGAGGCCACCCGTGACAAGGTGGTGGCCAACACTAAGAGCCTGTTCCTCGATGTGAAGATGGGGGAGCATGTTGCTGACACGGCCCGGGTCAATGAGAAGATGAGGGCGGATTTGAAGCAGGCTAAGGCGGACCTGGCTTCCGCTGTCAAAGACAGAGATCTTGTGCGGAAGGCCAACCAGGAGCTGAAGGAGGCTGAAGCCAAAGTCCGTGAGGAGAGGAGGAAGGAGGACGCCGTGAGGCGTTCCTTGGAGGAGGAGACAGATGGCCTTGGGAAGATGGTGAAGAGGTTGGAGGGCCAGGTGAAGGGGTTGCAGGAGGCTGCCGTCGCTGCAAAGGCGACGAGGAAGGAGCGGGAGGCCGCCGTTTTTGAGGCCGGAGTTGCCGCAGGGGTCAAGGACTGCGTGAAATCGGCCTACCGCTTCTTCCCTGACAACGATTGGGCCAAGTTGGGGCCCGACGCTGCGGTAGCCCTTGAGGAGGCAAAAGTTGAAGACGCCACCAGCTCTGGGAAAGCCGAAGCCAGCGCCAAGGAGGTTCTTGGGGGTACTTCTGAGGGAGAAACTGCGGCTAAGGACCGACAGGAGGCTGAGAAGGCATCCCTTCCGGAACTTGATGTGGTGGCCCAGGTGGAGGCCTTAGTTGTGGCTCCCTCCCAGAACGCAATCTCCTCGGACGCCCTGGCAATCGATGAAGACCCCAAGGCCTCCTCCTCTCCAGCTGCTTCTTAATCCTTCCTTCCCCGTGTTTAATTAAACTTTTATTTACGAATTGTGAATTTGTGCGTGGCGCTTGTCGTCACGAATTGAATATTCTTTTGGATGAGGGTGCGGGCACCTCCGAATGCTCCGCAAGACATTTTTAATATTGTAAAGGGCCTCCCCCTGTTGGTGTGGGGAGGAATTTCCCTTGCAATATTTTGCTCTCTTTTTTTTTATATAATCGCTTCTACTCCTTCCTTGTTTTGCCTTGTATGCCTTTCTTGTATTTCCTTGAATATTATTGTGTTGGTCGCCTAACTTTCCGATGCAGGTAGAAAGAATGAATATAGGGGATAACCTTTGTACTGAAAGTGTACACATTGTCCACCTTCTGGGGGGTTGTGACCCTTGGGGCCTTGTTCTTCAGGGTTGTTTCCTTCTTTGCGAATGTATGTTAATGTATGTGTTTGTGTTAACTCACCGATTGTGTACATAAAAGCGCTTAATCTTTCCTTGTAATAATCTGTTCAAGTATAGTTGAATCTGATCTCACATGTGTGAGAATCTGGGGACACCGTTGGATGTAAGCCTTAAAATGACCCCTAGGTGTAAGCCTTTAGAGTAGCCTCCGGGTATAAGTTCTGAGATAATTTTACAACGTAGGCTTTGCGATGATTCCTCCAAGTAAGTTCTGAGATATTTTCATCCAGTGAGCTTTTTAGTAATCCCACCAAGTTAGCCTTGTAAGCCTGGATAGGCTTTAAACTCGAAAGCCTCGATAAGCCTTCGGCTTTGAAAGCCTTGACGGGTTTTAAACCTTGAAGGGGCTACTGTAAGCCCAAAACCATGAAAGCTTGAAAAGCTTTTGCCTTGAAAGCCTTGATAGGCTTGAAACCTTGAAAGCTTGAAAAGCTTTAGCCTTGAAAGCCTTGATAGGCTTGAAACCTTGAAAGCTTGAAAAGCTTTAGCCTTGAAAGCCTTGATAGGCTTGAAACCTTGAAAGCTTGAACAGCTTTAGCCTTGAAAGCCTTGATAGGCTTGAAACCTTGAAAGCTTGAAAAGCTTTAGCCTTGAAAGCCTTGATAGACTTGAAACCTTGAAAGCTTGAAAAGCTTTAGCCTTGAAAGCCTTGATAGGCTTGAAACCTTGAAAGCTTGAAAAGCTTTAGCCTTGAAAGCCTTGATAGGCTTGAAACCTTGAAAGCTTGAAAAGCTTTAGCCTTGAAAGCCTTGATAGGCTTGAAACCTTGAAAGCTTGAAAAACTTTAGCCTTGAAAGCCTTGATAGGCTTGAAACCTTGAAAGCTTGAAAAGCTTTAGCCTTGAAAGCCTTGATAGGCTTGAAACCTTGAAAGCTTGAAAAGCTTTAGCCTTCCCACCGGTGCAGCCAAGTTATCAAGTTGTGTTCACGAGTTTTAGTGTTTTCGATTCCCAAATTTATTTGAATTTTAAGCCAAATGAATAATGTTAATGATATGCCTACTACCCCCCGAGTTCTTTAGCATAATTTTAATTATGGTGGAGAACTAGATGCAATTGAAGCCCTAAATAACTTTTAAAGCATACATAAAGTATCCAATTAACAATCAAGGTAAGCAAGCAAGCATATACAACATTTTTGTAACGGAAAGCTGTGAAATTTTATTGAACCATATGGTAAAAATTGACATAGCATAATATTGGGGGGTGCAACGACACTACCCCCCGAGCGTCCTAGCAGATAAAGCAAATAGTAGCCTGATAATTCTCCTAAAAGCATAGCGATTACAACTAATAAATCGCCTTTATTTCCTGACCCTTAAGCCGAAGCCTACAAAAATACTACCCGGGTGAAGCTACTGGTAATACCTTTTTAAGTGTTGGGCGTTCCATGCCCGTGGTATGAGTCTTCCATCCATGTCTGTGAGGTGATAGGTACCTTCCCAAAGCACTGTTTTGATGATATATGGGCCTTCCCACTTTGCACCGAAGGCCCCATGAGCGGGAACCCTCATGTTAGGCATCATTTTTCTGAGAACTAGGTCTCCCGTTTTGAGGGGTCGAGCCCTTACTTTCTTATCGAAGTATTTACGGGTCCTCTGTTGATATGCAGCAAGTTTCAACTGAGCCGTATCTCGTACTTCTTCAATCAGATCTAAGTAGAGCCTGTGGTTGACTTCATTATTCTCAGGGTCGTAGTTATCCCTTCGAAAAGATCCTGCTCCAACTTCTACGGGAACCATGGCTTCACACCCGTATGTTAGGGTGAATGGGGTTTCGCCGGTGGTAGACCTTGGAGTGGTGTTGTAAGACCACAACACCATGGGAAGCTCTTCCGGCCAGCATCCCTTTTTCTCTTCTAGTTTGGCTTTCAAGGTGTGCTTAATAATTTTGTTTACGGCCTCCGTTTGACCGTTGCTCTGAGGGTGGCACACTGCGGAGAAGCCTTTCTTTATGCCAAGGTTTTCACAGAATTTCATCATTTCATTGCTGTCAAACTGTTTCCCATTGTCTGATATGAGCTTGTAGGGAACCCCGTATCGACAGACGATCGCGCGACAAACGAAGTCTACCAACTTCCTTGCAGTGATGGAAGCTAGGGGTTCAGCTTCAGCCTATTTAGTAAAGTAATCTACAGCCACGACTGCATATTTCACCCCTCCTTTCCCTTTTGGTAATTCACCAATCAGATCTATACCCCAAACAGCAAACGGCCAGGGGCTTGTCAGGGTCTTCAGGGGTACCGCGGGGCTCTTGTTTGTATTAGAGAACCTTTGGCAACTGTCACAGGCCCTGGCGAAGGCATGAGCATCCTTGTGGAGGGTAGGCCAGTAGTAGCCTTGACGGAGGATTTTGTGAGCGAGGGAGGCACCCCCCGAGTGATTCCCACAGATCCCTTCATGCACCTCGCGCATAACGTATTCACATCTTACCCCAGCAACACACCTGAGGAGGGGCCGATTGAATCCCCTTTTGTAAAGGATTCCATCATAAATTACATACTGGGCTGCCTTGTACCTCAATTTCCTGGCCTCGTCCTTGTCTGTAGGCAGGGTTCCGTTGGCTATGTATTCATGGATTGGGGTTGTCCAGAGGTTAGTCTCATCAGCTTCAACATCCATGACTTCAATTTTGGGGATGCTAGGCTGATACTGGATTTCGAGTGGGATCACCCCGAGCATGTGCGCATCCCTTTGAGAGCCTAATTTGGCTAAGGCATCAGCATCCGCATTCTCAGACCTTGGTATTTGCTCTAGCTTGATTTCCCTGAATTTCCCAATTAGTTCTTGGGCATACCGCATATAGAGATCGGTGCGGGGACCCCTAGCTTGGAAGCCTCCTCGGATGTGCCAGACTACCAGCATAGAATCACTGTAAACATTCATATTTTCCACTCTCATCTCCAAGGCCAGCTTCAGGCCAGCTATTAGGGCTTCATACTCCGCGTCGTTGTTAGTGGCATTGAAGTCGAAATGAATGGAGCTTTGTAGCTTATGGCCTTCCGGACTGACTAAGACGATGCCAGCCCCGGCCCCATTTCCATTTACAGCCCCATCGACGTACAGGTTCCACCAAGGGGAACAATTCTCAGGTATGGCTACTGGAGACTGGGGTTCAGGTATGCATTCCATCCCTCCGACTTCAAAAGTGGGTGGAAATTCCAAGATGAAGTCCGCTAGTGCTTGCCCCTTTATTGCGGTTCTAGGCTTGTACTCTATGTCAAACTGGCCCAGCTCGACTGCCCATTTCATGATTCTTCCCGTGGCTTCTGGCTTGTGCAAGACCTGTTTGAGAGGGAAGGATGTTCGTACTTCAATCTTGTGAGCCTGAAAGTAAGGCCTTAATTTGCGGGAAGCCAAAATTAGTGCGTAGTCTAACTTCTCCATGTTTGAGTAGCGGGTTTCAGCATCAAGTAATCTTTTGCTCACATAGTATACTGGCTGTTGGGCTTGCTCTTTCTCCTTGATCAGGACGGCGCTAATTGAGAACTCGGAAACCCCTAGGTAAAGGATCAAGGCTTCACCCTCCGTTGGCTTGGCCAACAGTGGCGGGCTTCCAAGTTGCTCCTTCAGCTTCAGGAAAGCAGCCTCACATTCTGTCGTCCATTCAAATTTTTGCCCCTTTTTTATGGCTGCAAAAAATTCTCTACATTTGTCTGAGGATTTCGAAATGAACCGGTTTAGGGCGGCGACCCGGCCTGTTAGGCATTGCACCTCCTTTATGTTCCTAGGCGACCTCATTTCAATTAAGGCCTTGATCTTCGCAGGGTTAGCTTCGATTCCCCTGTGATTGACAATGAAGCCCAAGAACTTGCCGGATTCAACCCCGAATACGCATTTTTGGGGATTCAACTTCATCCTGTAATCCCTCAGTATGTCGAACATCTCTGATAAGTGTGTAACATGATCGTAAGCTTCCTTTGATTTTACTAACATGTCATCTACATACACTTCCATAGTCCTTCCAATCTGATCTTTAAACATCTTATTGACCAGCCTCTGATATGTAGCCCCGGCATTTAGTAACCCAAACGGCATGCCTATATAGCAATAAAGCCCCCTGTCAGTGATGAAGGAGGTGTGTTCCTGATCTGGCTCGAACATGGGGATCTGATTGTAGCCCGAGTAGGCGTCCATGAAGCTTAACAGTGCATGCCCCGCAGTGGAATCCACCAACTGGTCGATTCGAGGGAGCGGGAAGCTGTCCTTAGGGCAAGCCTTGTTCAGATCAGTAAAGTCTATGCATGTTCTCCACTTTCCGTTAGGTTTTTTCACCAACACTGGGTTTGCTAGCCATGTGGGGTAAAAAGCTTCTTTCACTAGGCCTGCCTTCAATAGTCGGTCTACCTCTTCTTGAAGAGCGGTAGCCCTTTCCCCGCTAATTGGTCTTCTCTTCTGTCTGACTCCCTTCCTGTCTGGGTCAATATTGAGGTGGTGGCACATGACTTCCGGGTGAATCCCGATCATATCCGAATGGTTCCAAGCGAAGACGTCCAGATTATTCTTTAAGAATGCGGTCAGGGTTTCCCTTAGATCCGGCCCCAATTGCTCCCCAATTTTTAGTTCTCTAGTGGGGTCGGACTCATCCACCAAGATGGACAGGGTATCCCCGGCTGCTCCAGTCTTCACCTGGGTTTCCGGCATCCTCGGGTCGAGGTCGATCTCAACGGTAACCTCTTTGTTGCCACCCTCTTGGGGTTGCGTACCCAGGATTTCATGAACGGGAAGCCGTGTTCGGTTTCCGAGTTGATAGGTTACCATAGCACTATTGAAGTCACAAGGTGCCTCGCACTGATTTTCTTGCTTTTTATTTTGGGGCTGTTTTTGACCATCCCCCTCACAGTCACTGTCAGTAACATCTTCCACAATCCCTTCTACCAGGGTTTCAGCTGTATCAATATTCTTCATTGGGAGTGCATCCGTGGGTGCAAGCCTTTCATGCACGGCATGCGAGGTTTCTAGATAAGGATCTTCCCCCGGGTGTTGCACGATAATCACCATGTTGCAGGTTGCTTTCACAAACTTTATTAAAACCCTTCCCTGAGCCTTGGTTTTGGGTTCCTCTTCAATATCCACCTGCTTGTAACAGCTCTCCGGGATGTCTTCATCCATTTGTTGGGCTTCTTTACAGGCTTTTACTGCGGACCTCAAAGCCTTGCTATAACATTCCCGGGAGTCAGCCTGACATCCTCGTACACATCCTACCCCATTGGGGGTTGGGAACTTCATGGATAGGTGGTATATTGAGGTTACAATCCGCATGTCCCTTAAAATAGGTCTGCCCAGGATCCCGTTATAGGAGATGTCTTCATTCACTACCATGAACTCTGCAACCTGAGTGACAGCTCGGGGTTCCACTCCAAGGGTGATCGGGAGTCTTACCCTTCCAACAATCTGGACAGCATTCCCAGTGAAACCATACAGCTCATTATAGCAAGCCATCATATCTTTATCCGCCATTTTCATTCTTTGGTACGCACTGTAGGCCAAGATATTGACAGAGCTTCCGTTGTCGACAAGAAGCCTGTGTACATTGACATTTCCGATCACGGCTGTTACCACCAAGGCGTCGCTATGAGGATGGTGTACCGCGCGCGCATCGCCCTCAGTGAAGGTAATGTCCATGGTCTCCCCTCTGAACATTTTGGGAGGCCTTTCAGACAGATGGCACACATTGGTTAAGGGTGGCCCTCGGGCTTCCCGTACATATCTCTTCATAGCACTGCGTCCCTGGCCTCCCACGAAGGGTCCTCCGATGATCATTCGTACACTACCAGCCCGGGTGTTACGGTTGGCTTCTTGGTTATTTGCCCTTTCAGCTTTCTTTTCCTTATATTTCTTGGCCTCTTGGGCTACAAACTCCGTCAGGTATCCTGTCCTGATAAGATCCTCTATGTGGTCTTTAAGATGAACACATTCCGCCGTGTCATGCCCGTTCAAATCGTGGAAAGCACAATATTTTCCCTGATCTTTCTTTCCAGGGGGTCCATTTCGAAAGGGCTTCCGGAAAAGTCTCGCCTTGTCTCCGACCTCAAAAATGTGATCTATAGAAGCTGTTAGTGGTGTGTATTCGTGGTACCTCGCTTCTCTTGTCTTCCTCATTGTCAACCTTGACTTGTCGAAGCCCTGCGTGCTGGTCGTGTTCACCGTAATGGGGGAGGTCTTGCCATCTCGACTCGAGGGCTTTTCACCAGCAGGCCTTGTGTAGGGATTCCTCTTGTAGGTGTTCCTCCTATCTGGGCTGTAAGACCTATCCCTCTTGTTTTTCCAGCTGCTACGGCTTTCAGACTTTGACTCCTTTTTTAACTTAGCCAGGGATTCCTCGATCACCTTATGGGGTTCAGCCCTAGCAAAGAAGTCAGCTAGGGTTTCAGGCTCTCGCCCTTGCAACTCCTTCCAAAAGTCTGTTCCAGGCCTTACCCCTGCTATCAAGAAGTTCTTCAGGGTTTCCTTTGAAGTTGGCCTAACCCGGGGTACCTCTGCGTTGAAGCGCTTAAAATACTCTCTCAATGTCTCATGTTCCTTTTGCTTAATATTGGCCAGAGTGTTGGCAGGTGGGGCGTAAGTGATGGAAGCCCTGAATTGTCCCACAAACAGTTCGCACATTTTCCTCCAAGAGCTGATGGAATCAGCGGGAAGCCTTTTGAACCAGTGATGAGCGTCATCCCTGAGGGTTGCAGCCAACAAGCGACATTTTGTGAGGTCCGGAATCTGGTAGACCTCCATCTCAGTGTCAAACCGGCTAAGATACTCCACAGGATCCGTGGTTCCGTTAAATCGCAGGTCGCCAACCCCCCTGTAGATACGAGGTAGGGGTGACTCCCTAACCTTCTTAGTAAAGGGTGACTTTACGGTAAGCTCGGCTTTCGACTTCTTATCGGCTTTCACCTTCTTGAGGGCTTCCAGCAGTTCTTCCATCTTGCATCTATCATCCCCATCATCAAGTGCAACCTCATAGTCATCATCCAGGGGCTGATCTTTCTTTTTGCTTACTTCATTATCATTGTGCGACCCTGAGCTTTCCTCATCGTCATGAATGGAGATAACCTTTGACGGCCTTTGGTTTTTATCCTTTGACCGAGCTTCAGACATGGGCTTCTCCGGTCGTTGACTGGGAGGAGCCCTATGTTGCGAGCCTTCAGGTCCATCCCCGTTAGGGGCCTTGTTGCCAAGCCTGTGCCGCAAGTCTTGCTCGGTTAGTTTCCTCCCAAGGCGGTCGAACACACTAGCGGCCTGCGAGTGCTCTCTATCATCCATTTCGGGGTTAGCTTCTTTCTCAGGGTTGCTACCTTCTTTCCTGCCGCCTTCTGCACCGAAATCTAGCTTGGTGGGAGTCACCTTGCTAGCCCTTTTCGACCTTGCTGACTTTCTTTTCAAGGAGGCAATCCTCCTGCTCATTCTCTTCATTTTTGCTTTCATCTCCTCGCGGGTCAGTTCTCCGCTTGGAAGATCACTTTCATCCTGCGTAGCGCCTTCCGGCGTCTTGGGGTTTTCAGTGTTTTCGGGAATTTCTGACATCTCTCCTCTCTAAAATCAGTAATCCCCTCCTTCTAGCGCCAAAAAGTGTTGTGAGAGGAATTGATACAACACCCCCAGAACCGTATAGCACAATTATAGGGATATCGGTTACGATTACGAAAATCACGGTTAGCTCTTAGGGGCTACCGTTAACATAAACTAAGAGAACAAATGAGAAACAAGTGTGTTTAAGGGCTGAGCTTGCAAAGAACCAAACAACGAGGCCGGAATTATGGAATTCCGTCCTGCGATTGCCCGGAAATATATGTCACAAAGGTTACACGTGCCTCTCTTTAGAGTGTAGAACTCGTGAAAATGATCCAAGTCCCTTTGCAAGGCGCCTACATACCCTATATTTATAGGGATCAAGCCCATGTAGTTCTCGATTTAGGACTCTGAAGAGATAAGCTCTTATCCCCTCTAGTTTAGGATAAAACAGCCTTCTTTCAGTAGTTATCCAGAGGTATCCCACTCCAAGTAGGTCACTTGAAGCCTTCATCTTGCATAATTATCCGAATATTCTTGAATTATCTTCCCCGATTGTAATTATCTCCATAATGCACGTATTTATCTCTTAATTCGTAGACAAATAATAGCTGATACACTCCTAATATGTCTCCAATTCGTCCCCCTTGAAACAAGGAAGAAGAGTCCTGCTTGGAGTCTGCCTGCCATTCTGCCCAGGCGGCGGAAGCCCTGCCAGCGGCATCCCCTAGCTGCAGCCCCATAACTGCAAGCCAGGGTGCACTTAGCGGTAACCCCTAACAGTGGTAACCCCTAAAGCGCCTTCAGGTGCAACCCCATTATGATGGCAGCCTTCAATGTGCCTCCAATGCAAGTTCATACACCTTCTTGTACATCTTCAATGATCCATCCAGCCATGGCGAAGCCCATTATTCTTAACCAAATGATTCCAATAAGCCCAAGTGAAGCCCAAATAATATGATGGGCTATAAAATAAGCCCAGGGAGATTTTATGGCACAACACGCACCTATGCAATAATGTATGAGTAATTTTCACTGCTAAGACAATTAACAAGAATGGGTTCTTTTATACTGCTAACTAAATTTACTAAACAAAATCAGAATAGGAAAACACATGAAATTCTAACTTCATTATCGAATTCATCTAGAATTGAAATTACTGATTAACATGTGACTGTTGATCCTAATCAGACAACACGAAAGTAATACATGCCAACTCTCGTTGCACACATATCATACTGTTGTGCCATAAAATCTCCCTGGGCTTATTTTATAGCCCATCATATTATTTGGGCTTCACTTGGGCTTATTGGAATCATTTGGTTAAGAATAATGGGCTTCGCCATGGCTGGATGGATCATTGAAGATGTACAAGAAGGTGTATGAACTTGCATTGGAGGCACATTGAAGGCTGCCATCATAATGGGGTTGCACCTGAAGGCGCTTTAGGGGTTACCACTGTTAGGGGTTACCGCTAAGTGCACCCTGGCTTGCAGTTATGGGGCTGCAGCTAGGGGATGCCGCTGGCAGGGCTTCCGCCGCCTGGGCAGAATGGCAGGCAGACTCTGTTCGGTGAAAACTACACTACACGCAAGCGCACGTGATCACAAGTAATATATTTGTTCGTTCCCACAGAGACTGGTGAATTAAGAATACGCACCTATGCAACAATGTATGATCAATTCTCACTGCCAAGACAATTAACAAGGATGGTTTCTTTTATACTAATAACTAAAATTACTAATCAAATTCAGAATAGGAAAACACATGGGATTCTAACTTCATTATCGAATTCATCTAGAATTGAAATTACTGATTAACATGTGACTGTTGATCCTAATCAGACAACACGAAAGTAATACATGCCAACTCTCGTTGCACACATATCATACCAATCAAAATCCGCAATTAAGACAGAAATCTCATGGACACCAACAAAGCTCAGACCCTATATCTCTATAGCGGTAGTGTAAGCAGAGAGGTTTAAATAACAAGTCATCTATCGTGATTACACAGGGTGATAAAAATAGTTCAAGTCTACCACAAATTATGTTTCATTCACATAATCCTATGTTTACATGGCATAGTTCTAAATTCAATCATCCACTCTCGCTTCAGAAAGAATTAACAAACAACTTAGAAGTTAGCTACGCTCCTAAGAAGAATAAGCACGGCTCATGCAAAGAAATCAGCGTACGTCACAAAATCAAGTAATTATTATTCGTTACTAGACTACATCGATAAATCCATTAGAATCCCATGAAGGCGGTTAGTTCATAATCGAACTAATCGACATCATGGGTTCTAATGAAAGCATGATAAATAAAAGACAAGAATTAAACGAAATAAAAATGCTTGAATTAATAATAATAAGGATCACACGTTACAGATTTGATGTTCACGATCTTGCTCGAAACTGTCACTTCCTCGCAAAGAACGATCCAATACAACTGATAATGTGCTTTGATACAAAAGAAAACTAACTATGAAATTGTTTCGATATTCTACGATAAAAACTACTTCTCCGAGGCTAGGGTTTTTACACTTGAGAGATTAAAATGCTTTGACTAAGTCAACCGGGCCTCGTCCCTGCGAAAATCCATCAGCAAAGCTATAAAAATCGGCCCGGAACACTTCTGGAGGGCGCCACCGCGCTATACTAGCGCGGGCGCGCTAGTGGCAGCAGTAGATAGCGCGGGCGCGCTAGAGGTTAGCGCGGGCGCGCTACTGTCTGCCACTGGCAGCCCAATTCTTCGTTTTTCAGCTCGTTCTCGCGTGCATGTCCTTCCTCGCTCTAGTACCACTTCCGTAGGTGATCACGGTTGCATTTAGCATATGCAACAAGCCCTTTAAACCCCTAGATAGCTCTAGTGGACGAGTGTGCTCTCGTGAGGGTTTGTAGAAGATATACCCACAAAATCCCAAGTCGCGATGAATCCACAATTCTCTATTCTTGCAAATAATGCACTAAAAACAACCTAAAATGATAGAAAATCACTTCATCACCTCAACTCGTGACCTGCACAGAAAAACAATAAAAACACATCAAAAGACACTAAACACTTAAGTACAACCAACCAATTTAAGTGGAAATGAAGGCCTATAAGTGTGTATAAATACCACTTATCACACCCCCAAACTTAAACTGATGCTTGTCCTCAAGCGTCAACGACACTATACAATAATACAATGCAATGCATGAATGCAACTACGTGATGAATGAGTAAACTATGAAGTAATTGCCTTGCCAATTATAATACCTCAGATTGTGCTAATGTTCTCGAATTTCATCTCTCTCGCTACCAAGTCAATTACTCTTCTATTTACAAGTGTGGAGTGCCCGTGTGTGCAAGCATGCTCTTTTATTGAGACAAGACAAAACTACTACTCCCACAGAATCCCAATCAAGAATCGTAAAAGTTTAAAACTAACACCCCGTCACTCAAGTCCAACTAAAGCCAAGGTCCCAAAGAATGTCCACACCCTTCTATTTTATTCACTATATATTTTTTTTTTCTTTTTCTTTTTATTGGTGATTAATTGCTCGGTCTAGGGTCAGAGCGCTTCGCAGTGTAAATGCGTTACGAACACCATAAGACTTCACACACCAATTATTCACTTTATTCTAGTGGTTTATTTAACTGTGCAATGGTTGAGATCCTTAAAGATTTATGCACTAGTACCCATGTAGCGAGCGTTGGGTCAACAATCCCAAACCACGAAGGGCTTTAGGTTGTTAGGCACAAAGTCCCCTCAGACTTAATTACTCGAGTACTAATGAGCTCAACCTAGTTAATTCTACCACTTATTTTTTTAGTGAATTTATTTACTACTCTTTTTTTTTTTTTTCTTTTTTTTTTTTTTTCTTTTTTTCTAGAAAGGTATATCTACTCCTCAGTTCCCCCAAACTTAAGATTTACAGACTTAAGCTGAAGGATGCTCAATTCAATCCTAGAATTCATGGAATTTCGTCTAAATCCTATCTCAAGAACATATGTGAATTACAATTTCCAACACAAGCAATTTCCAAGTACTAACCTAGCATTGCAATTGAAACTACTAATCAAGAACTACGCACATAACTCATCATAGGCAATTAACTTGGCTTAACTTCATAATTCATGCAAATGCTCGTGATACTAACTACGACAATTACCACTAAACATGTAAAATAAAAAAAATTGAGAAAAATTAGAAAGAAAACGTGAGAAATAATCAAAGCAAAATAAAATAAACGTGAACTACATGATCTAACTAACACATGCAAATAATAAAAAAAAACTATCTAATAATATGCTCTTCCTTAGATTACCACCCCCAAACTTAAAATATTCAATGTCCCCATTGAAAGTGATAAAAAGGCTAGAGCACCCACATACCTACTCGGAGTCCGAGTCCTCCCCCTCCTCTGCTGGAGGTGAATCAGGTGGAGGATACTGCATCCCTGCTCCGAATACTGGCCACTGAACTGTGACCCCCTGTGCCTGGAAAGCACTACCTAGAGCCTGTGTCAAGTCAAAAGCAAACCTCTGGTGGATGTCATGCATGGTATCCATCCGTCTCGCTAGGCGGCGATAATGAGCATCTCCCATCGGTTCGGAGCTCCTCTCCGTCTGTGAAGTACCAGCTCCAGAAGCTCTAGGCTGCTCCCTCCTCACAAACTCTGGACGTCCCCCTGGCATCTCATCATATAAGTACCCGAGGCCTCGAGGGTGGGGAATTCCTCCATCCCACTCTGTCATCCGACTGATCGCCGAATGATCAATAGGTGTCCCTGGCAACTGTAATTGCTCGTTGGATGGCCAACGAACACCGCTCGATCGACAGAGCTTCGTCACAATTGTGCCATATGGAATGGCACCAGTGGTTCCTCCCTTCAAGAACCTCAGAATCCCCTGATGAATAACATGTCCCAGATCAATATACTTGCCCGAGACAATCCCAAAGAGCAGAATAGCTCTCTCCACTGTCACCTCATGCCCATGTGAAGATGGCATGATGTTAGCACAGATGAAGGCGTTCCACGCCTTCGCATACCGGTTCAACGCGGCTGCTGGAAACGAAACATGTGCCGGCAAAGGAGGTGCAGTCATCTTCCAATGCGTGTCCGGTACACACATGTCATACACCAACCGCTCAAAATCAATTGGATCGTCATCAAAACGGCGTTTGGCACGCCCAATCCTCTCAACCACCCAATCTTCTTCATTACGGCGCTTGGCACGCCCCCCAATAACTCTACGGATCGCCTCCGCACTATAATCAACACGGATTCCCCGCACCACCGTGAATCCATCGCGATTCTCCTTGGCATTAGCATAAAACTCTCGAATAATAGCCAAGGGAACCGCCTCCGGAGCCTCGCAAAAAGATTCCCAACCCCGCTCTTGAACCATGTTCAAAAGCTCACCATCCTCCGCCGTGGGTAAGAATCCCCTCTCCTTGACTAACGACTTATTCATAAGCCGTTGAAACTCGGTTCGCGCACCATCCGAGGTGAACTCAACCTCACCCATCGAGGAAGAATCGCTAGATGCGGGGGCTTGGGTGCTTGTTCCTTGTGATCTTCGGGCTCTTTTGGGTGCCATTGGTAAAGATTTAGAGTTGCAAGAGATTTGTGTGTAGTGGGTTTGAGAGATTGGATGAAGGTTGTGTGTATGGATGTGTATATGTAATTAGGGTTTAGAGAATTATAATGAGATTTGGATATGGGTTTTGTGTTTATATAAGGATTGTAGAGTTGAGTTAGGGTTTTATGGGATGTATTTCGGGCTAGGCATGCAAAATTAGGATTGTGGGCTTTTAAAAACGAAAAAAGAAAATTTTTGGGTGAAAATTCGGCTGACTCGGCAGTCAGTAGCGCGGCCGCGCTAAGTATAGCGCGGGCGCGCTGTGCAACTTAGCGCGGGCGCGCTGACACTAGCGCGGGCGCGCTAGTGTCTGACACCCGGGGGCTGAATTTTTCGATTTTTGTGTTTTTGAGGTTTACAATGGTACAATGTGGTTCCAATGCGTGGGTTGCCTCCCACGAAGCGCTTGTTTAACGTCGTTAGCTCGACGTGAAGTCCAGACTTAATCCGATTCCGATTGAAGAATCGTGGTTTGTACCTCACGATTCACATTTCCGCCAAAGTAAGGCTTCAACCTTTGACCATTAACCTTAAATGATTCATCCGGTGATCTTGCATAGATTTCTACTGCACCGTGGGAAAATACCGTCTTGACTGTAAATGGCCCTGACCAGCGTGATTTGAGTTTCCCTGGAAACAGCTTCAACCGAGAGTTATACAATAGCACCAATTGACCAACCACAAACGATTTTTGTATCAGCCGCTGATCATGCAATCTTTTCACCTTTTCTTTGTAGAGTTTGTTATTTTCATAAGCACGGAGACGAAACTCCTCTAACTCATTGAGTTGCATCATTCGTTTCTCTCCAGCTAATTGTAAGTCGAAGTTCAACTTCTTTAGGGCCCAATAAGCTTTATGTTCCAACTCAACTGGTAGGTGACAAGCCTTGCCAAACACTAACTGAAATGGAGAAGTACCCAACGGTGTTTTATAAGCTGTTCGATAAGCCCAAGCAGCCTCATCTAATCGTAAGGACCAGTCCTTCCTAGAAGGGTTAACCACCTTCTCTAATATGCGTTTGATCTCTCTGTTAGACACCTCAGCTTGACCATTTGTTTGAGGATGATAAGCAGTAGCAACCCGGTGATTTATATTATACCTCGTCATTAAGGTTGTAAATTTCCGATTGCAGAAATGAGAGCCTTCATCACTGATAATGACTCTAGGGACTCCGAAACGGGTAAAGATTTGTTTTTGTAGAAATTGCAAGACCACCTTAGCATCATTTGTAGGTAAGGCTTTCACCTCCACCCATTTAGACACGTAATCAACTGCTAATAGAATATACTGGTTGTTGCAAGAAGAAACGAACGGTCCCATAAAGTCAATACCCCAAACATCAAATATTTCAACTTCCAAAAGCATTTTAAGAGGCATTTCATTCCTCCTAGAAATATTACCTGTACGTTGACATCGATCGCAACCCAACACAAATTGATGAGCATCTTTAAACATAGTTGGCCAGTAAAAACCTGCTTGAAGCACCCTCTTTGCTGTCTTCTCTCCGCTATAATGGCCCCCATAACCAGTGGAATGGCACTCGCGCAAAACTCCCTCAACTTCATTATTAGGAATACACCGTCTGAGAATCTGATCGACTCCTTGTTTAAACAGAAAGGGTTCATCCCAAATATACCATTTCACATCGTGAAGGAATTTCTTGCGTTGAGCATAAGAGAATTCTGGAGGAATGACCTTACTCACTAGATAATTCACAATGTCAGCAAACCATGGCTCCTCTGCCTCAACTCCAAACAACTGTTCGTCTGGGAAGAATTCATTGATTAGGGTGTTGTCGGTCGTTTGTTTGCTGTGATCTTCTAGTCTGGATAAATGATCCGCTACCTGATTTTCTGTGCCCTTTCGATCTTTAATTTCCACATCAAATTCTTGGAGCAATAAAACCCAGCGAATTAGTCTTGGTTTAGAATCCTTCTTTGAGATGAGATATCGAATGGCTGCATGATCAGTATATACCACTACCTTTGTTCCCAGAAGGTAAGACCTGAACTTCTCAAAGCTAAAGACAATAGCCAGAAGTTCTTTTTCAGTAGTAGTGTAGTTCAATTGTGCATCATTTAATGTTTTGCTGGCATAGTAGATAACATGAAACACATTGCTTGTTCGCTGGCCCAGTACAGCTCCTACAGCATAATCACTGGCATCACACATTAATTCGAATGGTTTACTCCAATCAGGTGCAGTGATGATAGGTGCTGATGTCAACTTCTTTTTCAAGATTTCAAATGCTTCCAAGCACTCCTCATCAAATTTAAATGGAATGTCTTTCTCTAACAGATTGCAAAGAGGTTTAGAAATTTTCGAGAAATCCTTGATGAACCTCCGATAGAAACCTGCATGACCAAGGAAGCTTCGGACGCCCTTGACTGAAAGTGGTGGAGGAAGATTTTTAATTGTTTCCACCTTCGCTTTATCGACTTCTAGTCCCTTGGCAGATACTTTATGCCCCAATATGATTCCTTCTTGCACCATGAAATGACATTTTTCCCAATTGAGAATCAGATTAGTTTCCACACAGCGCTTAAGAACCATTCTAAGATTCGTGAGGCATTCGTCATAAGATGTTCCAAATACAGAAAAATCGTCCATGAATACCTCCACATTGATGCCGATCATCTCTGAGAATATTGCCATCATGCACCTTTGAAAAGTGGCTGGTGCACCACATAAACCAAAACGTACTCTTCGGAATGCGAAAGTACCATAAGGGCATGTAAAGGTTGTCTTTTCTTGATCTTCCGGGGAAATAGCAATTTGATTATAGCCAGAATACCCATCTAACAGACAATAGAACTCATGGCCAGCCAACCTGTCAAGCATCTGATCAATAAAAGGCAGAGGGAAGTGATCTTTTCTTGTAGCCTTATTCAGCTTCCTGTAGTCCATGCAAATCCTCCAACCTGTGACAGTTCTAGTTGAGATGAGTTCCCCTTTTTCGTTGGCTACTACTGTCATTCCTCCTTTCTTAGGCACGCATTGTACTGGACTCACCCATGAGCTATCTGAAATTGGATATATGATACCTGCATCAAGCCATTTAAGAATCTCTTTCTTTACAACCTCCTTCATGATAGGATTTAGCCTTCTTTGTTGTTCCACTGAAGGTTTGCTTCCTTCTTCAATGAGAATTTTGTGTTGACAAAAGGAGGGACTGATGCCCTTTATATCAGCTATGGTCCAACCAATCGCTGTTTTGAATTCCCTTAGCACCCTCAAAAGTTTTTCCTCTTCCTCACCTGACAAGTTAGATGCAACAATAACAGGAAGAGTAGAACCTTCACCAAGAAAAGCATACCTTAAGTGATCCGGTAGTGGTTTAAGTTCAGGTTTAGGTGCTTCGATTACTGATGGTTGTAGTGGTTTGTGATCTTCTTTTTGTTCCTCCAAGCCAAGAGATTCGACAGGTGGTTCAAAATTCCTTCTCCAAGGTGATGAGTTAAGGTGATGGATTTCTTCCAATTCTTCTTCACTGCCCCATTCCTCATCATTTGTAAGGATTACTTCTAATGCATCATCCTGTAAAACCCGCTTGCTATTAGCTTCTGCTGTAGTATCAAGTACATCCATACTAAAACAAGATTCCTCATCAGTTGGTAATTTCATTGCATTGAACACGTTGAACGTGACCGTCTGATCTTGTATTCTCATTGTAAGTTCCCCTTTTTGGACATCGATCAATGTTTGCCCGGTAGCTAAGAAGGGTCTGCCCAAGATGATAGGAATCCTTTTGTCTTCTTCAAAGTCAAGAATCACGAAGTCGGCTGGAAAGATTAATTGATCAACCTTGACTAGCACATCTTCAATTATACCCCTCGGATATGTGATCGAGCGATCAGCCAGCTGTAAAGACATGTTTGTCGGCTTGAGCTCTGGCAGGCCAAGTTGTGTGAAGATAGATAGAGGCATCAGATTGATGCTAGCTCCCAAGTCGCACAGACACTTATCGAAAGAGAACTTCCCAATAGTGCAAGGGATAGTAAAGCTTCCCGGGTCTTTCAGCTTAGGTGGTAATTTCTGTTGAAGCACAGCACTACATTCCTCCGTTAAAGCCACTGTCTCTAACTCCTCGAGCTTTAGCTTTTTTGAGAGAATACCCTTCATAAACTTGGCATAACTAGGCATTTGCTCGAGTGCTTCAGCAAACGGGATGTTGATGTGAAGCTTTTTGAACACTTCAAGGAATTTACCAAATTGCTTATCCAGCTGCTGTTTTTTTAACCTCCTAGGAAATGGAGGTGGTGGATATACTGATTTTGACATTGGAGCAGCTGCAGGAATAGCCTTATCCTTTTCAACAGTAGGGTTGGTGCAAATTGTATTTGAAGGAACTTCTGTTGGAATTTCTTGCGGTTCATCACCCTGGTCTTGTACTAATGTTGAGATAGGCCCTGCTGTAGTTTTTCCAGATCTCAGCGTAATGGATTGGACTTGCTCTTTAGGGTCCCTCTTACCTGGTACCTCTGTATCACTAGGGAGATTCCCCTGTGGTCTGCTTAGTAAAGCGTTAGCTAACTGACCGACTTGTGTCTCCAAGGCTTTTAAAGTTACTGCTTGACTCTTGTACATGAGCCTTAGCTCTTCCATGTCAGACCTTTCGTTAGCTGATTGCCCATGATTCTGAAATCCCGGGGGGGTGTGATATGGCTGTTTAGGTGCATACTGTTGTGAATTCCCAGCCTGACTGTACTGTTTAGGTCCCTGTTGAAATACTTGTTGAGGTTGGTTATACCCCTGGTTATTACTCCAGCTAAAATTAGGATGATTTCGATTGTTAGGGTGATAAGTAGCTGGAGCAGGCTGTTGACCTCTCTGAAAGTTGCTCACGAATTGTGCTGATTCACTAGAAATGGCACACTGATCAGTAGCATGAGTACCAGCACATAATTCGCAAATAATGATTGGCTGTTGAATTCCTTGGTGAGCCAGAGAGTCGACTTTCATCGTGAGAGCTTTAAGTTGAGCTGCTATAGCTGTAGACGTGTCAAGATCAAGAATTCCGGCTACTTTCCCTTGAGTAAGTCTTTGAGTAGGGTTCTGATATTCATTAGCCGCCATCATTTCAATAAGATCATAAGCTTCTTCATAACTCTTAGCCCATAGCGCACCTCCAGAAGCAGCATCAAGCATAGGTCTGGATTGAGGTCCAAGACCATTGTAGAAACTGTTTATTTGCATCCAATCCGGCATACCATGGTGGGGACACTTTCTTAGCATCTCTTTATACCTCTCCCAGGCTTCACAGAATGTTTCTCCTGATTGTTGAGAGAATTGAGATAGAGCATTTCGTAGCGCAGCAGTCTTTGCCATGGGGAAGAATTTAGTGAGAAATTTCTGAGCTAGATCTTCCCATGTAGTAATCGAACCAGAAGGCAAAGAATGTAACCATCCCTTGGCCTTATCCTTCAGTGAAAATGGGAAAAGTCTTAACTTCACAGCTTCATCAGAGACGTCATTGAATTTGAAAGTGTCACAGATCTCTATAAAATTCCGTATATGCATATTAGGGTCTTCAGTAGGAGAACCCCCATACTGTACCGAGTTCTGCACCATTTGAATAGTTCCTGGTTTGATTTCAAAGGCTTTGGCTGCGATTGCAGGCCTGACAATGCTTGATTGGATATCATCGATCTTTGGCATAGAGAAGTCCTTCAATGCCTTACTGTCTGGTTGTGCTTCAGGTTCTGTCATTGTTTCAGAATCAGAAGAAGAAGATGAAGATGAATCAATTGCTTTTCTTTTACGGGTTTGAGAACGTGTTTGCATAAACGCGATCCAAGTACCTGAAATAAAGAAAAGAAGAAAAGTGAGAAGAGAATAGAATCCTAGTCAGTGAATTTTAATGCACACTGATGACAAGTACGTAAACTAATTAATTAACACCGAGTCCCCGGCGGCGGCGCCAAAAACTTGTTCGGTGAAAACTACACTACACGCAAGCGCACGTGATCACAAGTAATATATTTGTTCGTTCCCACAGAGACTGGTGAATTAAGAATACGCACCTATGCAACAATGTATGTTCAATTCTCACTGCCAAGACAATTAACAAGGATGGTTTCTTTTATACTAATAACTAAAATTACTAATCAAATTCAGAATAGGAAAACACATGGGATTCTAACTTCATTATCGAATTCATCTAGAATTGAAATTACTGATTAAAATGTGACTGTTGATCCTAATCAGACAACACGAAAGTAATACATGCCAACTCTCGTTGCACACATATCATACCAATCAAAATCCGCAATTAAGACAGAAATCTCATGGACACCAACAAAGCTCAGACCCTATATCTCTATAGCGGTAGTGTAAGCAGAGAGGTTTAAATAACAAGTCATCTATCGTGATTACACAGGGTGATAAAAATAGTTCAAGTCTACCACAAATTATGTTTCATTCACATAATCCTATGTTTACATGGCATAGTTCTAAATTCAATCATCCACTCTCGCTTCAGAAAGAATTAACAAACAACTTAGAAGTTAGCTACGCTCCTAAGAAGAATAAGCACGGCTCATGCAAAGAAATCAGCGTACGTCACAAAATCAAGTAATTATTATTCGTTACTAGACTACATCGATAAATCCATTAGAATCCCATGAAGGCGGTTAGTTCATAATCGAACTAATCGACATCATGGGTTCTAATGAAAGCATGATAAATAAAAGACAAGAATTAAACGAAATAAAAATGCTTGAATTAATAATAATAAGGATCACACGTTACAGATTTGATGTTCACGATCTTGCTCGAAACTGTCACTTCCTCGCAAAGAACGATCCAATACAACTGATAATGTGCTTTGATACAAAAGAAAACTAACTATGAAATTGTTTCGATATTCTACGATAAAAACTACTTCTCCGAGGCTAGGGTTTTTACACTTGAGAGATTAAAATGCTTTGACTAAGTCAACCGGGCCTCGTCCCTGCGAAAATCCATCAGCAAAGCTATAAAAATCGGCCCGGAACACTTCTGGAGGGCGCCACCGCGCTATACTAGCGCGGGCGCGCTAGTGGCAGCAGTAGATAGCGCGGGCGCGCTAGAGGTTAGCGCGGGCGCGCTACTGTCTGCCACTGGCAGCCCAATTCTTCGTTTTTCAGCTCGTTCTCGCGTGCATGTCCTTCCTCGCTCTAGTACCACTTCCGTAGGTGATCACGGTTGCATTTAGCATATGCAACAAGCCCTTTAAACCCCTAGATAGCTCTAGTGGACGAGTGTGCTCTCGTGAGGGTTTGTAGAAGATATACCCACAAAATCCCAAGTCGCGATGAATCCACAATTCTCTATTCTTGCAAATAATGCACTAAAAACAACCTAAAATGATAGAAAATCACTTCATCACCTCAACTCGTGACCTGCACAGAAAAACAATAAAAACACATCAAAAGACACTAAACACTTAAGTACAACCAACCAATTTAAGTGGAAATGAAGGCCTATAAGTGTGTATAAATACCACTTATCAGACTCCAAGCAGGACTCTTCTTCCTTGTTTCAAGGGGGACGAATTGGAGACATATTAGGAGTGTATCAGCTATTATTTATCTACGAATTAAGAGATAAATATGTGCATTATGGAGATAATTACAATCGGGGAAGATAATTCAAGAATATTCGGATAATTATGCAAGATGAAGGCTTCAAGTGACCTACTTGGAGTGGGATACCGCTGGATAACTACTGAAAGGAGACTGTTTTATCTCAAACTAGAGGGGATAAGAGCTTATCTCTTCAGAGTCCTAAATCAAGAACTACATGGGCTTGATCCCTATAAATATAGGGTATGTAGGCACCTTGCAAAGGGACTAGGATCATTTTCACGAGTTCTACACTCTAAAGAGAGGCACGTGTAACCTTTGTGACATATATTTCCGGGCAATCGCAGGACGGAATTCCATAATTCCGGCCTCGTTGTTTGGTTCTTTGCAAGCTCAGCCCTTAAACACACTTGTTTCTCATTTGTTCTCTTAGTTTATGTTAACGGTAGCCCCTAAGAGCTAACCGTGATTTTCGTAATCGTAACCGATATCCCTATAATTGTGCTATACGGTTCTGGGGGTGTTGTATCAATTCCTCTCACAACACTTTTTGGCGCTAGAAGGAGGGGATTACTGATCTTAGAGAGGAGAGATGTCAGAAATTCCCGAAAACACTGAAAACCCCAAGACGCCGGAAGGCGCTACGCAGGATGAAAGTGATGTTCCAAGCGGAGAACTGACCCGCGAGGAGATGAAGGCAAAAATGAAGAGAATGAGCAGGAGGATTGCCTCCTTGAAAAGAAAGTCAGCAAGGTCGAAAAAGGCTAGCAAGGTGACTCCCACCAAGCTAGATTTTGGTGTAGAGGGAGGCAGGAAAGAAGGTGGCAATCCTGAGAAAGAAGCTAACCCCGAAATGGATGATAGAGAGCACTCACAGGCTGCCAGTGTGTTCGACCGCCTTGGGAGGAAACTGACCGAGCAAGACTTGCGGCACAGGCTTGGCAACAAGGCCCCTAACGGGGATGGACCTGAAGGCTCGCAACATAGGGCTCCTCCCAGTCAGCGACACGAGAAGCCCGTGTCTGAAGCTCGGTCAAAGGATAAAAACCAAAGGCCGTCAAAGGTTATCTCCATTCATGACGATGAGGAAAGCTCAGGGTCGCACAATGATAATGAAGTAAGCAAAAAGAAAGATCAGCCCCTGGATGATGACTATGAGGTTGCACTTGATGATGGGGATGATAAATGCAAGATGGAAGAACTGCTGGAAGCCCTCAAGAAGGTGAAAGCCGATAAGAAGTCGAAAGCCGAGCTTACCGTAAAGTCACCCTTCACTAAGAAGGTTAGGGAGTCACCCCTACCCCGTATCTACAGGGGGGTTGGCGACCTGCGATTCAACGGAACCACGGATCCCGTGGAGTATCTTAGCCGGTTTGACACTGAGATGGAGGTCTACCAAATTCCGGACCTCACAAAATGTCGCTTGTTGGCTGCAACCCTCAGGGATGACGCTCATCACTGGTTCAAAAGGCTTCCCGCTGATTCCATCAGCTCTTGGAGGAAAATGTGCGAACTGTTTGTGGGACAATTCAGGGCTTCCGTCACTTACGCCCCACCTGCCAACACTTTGGCCAATATTAAGCAAAAGGAACATGAGACATTGAGAGAGTATTTTAAGCGCTTCAACGCAGAGGTACCCCGGGTTAGGCCAACTTCAAAGGAAACCCTGAAGAACTTCTTGATAGCAGGGGTAAGGCCTGGAACAGACTTTTGGAAGGAGTTGCAAGGGCGAGAGCCTGAAACCCTAGCCGACTTCTTTGCTAGGGCTGAACCCCATAAGGTGATCGAGGAATCCTTAGCTAAGTTGAAGAAGGAGTCAAAGTCTGAAAGCCGTAGCAGCTGGAAAAGCAAGAGGGATAGGTCTTACAGCCCAGATAGGAGGAACACCCACAAGAGGAATCCCTACACAAGGCCTGCTGGTGAAAAGCCCTCGAGTCGAGATGGCAAGACCTCCCCCATTACGGTGAACACGACCAGCACGCAGGGCTTCGACAAGTCAAGGTTGACAATGAGGAAGACAAGAGAAGCGAGGTACCACGAATACACACCACTAACAGCTTCTATAGATCACATTTTTGAGGTCGGAGACAAGGCGAGACTTTTCCGGAAGCCCTTTCGAAATGGACCCCCTGGAAAGAAAGATCAGGGAAAATATTGTGCTTTCCACGATTTGAACGGGCATGACACGGCGGAATGTGTTCATCTTAAAGACCACATAGAGGATCTTATCAGGACAGGATACCTGACGGAGTTTGTAGCCCAAGAGGCCAAGAAATATAAGGAAAAGAAAGCTGAAAGGGCAAATAACCAAGAAGCCAACCGTAACACCCGGGCTGGTAGTGTACGAATGATCATCGGAGGACCCTTCGTGGGAGGCCAGGGACGCAGTGCTATGAAGAGATATGTACGGGAAGCCCGAGGGCCACCCTTAACCAATGTGTGCCATCTGTCTGAAAGGCCTCCCAAAATGTTCAGAGGGGAGACCATGGACATTACCTTCACCGAGGGGGATGCGCGCGCGGTACACCATCCTCATAGCGACGCCTTGGTGGTAACAGCCGTGATCGGAAATGTCAATGTACACAGGCTTCTTGTCGATAACGGAAGCTCTGTCAATATCTTGGCCTACAGTGCGTACCAAAGAATGAAAATGGCAGATAAAGATATGATGGCTTGCTATAATGAGCTGTATGGTTTCACTGGGAATGCTGTCCAGATTGTTGGAAGGGTAAGACTCTCGATCACCCTTGGAGTGGAACCCCGAGCTGTCACTCAGGTTGCAGAGTTCATGGTAGTGAATGAAGACATCTCCTATAACGGGATCCTGGGCAGACCTATTTTAAGGGACATGCGGATTGTAACCTCAATATACCACCTATCCATGAAGTTCCCAACCCCCAATGGGGTAGGATGTGTACGAGGATGTCAGGCTGACTCCCGGGAATGTTATAGCAAGGCTTTGAGGTCCGCAGTAAAAGCCTGTAAAGAAGCCCAACAAATGGATGAAGACATCCCGGAGAGCTGTTACAAGCAGGTGGATATTGAAGAGGAACCCAAAACCAAGGCTCAGGGAAGGGTTTTAATAAAGTTTGTGAAAGCAACCTGCAACATGGTGATTATCGTGCAACACCCGGGGGAAGATCCTTATCTAGAAACCTCGCATGCCGTGCATGAAAGGCTTGCACCCACGGATGCACTCCCAATGAAGAATATTGATACAGCTGAAACCCTGGTAGAAGGGATTGTGGAAGATGTTACTGACAGTGACTGTGAGGGGGATGGTCAAAAACAGCCCCAAAATAAAAAGCAAGAAAATCAGTGCGAGGCACCTTGTGACTTCAATAGTGCTATGGTAACCTATCAACTCGGAAACCGAACACGGCTTCCCGTTCATGAAATCCTGGGTACGCAACCCCAAGAGGGTGGCAACAAAGAGGTTACCGTTGAGATCGACCTCGACCCGAGGATGCCGGAAACCCAGGTGAAGACTGGAGCAGCCGGGGATACCCTGTCCATCTTGGTGGATGAGTCCGACCCCACTAAAGAACTAAAAATTGGGGAGCAATTGGGGCCGGATCTAAGGGAAACCCTGACCGCATTCTTAAAGAATAATCTGGACGTCTTCGCTTGGAACCATTCGGATATGATCGGGATTCACCCGGAAGTCATGTGCCACCACCTCAATATTGACCCAGACAGGAAGGGAGTCAGACAGAAGAGAAGACCAATTAGCGGGGAAAGGGCTACCGCTCTTCAAGAAGAGGTAGACCGACTATTGAAGGCAGGCCTAGTGAAAGAAGCTTTTTACCCCACATGGCTAGCAAACCCAGTGTTGGTGAAAAAACCTAACGGAAAGTGGAGAACATGCATAGACTTTACTGATCTGAACAAGGCTTGCCCTAAGGACAGCTTCCCGCTCCCTCGAATCGACCAGTTGGTGGATTCCACTGCGGGGCATGCACTGTTAAGCTTCATGGACGCCTACTCGGGCTACAATCAGATCCCCATGTTCGAGCCAGATCAGGAACACACCTCCTTCATCACTGACAGGGGGCTTTATTGCTATATAGGCATGCCGTTTGGGTTACTAAATGCCGGGGCTACATATCAGAGGCTGGTCAATAAGATGTTTAAAGATCAGATTGGAAGGACTATGGAAGTGTATGTAGATGACATGTTAGTAAAATCAAAGGAAGCTTACGATCATGTTACACACTTATCAGAGATGTTCGACATACTGAGGGATTACAGGATGAAGTTGAATCCCCAAAAATGCGTATTCGGGGTTGAATCCGGCAAGTTCTTGGGCTTCATTGTCAATCACAGGGGAATCGAAGCTAACCCTGCGAAGATCAAGGCCTTAATTGAAATGAGGTCGCCTAGGAACATAAAGGAGGTGCAATGCCTAACAGGCCGGGTCGCCGCCCTAAACCGGTTCATTTCGAAATCCTCAGACAAATGTAGAGAATTTTTTGCAGCCATAAAAAAGGGGCAAAAATTTGAATGGACGACAGAATGTGAGGCTGCTTTCCTGAAGCTGAAGGAGCAACTTGGAAGCCCGCCACTGTTGGCCAAGCCAACGGAGGGTGAAGCCTTGATCCTTTACCTAGGGGTTTCCGAGTTCTCAATTAGCGCCGTCCTGATCAAGGAGAAAGAGCAAGCCCAACAGCCAGTATACTATGTGAGCAAAAGATTACTTGATGCTGAAACCCGCTACTCAAACATGGAGAAGTTAGCCTACGCACTAATTTTGGCTTCCCGCAAATTAAGGCCTTACTTTCAGGCTCACAAGATTGAAGTACGAACATCCTTCCCTCTCAGACAGGTCTTGCACAAGCCAGAAGCCTCGGGAAGAATCATGAAATGGGCAGTCGAGCTGGGCCAGTTTGACATAGAGTACAAGCCTAGAACCGCAATAAAGGGGCAAGCGCTAGCGGACTTCATCTTGGAATTTCCACCCACTTTTGAAGTCGGAGGGATGGAATGCATACCTGAACCCCAGTCTCCAGTAGCCATACCTGAGAATTGTTCCCCTTGGTGGAACCTGTACGTCGATGGGGCTGTAAATGGAAATGGGGCCGGGGCTGGCATCGTCTTAGTCAGTCCGGAAGGCCATAAGCTACAAAGCTCCATTCATTTCGACTTCAATGCCACTAACAACGACGCGGAGTATGAAGCCCTAATAGCTGGCCTGAAGCTGGCCTTGGAGATGAGAGTGGAAAATATGAATGTTTACAGTGATTCTATGCTGGTAGTCTGGCACATCCGAGGAGGCTTCCAAGCTAGGGGTCCCCGCACCGATCTCTATATGCGGTATGCCCAAGAACTAATTGGGAAATTCAGGGAAATCAAGCTAGAGCAAATACCAAGGTCTGAGAATGCGGATGCTGATGCCTTAGCCAAATTAGGCTCTCAAAGGGATGCGCACATGCTCGGGGTGATCCCACTCGAAATCCAGTATCAGCCTAGCATCCCCAAAATTGAAGTCATGGATGTTGAAGCTGATGAGACTAACCTCTGGACAACCCCAATCCATGAATACATAGCCAACGGAACCCTGCCTACAGACAAGGACGAGGCCAGGAAATTGAGGTACAAGGCAGCCCAGTATGTAATTTATGATGGAATCCTTTACAATAGGGGATTTAATCGGCCCCTCCTCAGGTGTGTTGCTGGGGTAAGATGTGAATACATTATGCGCGAGGTGCATGAAGGGATCTGTGGGAATCACTCGGGGGGTGCCTCCCTCGCTCACAAAATCCTCCGTCAAGGCTACTACTGGCCTACCCTCCACAAGGATGCTCATGCCTTCGCCAGGGCCTGTGACAGTTGCCAAAGGTTCTCTAATACAAACAAGAGCCCCGCGGTACCCCTGAAGACCCTGACAAGCCCCTGGCCGTTTGCTGTTTGGGGTATAGATCTGATTGGTGAATTACCAAAAGGGAAAGGAGGGGTGAAATATGCAGTCGTGGCTGTAGATTACTTTACTAAATGGGCTGAAGCTGAACCCCTAGCTTCCATCACTGCAAGGAAGTAGGTAGACTTCGTTTGTCGCGCGATCGTCTGTCGATACGGGGTTCCCTACAAGCTCATATCAGACAATGGGAAACAGTTTGACAGCAATGAAATGATGAATTTCTGTGAAAACCTTGGCATAAAGAAAGGCTTCTCCGCGGTGTGCCACCCTCAGAGCAACGGTCAAACGGAGGCCGTAAACAAAATTATTAAGCACACCTTGAAAGCCAAACTAGAAGAGAAAAAGGGATGCTGGCCGGAAGAGCTTCCCATGGTGTTGTGGTCTTACAACACCACTCCAAGGTCTACCACCGGCGAAACCCCGTTCACCCTAACCTACGGGTGTGAAGCCATGGTTCCCGTAGAAGTTGGAGCAGGATCTTTTCGAAGGGATAACTACGACCCTGAGAATAATGAATTCAACCACAGGCTCTACTTAGATCTGATTGAAGAAGTACGAGATACGGCTCAGTTGAAACTTGCTGCATATCAACAGAGGACCCGTAAATACTTCGATAAGAAAGTAAGGGCTCGACCCCTCAAAACGGGAGACCTAGTTCTCAGAAAAATGATGCCTAACATGAGGGTTCCCGCTCATGGGGCCTTCGGTGCAAAGTGGGAAGGCCCATATATCATCAAAACAGTGCTTTGGGAAGGTACCTATCACCTCACAGACATGGATGGAAGACTCATACCACGGGCATGGAACACCCAACACTTAAAAAGGTATTACCAGTAGCTTCACCCGGGTAGTATTTTTGTAGGCTTCGGCTTAAGGGTCAGGAAATAAAGGCGATTTATTAGTTGTAATCGCTATGCTTTTAGGAGAATTATCAGGCTACTATTTGCTTTATTTGCTAGGACGCTCGGGGGGTAGTGTCGTTGCACCCCCCAATATTATGCTATGTCAATTTTTACCATATGGTTCAATAAAATTTCACAGCTTTCCGTTACAAAAATGTTGTATATGCTTGCTTGCTTACCTTGATTGTTAATTGGATACTTTATGTATGCTTTAAAAGTTATTTAGGGCTTCAATTGCATCTAGTTCTCCACCATAATTAAAATTATGCTAAAGAACTCGGGGGGTAGTAGGCATATCATTAACATTATTCATTTGGCTTAAAATTCAAATAAATTTGGGAATCGAAAACACTAAAACTCGTGAACACAACTTGATAACTTGGCTGCACCGGTGGGAAGGCTAAAGCTTTTCAAGCTTTCAAGGTTTCAAGCTTATCAAGGCTTTCAAGGCTAAAGCTTTTCAAGCTTTCAAGGTTTCAAGCCTATCAAGGCTTTCAAGGCTAAAGCTTTTCAAGCTTTCAAGGTTTCAAGCCTATCAAGGCTTTCAAGGCTAAAGCTTTTCAAGCTTTCAAGGTTTCAAGCCTATCAAGGCTTTCAAGGCTAAAGCTTTTCAAGCTTTCAAGGTTTCAAGCCTATCAAGGCTTTCAAGGCTAAAGCTTTTCAAGCTTTCAAGGTTTCAAGCCTATCAAGGCTTTCAAGGCTAAAGCTTTTCAAGCTTTCAAGGTTTCAAGCCTATCAAGGCTTTCAAGGCTAAAGCTTTTCAAGCTTTCAAGGTTTCAAGCCTATCAAGGCTTTCAAGGCTAAAGCTTTTCAAGCTTTCAAGGTTTCAAGCCTATCAAGGCTTTCAAGGCTAAAGCTTTTCAAGCTTTCAAGGTTTCAAGCCTATCAAGGCTTTCAAGGCAAAAGCTTTTCAAACTTTCATGGTTTTGGGCTTACAGTAGCCCCTTCAAGGTTTAAAACCCGTCAAGGCTTTTAAAGCCGAAGGCTTATCGAGGCTTTCGAGTTTAAAGCCTATCCAGGCTTACAAGGCTAACTTGGTGGGATTACTAAAAAGCTCACTGGATGAAAATATCTCAGAACTTACTTGGAGGAATCATCGCAAAGCCTACGTTGTAAAATTATCTCAGAACTTATACCCGGAGGCTACTCTAAAGGCTTACACCTAGGGGTCATTTTAAGGCTTACATCCAACGGTGTCCCCAGATTCTCACACATGTGAGATCAGATTCAACTATACTTGAACAGATTATTACAAGGAAAGATTAAGCGCTTTTATGTACACAATCGGTGAGTTAACACAAACACATACATTAACATACATTCGCAAAGAAGGAAACAACCCTGAAGAACAAGGCCCCAAGGGTCACAACCCCCCAGAAGGTGGACAATGTGTACACTTTCAGTACAAAGGTTATCCCCTATATTCATTCTTTCTACCTGCATGGGAAAGTTAGGCGACCAACACAATAATATTCAAGGAAATACAAGAAAGGCATACAAAGCAAAACAAGGAAGGAGTACAAGCGATTATATAAAAAAAAGAGAGCAAAATATTGCAAGGGAAATTCCTCCCCACACCAACAGGGGGAGGCCCTTTACAATATTAAAAATGTCTTGCGGAGCATTCGGAGGTGCCCGCACCCTCATCCAAAAGAATATTCAATTCGTGACGACAAGCGCCACGCACAAATTCACAATTCGTAAATAAAAGTTTAATTAAACACGGGGAAGGAAGGATTAAGAAGCAGCTGGAGAGGAGGAGGCCTTGGGGTCTTCATCGATTGCCAGGGCGTCCGAGGAGATTGCGTTCTGGGAGGGAGCCACAACTAAGGCCTCCACCTGGGCCACCACATCAAGTTCCGGAAGGGATGCCTTCTCAGCCTCCTGTCGGTCCTTAGCCGCAGTTTCTCCCTCAGAAGTACCCCCAAGAACCTCCTTGGCGCTGGCTTCGGCTTTCCCAGAGCTGGTGGCGTCTTCAACTTTTGCCTCCTCAAGGGCTACCGCAGCGTCGGGCCCCAACTTGGCCCAGTCGTTGTCAGGGAAGAAGCGGTAGGCCGATTTCACGCAGTCCTTGACCCCTGCGGCAACTCCGGCCTCAAAAACGGCGGCCTCCCGCTCCTTCCTCGTCGCCTTTGCAGCGACGGCAGCCTCCTGCAACCCCTTCACCTGGCCCTCCAACCTCTTCACCATCTTCCCAAGGCCATCTGTCTCCTCCTCCAAGGAACGCCTCACGGCGTCCTCCTTCCTCCTCTCCTCACGGACCTTGGCTTCAGCCTCCTTCAGCTCCTGGTTGGCCTTCCGCACAAGATCTCTGTCTTTGACAGCGGAAGCCAGGTCCGCCTTAGCCTGCTTCAAATCCGCCCACATCTTCTCATTGACCCGGGCCGTGTCAGCAACATGCTCCCCCATCTTCAGATCGAGGAACAGGCTCTTAGCGTTGGCCACCACCTTGTCACGGGTGGCCTCGGCTATTGAAAGCCTGTCCCACTCCCGGACGGTAGCCTCGGGGACCTGGTCGGAGAGCATCCGCTGAAAGAGCTGAGTCTTTTGAGAAGAGGAGGAAGCGGGAGAGCTGCGGGCCAGGGCTAACCTAGGCTTCTTGCTTGTACGGCCTTCAGCTGAAGACCCCGCCTCAGCAGTCTTGGAGGGGTCCCGCTTGCGACCCCCGGAGGAGGTCTTCTTTTGCTCCAGAGAAGGGGAAGGGAGCTGGGAGAGTGGCTTGACGGGAAGGGGAGCCTGAGGATCGGAGGCCTCCCCGAACAGATCCTCGTACTTAGTGGAACGCTTGATAAACCGGGGGATGTTGGCAGCCATATCTGTGGAAAGAAACAAGGAGAAACAATTAGATCATATCCAAACATATACAGAAATATGGGGAGATGCAAGCATAGCAGACGGCACAAAAATCATAAATCATGCAGGGAGGAAATTTATAAAGCGAGTATCAAATAAGGAAAGTAAGTTCAAAAGTGCAAGAGGAAACCTGGGCTTCCCGTCGCCTCCACGTCTGCACCCCCCTCGTCAACGGGGGATGCATCTACCACCGTAGTGGAAAAACCGAGCCTCTCCAGATTTTCTGGAGTAAGCAGGCTGGAGCCATCACCTAGCCCGGTGGATAGCCCCAACACATGCTTGGCCCTCTCAAGGGACTCTCCCGCCAGAGGAGTCTACACTGGCATGTCTACAACAAGTACAAGCATAAGGAAACTAAACGGGAACCCTAAAGGGCTAAACTAGACAATGGATTAAGGAAAAGCTGGCTTACTGGGGGAGAGATTGAAGTCCTTCCTGTAGACTGGGCAGTCATAGCAGTAAAGGAAGAGCTTCTGCCAGTCCGACATCGACTGGCGGTTACCCTTGATGCCCTTCTTGTGATGGGTGTTCCAGGCAGTGAGGTAGAAGAACCCTGGGGTCCTGCCGGTAAGTTTCAGCTGGAAGAACCAGCCCAACTCCAAGGCAGACATCCTCACCCCATGGTGGATGTCGTAGAGGATGTAGAGGCAGACCGCCATGCGGTAGGAGTTGGGGGTGAGCTGCATGGGGGAGACCTCATAGAAGTCCAGGACCTCCAGGATGAAAGGATGGAGGGGGAGAGACAAACCCAGCCTGAAGAACTGGGCGGAAAGCACGGCTTTGGGGTGGCCAGTGCCCGGCTTGAGGGTGTCAAAGCGGTGACACCTCTCTCCTGGCTTCGGGATCCCCAAGGTGCAGCCAGGGTTGCAGGACTCCAATAGGGACTGCAGCCGAGCAGGAGTCATGATGGAGTCCATATGCTCGCAGGCTAGGACTACAGCAGGAGGCTCGATCACCTCTACGGAAGCCTCAGCCTCCCGTTCAGCCTCCTTGGGGCTCCCCTCGAGGGCTTCAGCAGTAGGGTCCAGCGGGAGGCCCGAGGTCCCATCCGCCTTACTGGACTCAGAGGTTGTCCAGTTGAGCTCCTTCGCCACCAAATTGCGCCTGGAGCGGGTTCTGGAGCTAATCCCTAAACTGGGCCGGGCAGGCTGAAGGTCCTGGCTAAAGGAGGATCCCGTGTCAACCGCAACAACGGGAGCCTTGCTGGTGGCAGACTGAGAAGAGTGTGAGGACATAGATCCTTGAGACATCTACAATAGGAAAGGATGGGTTAACGAAAGGACGCAGCAAGATGTGAAGAGGTCGAAAGAAAGAAAAACAAAAAAGGAGAAGGAGAGAGGGTTTGCGGAAGACTGGGCTGCAAGGGTGGAGCCCTACGGGTGTGAAGAAGGAATGAAAAGGCTTCAGTTGGAGCCCCAAAAGTATACGGGAACTGCATCCCTCATAGGAAGCGGCACAGGCCACGGAGGACGGTTTATCTTCTTCAGGAAGCCCAACAAGGGACCCGGAACGAGAAACCTAATCCTAACCCTAACCTCAACCACAACAATCAACGCCCAATCACAACCCTAAGATACCAGCTAAACAAGTATAGCAGGCAAATCACATAGACAGTACATTCACAGCAGATAAAGGGCACAAAAAGGGGCTCGATTGTGAAAGAGGGGTTCCCCCTGGAGGCAATTGGGAACCTAGGGTTTACAATCTAGGGCTACGATCATGGCCTCAAAGTAATGTGACAACATCAAGGGCAAAAACCCAGTTGGGAAACAATCAGGGCCTAATTGGAGTCAATTAAAACCAGTGGTGTGTGTATATTCAAAGGATGAGTGTACATATTTAACTATACTGGCATGCAGGGCAAAGTAGCAGTTTAATCAGGCATAATAACGTCAAGCAAGGCGAATGTGGGTGTGTGCACGCATACAGAGGTAAACAATCAAGAGAAAAAGAGGCAGATAGGCATGGATCATACAAGCATTTAGACACAAACATGGATGAATGTAACGAAAAGGAAAGCCGGAGGTCAAGAAACATACCTTTGGTTGGAAGTTGGAGAAAAGCCGAAGGGTCGCCGGAAGGAGTAAACTAGCGTCTGGAGTGCTTCGAGTGTGAGAGAAGTGTAAGAGAGAAGATGTGAGAGTTAAAAGTAAAAAGTAAAACAAGGCTTCAGAGGCATGAATTTATAGTAGTGGTAAGTGGGAGACACACGCGCCAGGTGGCATGATTGGATTGGAAAGGCGTGAGGATAGCCTTGATGATGCACGGCTTCCCGAGGAGAAGCTAGGCAGGTGAAGAGGGAGAGTTTGGCTGGAACTCTACAACTAGCCATAATATTAGGAGTTCAGTTGGGTTTTAAATTAATTTGAATTCAAATTAAACCCCTAGATAATTGGGATCAGCCTTATCGTAAGCTGACATGACACACGCAGGAAATTGAAAAAAAATTGTGGAATTTCAGTGACATTTGGGGAGTAATTTGTATTATTTTGGGAATAAATATTCAAGGCTTGCGGTGGTTGTACTGGATTAATATAATTGGTTTTGTAATTATGTGTGGGAATTACGTCTGAATTATTTCTTGTTTCTTACACCGGGCTACGCCCACGTAAGCTTAGAAATAATATACGACTAATTTCTGACATGATTTAAGGGCTTGCAGCTGGATGATTGAGGGTTACCGTTCTTAGGTTCCTCTCGTATTTAATACTTCAAGGAACCGGGGGGTAGTTGTTGTGCCATAAAATCTCCCTGGGCTTATTTTATAGCCCATCATATTATTTGGGCTTCACTTGGGCTTATTGGAATCATTTGGTTAAGAATAATGGGCTTCGCCATGGCTGGATGGATCATTGAAGATGTACAAGAAGGTGTATGAACTTGCATTGGAGGCACATTGAAGGCTGCCATCATAATGGGGTTGCACCTGAAGGCGCTTTAGGGGTTACCACTGTTAGGGGTTACCGCTAAGTGCACCCTGGCTTGCAGTTATGGGGCTGCAGCTAGGGGATGCCGCTGGCAGGGCTTCCGCCGCCTGGGCAGAATGGCAGGCAGACTCCAAGCAGGACTCTTCTTCCTTGTTTCAAGGGGGACGAATTGGAGACATATTAGGAGTGTATCAGCTATTATTTATCTACGAATTAAGAGATAAATATGTGCATTATGGAGATAATTACAATCGGGGAAGATAATTCAAGAATATTCGGATAATTATGCAAGATGAAGGCTTCAAGTGACCTACTTGGAGTGGGATACCGCTGGATAACTACTGAAAGGAGACTGTTTTATCTCAAACTAGAGGGGATAAGAGCTTATCTCTTCAGAGTCCTAAATCAAGAACTACATGGGCTTGATCCCTATAAATATAGGGTATGTAGGCACCTTGCAAAGGGACTAGGATCATTTTCACGAGTTCTACACTCTAAAGAGAGGCACGTGTAACCTTTGTGACATATATTTCCGGGCAATCGCAGGACGGAATTCCATAATTCCGGCCTCGTTGTTTGGTTCTTTGCAAGCTCAGCCCTTAAACACACTTGTTTCTCATTTGTTCTCTTAGTTTATGTTAACGGTAGCCCCTAAGAGCTAACCGTGATTTTCGTAATCGTAACCGATATCCCTATAATTGTGCTATACGGTTCTGGGGGTGTTGTATCAATTCCTCTCACAACACATACCAATCAAAATCCACAATTAAGACAGAGATCTCATGGACACCAACAAAGCTCAGACCCTATATCTCTATAGCGGTAGTGTAAGCAGAGAGGTTTAATAACAGGTCGTCTATCATGATTACACAGGGTGATAAAAATAGTTCAAGTCTATCACAAATTATGCTTCATTCACATAATCCTATGTTTACATGGCATAGTTCTAAATTCAATCATCCACTCTCGCTTCAGAAAGAATTAACAAACAACTTAGAAGTTAGCTACGCTCCTAAGAAGAATAAGCACGGCTCATGCAAAGAAATCAACGTACGTCACATAATCAATCAAACAATCTCGTTACTAGACTACATCGATAAATCCATTAGAATCCCATGAAGGCGGTTAGTTCATAATCGAACTAATCGACATCATGGGGTCTAATGAAAACATGATAAATAAAAGACGAGAATTAAACGGAATATAGATGCTAGAATTAATAATAAAGAACACAACGTTACAAAATTGATGTTCACGATCTCGCTCGAAACTGTCACTTCCTCGCGAAGAACGATACACTACAAAACTGATAATGTGCTTGATTACACGAGATAACTAAAACTATAATATTGTTCTCTATCTACTACTTCTTCTTCTTCTTCTTCCTCTTCGAGGCTAGGGTTTTACACATGAGAAAATAAATACATTGACCAAGTGAATCGGGCCTCGAACGCTGCTAAAATCCCTCAGAAAAGCTCCAAAAATCGGCCCGGAACACTTCTGCTGGGCGCGGCCGCGCTAAACAAGCGCAGGCGCGCTAGATGGCTTTAATGTAGCGCGGGTGCGCTAAGAACTAGCGCGGGCGCGCTACTGTCTGCCACTGGCAGCCTGTTTCTTCGTTTTTAGCTCGTTCTCGCGTGCATGCCCTTCCTCGCTCTAGTACCACTTCCGTAGGTGATCACGGTTGCATTTAGCATATGCAACAAGCCCTTTAAACCCCTAGATAGCTCTAGTGGACAAGTGTGTTCTCGTGAGGGTTTGTAGAAGATGTACCCACAAAATCCCAAGTCGTGATGAATCCACATTTCTCTATTCTTGCAAATAATGCACCAAAAACAACCTAAAATGATAGAAACTCGCTTCATCACCTCAACTCGTGACCTGCACAGAAAAACACTAAAAACACATCAAAAGACACTAAACACTTAAGTACAACCAACCAATTTAAGTGGAAATGAAGGCCTATAAGTGTGTATAAATATCACTTATCACATTTCCAAGATTGATATTGCCATATCCCAAAATTTTCCCTATGTTGCCATCTCCATAAGAAACATTTGGGCCAGCCTTCTCCACAAAGTCTGATAGCAGGGCTTTATTTCTTGTCATATGTCCTGAGCATCCACTGTCCAGAACTAGGATGTTTTTCCTGTTGCCCTGCAATCACATACACAACTAATGATTAGTTTTAAGGACCCAGACTTGCTTGGATTCTTTGTTCTTGTTAAGTTTGTTAACACTAGCAGCGAAAGATTTATCAGAGTTTAAATCAGAGTTTTTGCTAACAGACTTTTTAACAGAGTTTAAACAAGGAGAATCAATCTTTTTCTTCAAAGAAGGTTTCAATTCATAATAATCATAGTATAAACTATGGTATTCCTTACAAGTGTAAATGGAATGCCATAAACTACCACAATGAAAACAAGGATTTTCTGGTCTAAATCTAGTGTTCCTAGTCTTAACTTCTGATTTGGAAGACATAGCATTTATGTCCTTATTCTTCCTGCAAAAAGAAGCAAGATGATTAGGATTACCACAATTATGACAAGTTTTCCTAGGAGCATTTGGAATAGGCATATAATTGTTGCTTTTGTTTATTCCTACCTTCCCATTTCTATTTTTCCTAGGTTCCTTAATCCTGTTTTCTTTCTTAACCTCCTTGAGCTTATGCTTAAGCTGTTTCTGAGTCATTAAACCAATATTAACCTGTTTAGGTCTATCAGTCTTTGATTTGTCCTGAGCCTTTGATTCTGCAACAAATCTTACTGGAACTACCTTAGGTTTCCCAATTTTAATGGTTTCTTGTTTATGTGACTCAGCTTCATTTTTATCAGAGTATCCTAAACCTTTCTTCCAGTTTCCACTTTCCAAGATATTCTGAGTAGTCTTTCCTGAGTTGGTCCAAGTTCTGATTATCTCTCTTTCCTTAACAAGTTCTGATTCAAAAGAAGCAGTTTTCTTTAAGAGTTCATTTTTCACAAAAACAGAGTCATCTCTTTCCTTTTGAACTTCTAGCATCTGAACTAGTTCTTTCTCAAGATAATCATTCCTTTTCTTAACTTCTAAGATTTCAGATTTTAGTCTCTCATTTTCTAAAGTCTGATCTCTATAACTAACATGCATATTTTTGAAAAACAATCTTAACTCAGTTATATCTTCAGTGTCAAAAGCAAGAGTGGAATAAGGTACCTTAGTTTCAACAGCCTCAGTGCTGTTGTCCATGTTTGCCATCAGGGCATAGTTGACTTCTTCCTCTGATTCTGATGAGTCTGCCCAGCTTCCCTTCTTTGTGATAAAGGCTTGTTCCTTTTCTTTCTTGGCTTTCTTACACTCAGTTGCAAAATGACCTTTCTCACCACAATTGAAGCAAGTGCATTTAGACTTATCAGCTTTTCCAGATTTTTCTTCTTTGCCTTCATTCCTTTTGAAGACCTTCTTATCAGAGTTTCTGTCTTTCCTTGAGAACTTCTTCCCTTTGTTGAAGTTCTTGTAGGCCATCTTCTTGAAGCTTTTCACCGTCAGTGCTGCCAGCTGCATCATCTCAGTATCACTGTCATCAGAGTCTGAAGGTATATCAGTGTCTGAGTCATCATCAGAGTTTGATAACTCAGTATCAGACTTTTTGACATGTGCTTTTCTCTTGCTTTTCACAGCTGTTTCTTCTTGAACTTTTAGAGCAACTGGTTTGGGTTTCTCACCATGTCGTTTGCTCATTTGCTCCATTTCAAGTTCATAAGTTTTCAATCTTCCAAAGATATCATCCAGATGTTAGGGTTATACTGAAATATTCATTTGAAGTATATAACAATTATTTGAGAATCTTGAATGCATGTTTTCACATTGTCTGTATATTATATATTGTAGACAATCTAGTATCAAATGGGATAGCAGAAGATTAGATTGTCAGACTCCTTATATAATATAATAAGGGTTCACAGTCGAGGTGGTGTTAGACAAACCACTGGAACGACTGAAGTATTATTTGGAAATAGTTTATCTTGACTATTGAATAATACTTATATACTTTGTGTATATTGAACGGGATCAAAATAGTAGAATAAATGTTTCTTTAATTCTGACAATAAAGAACTAAGATTCTATGATGTTATTAATGCTTAAGTTCTTAATCCGGATATAGTGATTGACACTTGTATTTAATGCACATGCCTTGACTCTTAAATTAAGTAATTTATTTTAAATTACGAATTTATGTATTGGGCAATGACATTATATACAGAGTGGGATATTGACTATAAAAGGAAACCGTGTCCGAAAAATATATTCGGGTGATGATGTCCTCTTGAAAGCTCATAAAGATAATTATGCTTTTGTCCTACAGGCAGATTTGTTCTTGCATAATTATAAGGTTGAGTGGATGATCAAGGATAAAAGATATTGATTAAATTAATTGTCAGAAATTAATTTAATTAATGGACATGCGATATCTTAAACATGAGGAATTTATAAGCAATTAATATGGGAACCGAATTAAATAATTAATTTACGGAATTAGGAAAGGTAGTGCAAATATTAGTTCTTTAGTGGATAGAATTAATATTTAATGACATTGGGCCTGGCTCGGAATGTCATTGGAAGGCCTGACCTAATGGTCCATGATCCCTACTGTAGCCTATATATATTCTCGTTCTCCTAAAGCTGAAAAACACACCAAAACGAATTTATCCTAGAGTTTGAGAGAGGCAGACGTTTTTCTCAAGGAGACAGCTAGGGTTTTGGGTTTTCGGAGCTTTAAGGAGAGGCACAGCTTGGGAGATCGAAGGCCACACTTCGTCCAAGGAGAATCAAGGAATACAGTAGAAGACGTGGATTTGAATCGCTTGCGCCGTAGCGATTAAGGTTAATATTCTGTTCGAACTTTGAATCAGTATCATAAAACGCAGGGCCAAGGTCCGATTGTTCCTACAATGGTATCAGAGCGAGGTTGCGGTTCTGGGTTTTATGATATGTAGTCCATGTCATGATTATATATATGCATGTATGTAGTGATTCTATGATACAGGTTGTAATCCACTATTATGGCCATGTTTTAATTATGTGTTTTGGATCCCACGTGGTTTATCTTGGTTATTCTGTTATGTTTGGATTCCACGTGGTTTATCGTGGCTGTTGTAAATCACGAGGGTTGATCGTGATAGTTTTGATCTTGTAATTCAATTTGTAATTGTTTTAGATGATGATCTGATGTAATAGAATAGGCTGGTTCGTCTGTACAATTAGTATGTAATTGTTTGATCAACGGGGCTGCAAGAAACAAGGATCTTCCGCTGCTGCGATTAGGGTTTCGGGGGTGCTGCACTGTTTTGGCCGTAACTTTTGCATACGGTATCCGATTTGGGCGAATGAGCACTTTTCGGAGACGGCAGAACGATACGAAGCTAGCCACAACCGGGGGAACCCCGGTTGAGGTGATTTCGAAGGTTTTTTTCGGGATTTTTCGAGGCTTTCTGAGGCCGTTTAGGCCTCCAAACGGGCTCTCGAAGTTTTCTGGAAGCTGATTCGAAGCTGATTTTTCCGGGGCCATAATAGTGGACGTGTTTTATTATGATTATTGATTATTGTTATTATGTGTTTCTTGTTAGTGTTGTTATGCCATGTGATACTAACCCTTCGCATGCTAGAATGACATGGACATAGGGATGTTTTTAATTAATGCTTTAATCATGCTAGTATGCTGCCATGTTATGTGTTCTTTCTGTTGCTATAACCATGATAGTATGCATGTGGACTTCGAAGAAATAACATAGGGCGATGCATCTAGATTAAAATCCTCAAAGTAAATTCTAAGTGGGAGAGGGAGTTAATATGATATTAAATCCCATGGTCTCCATCATTGTTTGTATGTAATTTAACATAAAGACGAATATAAATTATGTATACGTCACCCATCGTGGCATGTAATTTATGGTGTCTAGAATGTTATAGATATTACTGGAACAAACTTCTTAAATTAATACGAATAGATACGAATTTTCTTTATCTCTGATTTGGGGCGATTTCTAAGGCTTATGGGTATTAAGTGAGACCGATGTGACTCCTCCACTGCCTAGAAGTCAAACCAGACACGAATATTGAATTGAAGTATTCTATTCGAGAAATATTGGAAGGTATACATGCCGCCCATCGTGGCGTACCGAGTTCCATAGATTTCGGGTAATTTAAGATTTGATGATGGTATACACTTAGCTATGAAAAATAATATAGACCACCCCAACGTGGCTTTTGTTTAGTAATAGGACCGAAGTAACGTTTAAACAAATTTAGGTGGTATACATGTCACCCATCGTGACGTACCAGAAACTTATGGTGTTTAAACGTTAGTGCATTTAATTTTAATAATTGTTAGAGGAACCAATAGGTCTTCATTTTTTATGCACCCTTCTTTATGTGTAATGTGATTTTTTCATGCATGATTCTCAGGATAAAATGGGCTTTAATCCACTGTTCACCATACTTAAGGATAACAAACTTACCGGACCTAACTATATTGAATGGAAACGTAATTTGGACATTGTGTTGACTGCTGAGGAGTACAAGTTTTGCACTTATGAACCCAAGCCTGAGCAGCCCGCTGCTGATGCTCCTGATGAGGAGAAAGAGTATTATAAGCGGTGGACAAAGGCTGATGATATGTCGCGATGTTACATTCTGGCAGCAATGTCGTGTGTTCTGCAGCATCAGGCTATGGCCACTGCTTCGGATATGCTCTTTAATCTCAAAGAACTTTTTGGAGATCAGAATAGGGCTGCTAGGCAAGTAGCCATGAAGGCTTTAATGAACACTCAGATGGCTGAAGGTACACCTGTAAGGGATCATGTTCTCAAGATGATGTCACATCTAAATGAGATAGAGATCCTTGGTGCAGAGCTTGACGGGGAAACGCAGATTGACATTATCCTTATGAGCTTGCCCAAGAGTTTTGAGCAGTTCCGCTTGAATTACAACATGAACAAGAGGCAGTATAGTCTTGCGGAACTGCTGACAGAACTTCAGGCAGCTGAAGGATTGTTTCGGCAGAGTGTTCAAGTGAATGTGGCTGAGAAAGGTTCTTCCTCTAAGCCGAAAGCCAATAAGAAGAAGAAAAAGGCTCAGACACAGAAAGATGTGAAAGCAGTGGGAGTTCAAGGTGGTGTGAAAAAGCCTAAGGGGAAGTGCTACCGGTGCAAGCAGTCGGGTCACTGGAAAAAGGATTGTCCTCTTCCTAAGAAGACAAACGATACTGGTATGTCTCTTTCTCTAGTTACAGAAACAATTGTAGCGGCTATATCTACGAGCACTTGGTGTGTAGATACTGGGGCCACTGATCATGTTTGTAACTCTATGCAGGGGTTCCAGCAATCCAGAATGCTTAGAGATGGTGAGATCTACGTGTTCATGGGAGATGCTACGAAAGTAGTAGTAGTTGCAGTAGGAGTTATTCATTTATCTTTTGGTTCTGATAGGATTTTGGTTTTGAACAATTGTCTTTATGTACCTTCTTTTAGAAGGAATTTGATTTCGGTTTCTAAACTTGCTATGGATGGTTATAATGTTTGTTTGGATCGTAATGTTTTTATTATGATGAATAAACGGATTATATGTTCTGGTACATTGCAAGACAATTTGTATATAATTAATCCTAGTCAACCCGCACTGCAACTACAACATAGGGTATTGAACAACACATCTTCTACCTCTAATAAAAGAAAGGAACCTTCTAGTTTGAACCAAACATATCTTTGGCACCTGAGATTAGGTCATATTAACTTGAGGAGGATTCAAAGACTGGTAGTAGACGGGCCTTTAGGCTCATTGGCAGTGGAGCCATTTCCAGTTTGTGAATCCTGCTTGGAAGGTAAAATGACCAATAGGCCTTTTAAGGCAAAGGGGAATAGAGCCAAAGGAGTGTTAGGATTGGTTCACTCTGATTTATGTGGACCTATGAATATCCAAGCAAGAGGTGGTTATGAGTATTTCGTCACTTTTATTGACGATTATTCTAGATATGGATACGTTTATTTGTTGCACCGTAAGTCTGAGTGCTTTGAGAAATTCAAAGAGTACAAAGCTAAAACGGAGAAGCGACATAATAAAAGTATCAAGTCACTACGATCTGATCGTGGTGGCGAATACTTGCTTGGGGAATTCAGGGAATATTTATTAGAGAATGGGATAGAATCCTAGTAGACTGCACCAGGCACACCCCAGCAGAACGGTGTAGCAGAGAGAAGGAATCGGACTCTTTTAGAGAGTGTTAGATCGATGATGAGTTATTCAAATTTACCCAAGTCCTTTTGGGGACATGCCTTAGAGACAGCAGCTTATCTTCTGAACTTAGTACCTTCTAAGTCGGTTCCTAAAACCCCTTTAGAATTGTGGACCGGGGAGAAACCGAGTCTGAGACACATTCGGATATGGGGTTGTCCAGCACATGTGCTGAACAAGAACGCGACTAAGCTAGAATCTCGTACAGAAGTAAAGCTGTTTGTAGGCTACCCCATGGGAACAAAAGGTTATTTATTTTTTAGTCCTAAGGATCGGGATGTCACTTTTAGCACCAATGCAAGATTCTTAGAGGAAGACTATATAATGAATCACAAACCCAAGAGTAGTATCGTTTTAGAGGAACTAGTGGGAGGGACGAATAATGAACCTGTAGTACAAGTAGAACAACCACAGCAGACTGTGCAACCGGTCACTAATACCGCACCAGTTCCTCGTCGTAGTGGGAGGGTTGTTCGACAGCCTGACAGATTCATGTTTTTGGGAGAGTCTTCGGACTTGGTCTCTGGTGAACATGATGATGATCCCCGGACATACGAAGAGGCAATACAGGACAAAGATGCAAGTCTTTGGCAAAAGGCAATGGATTCTGAGATGGAATCAATGTATTCTAGTCAGGTCTGGGAGCTCGTGGAACCACCCAAAGGTGTAAAACCTATTGGATGTAAGTGGGTCTACAAGAAAAAGAGGGGATCAGACAAAAAGGTGAAAGCCTGGAAAGCAAGACTTGTTGCGAAAGGGTATACTCGGGAAGAAGGTATCGATTATGAGGAAACCTTTTCGCTAGTAGTCATGATTAAGTCAATCCGTATTCTTTTATCTATAGCAGCTCATCTCGATTATGAGATTTGGCAAATGGATGTCAAGACAGCTTTCCTTAATGGAAATCTTGAGGAAACCATCTATATGCAGCAACCAGAGGGATTCATTAAAGAAGGCCAAGAGCATCTTGTATGTAAGCTGAAGAGGTCTATTTATGGACTTAAACAAGCTTCTAGGTATTGGAACATTCGCTTTGATCAGGCAGTCCAGTCGTATGGATTTGATCAATGTCCAAGCGAAGCATGCGTGTATAAGAGATGTGAGGGAAATGCAGTGGTTTTTCTAGTGCTTTATGTTGATGACATTTTACTCATTGGAAACAATGTTAAGATGTTGTCTTCAATAAAGGCATGGTTGTTCAAACAATTTGAAATGAAGGACTTAGGTGAAGCAGCATACATCCTTGGGATCAAACTTATAAGGGATCGCAAGAAAAGGATGTTGGCTTTATCTCAGGAGCCCTACATAGATGACGTATTAGCTCGTTTTAACATGCAGGACTCCAAGAAGGGTAATTTACCCTTCAGACATGGAGTTACTCTATCAAAGAGGCAGTGTCCTTCGACACCTAAGGAGATAGAGAACATGAAGCCAGTTCCTTATGCTTCGGCATGTGGGAGCCTAATGTATGCAATGTTATGTACGAGGCCTGATATCTGCTTTGCCGTAGGCATGGTTAGCAGATACCAGTCAAACCCAGGACAGGAACATTGGAGTGCCGTAAAAGCAATACTCAAGTACCTGCGAAGGACTAAGGAGTATATGCTGGTTTACAAGTCCTCTGATTTATTGCCTCTGGGATATACCGATTCGGATTTCCAGACGGATAAGTATAAGAGAAAGTCCACCTTGGGATGTGTTTTTACTTTGGGAGGTGGAGCTGTAATATGGAGGAGTGTGAAGGAGAAATGCATCGCAGACTCAACCATGGAAGCCGAATATGTGGCAGCCTCTGAGGCAGCCAAAGAGGCTATATGGTTCCGAAACTTCCTGCTGGATTTGGGTGTGGTTCCTAATCTGCCACAGCAAATCACGATTTATTGTGATAACACTGGTGTTGTGGCGAATACCAAGGAACCGCGGGCCCATAAGGCAGCGAAACACATAGAGCGTAAGTATCACCTCATACGACAGTTCGTTAAGAGAGGAGATATCATTGTGGCTGACATAGCATCGAAGGATAACCGGGCAGATCCTTTCACGAAGAGCTTACCAGCTAAGGCTTTTTAGGAGCACGTGGAAGCGATAGGAGTCAGATACTTGGTCACATAGTTATTATAGTTGGTAGTGGATTACTTGTAATAGACACTGATATACTTAAAGAATATCTTGAGTATAAGTGGGAGATTGTTAGGGTTATACTGAAATATTCATTTGAAGTATATAACAATTATTTGAGAATCTTGAATGCATGTTTTCACATTGTCTGTATATTATATATTGTAGACAATCTAGTATCAAATGGGATAGCAAAAGATTAGATTGTCAGACTCCTTATATAATATAATAAGGGTTCACAGTCGAGGTGGTGTTAGACAAACCACTGGAACGACTGAAGTATTATTTGGAAATAGTTTATCTTGACTATTGAATAATACTTATATACATTGTGTATATTGAACGGGATCAAAATAGTAGAATAATTGTTTCTTTAATTCTGACAATAAAGAACTAAGATTCTATGATGTTATTAATGCTTAAGTTCTTAATCCGGATATAGTGATTGACACTTGTATTTAATGCACATGCCTTGACTCATAAATTAAGTAATTTATTTTAAATTACGAATTTATGTATTGGGCAATGACATTATATACAGAGTGGGATATTGACTATAAAAGGAAACCGTGTCCGAAAAATATATTCGGGTGATGATGTCCTCTTGAAAGCTCATAAAGATAATTATGCTTTAGTCCTGCAGGCAGATTTGTTCTTGCATAATTATAAGGTTGAGTGGATGATCAAGGATAAAAGATATTGATTAAATTAATTGTCAGAAATTAATTTAATTAATGGACATGCGATATCTTAAACATGGGGAATTTATAAGCAATTAATATGGGAACCGAATTAAATAATTAATTTACGGAATTAGGAAAGGTAGTGCAAATATTAGTTCTTTAGTGCATAGAATTAATATTTAATGACATTGGGCCTGGCCCGGAATGTCATTGGAAGGCCTGACCTAATGGTCCATGATCCCTACTGTAGCCTATATATATTCTCGTTCTCCTAAAGCTGAAAAACACACCAAAACGAATTTATCCTAGAGTTTGAGAGAGGCAGACGTTTTTCTCAAGGAGACAGCTAGGGTTTTGGGTTTTCGGAGCTTTAAGGAGAGGCACAGCTTGGGAGATCGAAGGCCACACTTCGTCCAAGGAGAATCAAGGAATACAGTAGAAGACGTGGATTTGAATCGCTTGCGCCGTAGCGATTAAGGTTAATATTCTGTTCGAACTTTGAATCAGTATTATAAAACACAGGGCCAAGGTCCGATTGTTCCTACACCAGAGACATCTTTTCAAGATCATGATTATCTCTTATAGTGGTTACCTTCAAATCCCATTTTTCAGGAAGAGCAAGCAGAAATTTGAGATTTGAATCTTCTAAGTCATATTCTTTATCCACTAGAGATAAGTCATTCAGCAGCTTGACAAACCTGTCATAAAGATCAGTCAATGATTCACCAGTTTTTGAATCAAAGTGTTCATACTCTTGGGTAAGTATGGTCCTTCTGTTCTTTTTGATGGCTTTGGAACCTTGACATCTGACTTCCAAAGCATCCCATATTTCTTTTGCAGTTTTGCATCCAATCACCCTATTTGACATAGCATTGTCAAGAGCACTGTGCAATAGGTGTTTTACTTTTGCATCCTTACGGATTGATGAGATGTCCTCAGGAGTATAGTATTTCTTTTCTTTGGGGATCATCTTCTGGGGTTCATCTCCAATAGCAACAGAGAGCTTTGTTGGCATGTGTGGACCATCGTAAATCCTGTCCAGGTACTCTGGATCTGTAGATTCCAAAAACATAGCCATTCTAACCTTCCAGATAGGATATTCAGATGCCCTGAGGACCGGAACCCTAAGTGACTCATATCTACTGTTTGAAGTTTGTGATTTTTCAGACATGATTGTGTGATTAAGATCTCACTGTAGGTATATCAACAGAGCTCGCTCTGATACCACTTGTTAGGCCGAATTAATTCACTATATAAATCAATATAGTGAACACAATCAATAATAGATTACTCAAATAAGAGAATTAACAAAGTAAACTCTTATTCACAAAACTCAGTAGGTTACAAAAACTCTCTTAGTGATTTATATCTTATCACTAAGAGTTGCTGGGTTACAAGAATACTCTTCTCGATTTTCTAACTCTTATAGAGTAAACCCTAATCTGTGTATAACAAATCTATAGGTAAGGCTAGTAACATTACTCCCTTTAAGAAGAGTGCTGAGGAGAAAGGGCTGAGATAGAAAGAAACTTAGCCATCGATATACATAAAATATATCTATAATCTAGTGATATGTAATATGATATCGATTGCTAAATTAGCGATCGATAGTGGTTATTTTGACTTATACAAAATTTAACCCAACCATTACATATCATTGGCTGTAGAAAGACACAAACAATTAACTAGAGAATTTTAACAGACCAAGTTCACTTACTAGTCTAGAGAATGTGTATTCATCAAGTGGCTTGGTGAAAATGTCTGCTAGTTGTTTTTCACTGGGAACAAAATGAAGCTCAATCGTTCCATTCATCACATGTTCTCTAATGAAATGATACCTGATGTCTATGTGCTTTGTTCTTGAGTGTTGTACTGGATTTTCAGTAATTGCAATAACCCTTCTGTTGTCACAAAAGATAGGAATTTTGGAGACTTTCGCACCACAATCTTCCAGTTGATTTTTCATCCACAAAATTTGTACAAAAAACTCCCAGCTGCAATGTATTCAGCTTCTGCAGTTGATGTGGAAAATGAATTTTGCTTTTTGCTGAACCAAGAAACCAACTTATTTCCTAGAAATTGACAGGTCCAGTTGTGCTTTTTCTATCAATTCTACACCGTGCATAATCAGCATCTGAAAAACCAATTAAATCAAAACTAGGATCTCTAGGATATGAAACGCCAAGATTTGGAGTACCCTTGAGATATCTGAAAATCCTCTTAATTGCTAACAAATGAGATTCCCTAGGATCATCTTAGAATCTAGCACAAAGACAAGTGGCAAACATTATATCAAGTCTACTGGCTGTTAAGTATAAGAGTGAGCCAACCATGTCTCTATAACTTGAAATGTCCTCTTTCTTTTTCTTAGTATTCAGTTAAAGTTTAGTGGCAGTGGCCATGGGTGTTTTAGTAGTTGAGCAATTTACTAGATCAAACTTTTTCAATAAGACATAGACATATTTAGTTTGACTAATAAATATGCCATCACTAATTTGTTTGACTTGCAAACCAAGAAAGTATGTCAATTCTCCCATGATGCTCATTTCATATTTACTTTGCATAAGTTTGGCAAACTTCTTACAAAGTTTTTCATCTGTAGAACCAAATATTATGTCATCCACATAAATTTGAACAAGTATACTAGAGCCATTAACATTTCTATAAAATAGGGTTTTATCTACAGTACCTCTTGTGAAGTGATTCTCAAGAAGAAACTGTGATAAAGTGTCATACCAGGCTCTAGCTTGCTTCAATCCATAGAGAGCTTTCAAGAAAAGATATACAAATTCTGGAAAATTTGGATCTCCAAAGTCAGGTGGCTGACAAACATAAACTTCTTCCTCTAGCTCACCATTTAGAAAGGCACTCTTGACATCCATCTGATAGACCTTGAAATCGGCATGTGCAACATAAGCAAGAAAGATTCTAATTTCTTCAAGTCTTTCTACAGGAGCAAATGTTTCATCATAGTCTATCCCTTCCTCTTGAGAATAGCCTTTAGCAACCAGTCTTGCTTTGTTCCTTGTCACAACACCATTTTCATCCATGTTGTTTCTGAATACCCATTTTGTACCAACAATGGTCCTGTCTTTTGGTTTGGGTACCAGCTTCCACACTTTATTTCTTTCAAATTGGTTTAGCTCCTCTTGCATGGATAAAATCCAATCAGGATCAGGAAGAGCTTCTTCAACCTTTTTAGGTTCTTCTTGTGATAGAAAACTGTTGTACAAGCATTTATCCATAATGACTCTTCTTGTTTTGACACCAGCAGCTGCATCTCCAATAATGAGCTCAAAGGGGTGATCCCTTGTCCATTTTCTTTGAGGAGGAAGATTTGATCAGGATGAGCTGGCTTCATTTGTGAAGTCATGCTAATTTTGAGAAGCTCCCCTTAAGTGTATGGACCTTGAACTACCAGCAATTGATGAACTAGCAGTTGATGGAACATTATCAATTGATGAAGATTGATTTACATTAACTGTTGTTCTAGCAGTTGATGCATTGTTAGCAATTGATGGAATACTTCCACCAATAGTAAGATTTCCAGCATGATCATCATCATCACTATCTAGTTCCCCATCTCCTTCAGTTTCATTTTCAAATTGAAGAGTTTCATGAAAACCTTCATCTTCTAGACCTTGAATTTTCTTGTCATCAAACATCACATGGACAGATTCCATAACAATGTTTAATCTTAGGTTGTAGACTCTACAGGCTTTTCCAGCTGCATAACCAACAAAAATTCCCTCATCTGCCTTTGCTTCAAAATTGCCAAGATTTTCACCTTGATTTCTCAATACAAAAAATTTGCATCCAAAGATATGTAGAAAATTCAGAGTTGGCTTCTTCCCTTTAAGCAATTGATAAGGTGTCATCCCTTGTGCTTGATTTATCAAAGAAATATTTTGAGTATAGCATGCTGTGTTAACAGCTTCAGCCCAGAAATAGGTTGGCAATTTTGATTCTCTAAGCATTGTTCTAGCAGCTTCAATAAGAGTTCTGTTCTTTCTTTCAGCTACACCATTTTGTTGAGGAGTTCTTGCAGCTGAGAACTCATGGTGTATTCCATTTTTTTCACAGAATTCTTTTACTATGGAATTCTTGAACTTTGATCCTTGATACTTTTCTTCTTGGATCAATATTGTCAACTATCTTGATGCGATTGATAATGATTTCACTTGCTTCATCCTTGGAGTAAAGAAAATAAGTCCAAGAATATCTTGTAAAATCATCCATAATCACAAGACAATATTTCTTCCTTGATATTGACATAATGTTGACTGATCCAAATAAGTCCATATGTAGAAGTTGTAGAGGTCTATCAATTGAGGATTTTAATTTGCTTTTGAAATAGGACTGTCTCTGCTTTCCAATTTGACAAGCATCACAAAGACCATCCTTAGAAAATTCCAATTTTGGTAATCCTCTTACAAGATCTTTTCTCACAAGATCATTCATGGTTTTGAAGTTTAAGTGGGACAATTTCTTGTGCCATAGCCAGCGGTCATCCATGTTAGGGTTATACTGAAATATTCGTTTGAAGTATATAACAATTATTTGAGAATCTTCAATGCATGTTTTCACATTGTCTGTATATTATATATTGTAGACAATCTAGTATCAAATGGGATAGCAGAAGATTAGATTGTCAGACTCCTTATATAATATAATAAGGGTTCACAGTCGAGGTGGTGTTGGACAAACCACTACAACGGCTGAAGTATTATTTGGAAATAGTTTATATTGACTATTGAATAATACTTCACTTGTATTTAATGCACATGCCTTGACTCATAAATTAAGTAATTTATTTTAAATTACAAATTTATGTATTGGGCAATCACATTATATACAGAGTGGGATATTGACTATAGAAGGAAACCGTGTCCGAAAAATATATTCGGGTGATGATGTCCTCTTGAAAGCTCATAAAGATAATTATGCTTTAGTCCTGCAGGCAGATTTGTTCTTGCATAATTATAAGGTTGAGTGGATGATTAAGGATAAAAGATATTAATTAAATTAATTGTCAGAAATTAATTTAATTAATGGACATGCGATATCTTAAACATGGGGAATTGATAAGCAATTAATATGGGAACCAAATTAAATAATTAATTTACGGAATTAGGAAAGGTAGTGCAAATATTAATTCTTTAGTGGATTGAATTAATTTTTAATGACATTAGGCCTGGTCCGGAATGTCATTGGAAGGCATGACCTAATGGTCCATGATCCCTACTGTAGCCTATATATATTCTCATTTTCCTAAAGCTGAGAGACACACCAAAAATGAATTCATCCTAGAGTTTGAGAGAGGCAGACGTTTTTCTCAAGGAGACAGCTAGGGTTTTGGGTTTTAGGAGCTTTAAGGAGAGGCACACCTTGGGAGATCGAAGGTCAGACTTCGTCCAAGGAGAATCAAGGAATACAGTAGAAGACGTGGATTTGAATCGCTTGCGCTGTAGCGATTAAGGTTAATATTCTGTTCGAACTTTTAACTAGTATTATAAAACGCAGGGCCAATGTCCGATTGTTCCTACAATGGTATCAGAGCGAGCTTGCGGTTATGCGTTTTATGATATGTAGTCCATGTCATGAATATATATATGCATGTATGTAGTGGTTCTGTGATGCAGGTTATTATCCACTATTATGGCCGTATTTTAATTCTGTTATGTTTGGATTCCACGTGGTTTATCGTGGTTGTTGTAAATCACGAAGGTTGATCGTGACAGTTTAATCTTGTAATTCAATTTGTAATTGTTTTAGATTATGATCTGATGTAATAGAATAGGCTGGTTCGTCTGTACAACTTGTATGTAATTGTTTGATCAACGGGGCTACAAGAAACAGAGGTCTTCCGCTGCTGCGATCTGGTTTCGGGGGTGCTGCACTGTTTTGGCTGTAACTTTTGCATACGATGTCCGATTTGGGCGAACAAGCACTGTTCGGAAACGGCAGAATGAGACGGAGCTAGCTACAACCGGGGCAGGCCCGGTTGAGTTGATTTTGAAGGTGTTTTTCGGATTTTTTCGAGGCATTCTGAGGCCGTTTAGGCCTCCAAACGGGCTCTCGAAGTTTTCTGGAATTTTTCGAAGGATGAATTCGAAGCTTATTTTTCCAGGGCCATAATAGTGGATGTGTTTTATTATGATTCTTGATTATTGTTATTATGTGTTTCTTGTTTGTGTTGTTATGCCATGTGATACTAACCCTTCACATGCTAGAATGACATGGACATAGGGATGTTTTTAATTAATGCTTTTATCATGCTAGTATGCTGCCATGTTATGTGTTCTTTGTGTTGCTAAAACCATGATAGTATGCATGTGGACTTCGAAGAACTAACATAGGGCGATGCATCTAGATTAAAATGCTCAAAGTAAATTCTAAGTGGGAGAGGGAGTTAATATGATATTAAATCCCATGGTCTCCATCATTGTTTGTATGTAATTTAACATAAAGACGAATATAAATTATGTATGCGTCACCCATCGTGGAATGTAGTTTATGGTGTCTAGAATGTTATAGATATTACTGGAACAAACTTCTTAAATTAATACGAATAAATACGAATTTTCTTTATCTCTGATTTGGGGCGATTTCTAAGGCTTATGGGTATTAAGTGAGACCGATGTGACTCCTCCACTGCCTAAAAATCAAACCAGACACGAATATTGAATTGAAGTATTCTATTCAAAGAATATTGGAAGGTATACATTCTGCCCATCGTGGCGTACCAAGTTCCATAGGTTTCGGATAATTTAAGATTTGATGATGGTATACACTTAGCTATGAAAAATAATATAGACCACTCCAACGTGGCTTATTGTTTAGTAATAGGACCGAAGTAAAGTTTAAACAAATTTAGGTGGTATACATGTCACCCATCGTGACGTACCAGAAACTTATGGTGTTTAAACGTTAGTGCATTTAATTTTAATAATTGTTAGAGGAACCAATAGGTCTTAATTTTTAATGCACCCTTCTTTATGTGTAATGTGATTTTTTCATGCATGATTCTCAGGATAAAATGGGCTTTAATCCACTGTTCACCATACTTAAGGATAACAAACTTACCGGACCTAACTATATTGAATGGAAACATAATTTGGACATTGTGTTGACTGCTGAGGAGTACAAATTTTGCACTTATGAACCCAAGCCTGAGCAGCCTGATGCTGATGCTCCTGATGAGGAGAAAGAGTATTATAAGCGGTGGATAAAGGCTGATGAGATGTCGCGATGTTACATTCTGGCAGCAATGTCGGGTGTTTTGCAGCATCAGCATAAGGCTATGGCCACTGCTTCGGATATGCTCTTTAATCTCAAAGAACTTTTTGGAGATCAGAATAGGGCTACAAGGCGAGTAGCCATGAAGTCTTTAATGCACACTCAGATGGCTGAAGGTACACCTGTAAGGGATCATGTTCTCAAGATGATGTCACATCTGAATGAGATAGAGATCCTTGGTGCTGAGCTTGACGGGGAAACCCAGATTGACATTGTCCTTATGAGCTTGCCCAAGAGTTTTGATTAGTTCCGATTGAATTACAACATGAACAAGAGGCAGTATAGTCTTGCGGAGCTGCTGACAGAACTTCAAGCAGCTGAAGGATTATTTCGCCAGAGTGTTCAAGCGAATGTGGCTGAGAAAGGTTCTTCCCTAAGGCGAAAGGCAATAAGAAGAATAAAAAGGCTCAGACACAGCAAGTTGTGAAGGCAGTGGGAGTTCAAGGTGGTGTGAAAAAGCCTAAGGGAAAGTGCTACCGGTGCAAGCAGTCGGGTCACTGGAAAAAGGATTGTACTCTTCCTAAGAAGACAAACAATACTGGTATGTCTCTTTCTTTAGTTACAGAAACATTTATAGCGGCTATATCTACGAGCACTTGGTGTGTAGATACTGGAGGCACTGATCATGTTTGTAAGTCTATGCAGGGGTTCCAGCAATCCAGAAATCTTAGAGATGGGGAGATCTACGTGTTCATGGGAGATGCTACGAAAGTAGCAGTAGTTGTAGTAGGAGTTATTCATTTATCTTTTGGTTCTGATAGGATTTTGGTTTTGAACAATTGTCTTTATGTACCTTCTTTTAGAAGGAATTTGATTTCGGTTTCTAAACTTGCTATGGATGGTTATAATGTTTGTTTGGATCGTAATGTTTCTATTATGATGAATAAACGGATTATATGTTCTGGTACACTGCAAGACAATTTGTATATAATTAATCCTAGTCAACCTGCACTGCAACTACAACATAGGGTATTGAACAACACATCTTCTACCTCTAATAAAAGAAAGGAACCTTCTAGTTTGAACCAATCATATCTTTGGCACTTGAGATTAGGTCATATTAACTTGAGGAGGATTCAAATACTGGTAGTAGACGGGCCTTTAGGCTCGTTGGCAGTGGAGCCATTTCCAGTTTGTGAATCCTGCTTGGAAGGTAAAATGACCAAAGGCCTTTCAAGGCAAAGAGGAATAGAGCCAAAGAAGTGTTAGGATTGGTTCACTCTGATTTATGTGGACCCATGAATATCCAAGCAAGAGGTGGTTATGAGTATTTCGTCACTTTCATTGACGATTATTCTTGATATGGGTACGTTTATTTGTTGCGCCGTAAGTTTGAGTTATTCGGATTTACCCCAGTTGTTTTGGGGACATGCCTTAGAGACAGCAGCTTATCTTCTGAACTTAGTACCTTCTAAGTCGGTTCCTAAAACCCCTTCAGAATTGTGGACCGGGGACAAACCGAGTCTAAGACATTCGGATATGGGGTTGTCCAGCACATGTGCTGAACAAGAACGCGACTAAGCTAGAATCTCGTACAGAAGTAAAGCTGTTTGTAGGCTACCCCATGGGAACAAAAGGTTATTTATTCTATAGTCCTAAGAATCGGGATGTCACTGTTAGCACCAATGCAAGATTTTTAGAGGAAGACTATATAATGAATCAAAAACCCATGAGTAGTATCGTTTTAGAGGAACTAGTGGGAGGGACGAATAATGAACCTGTAGTACAAGTAGAACAACCACAGCAAACTGTGCAACCGGTCACTAATACCGCACCACTTCCTCGTCGTAGTGGGACGGTTGTTCGACAGCCTGACAGACTCATGTTTTTGGGAGAGTCTTCGGACTTGGTCTCTAGTGAACATGATGATGATCCCCGGACATACGAAGAGGCAATACAAGACAAAGATGCAAGTCTTTGGCAAGAGGCAATGGATTCTGAGATGGAATCAATGTATTCTAATCAGGTCTGGGAGCTTGTGGAACCACCCAAAGGTATAAAACCTATTGGATATAAGTGGGTCTACAAGAAAAAGAGGGGATCAGACAAGAAGGTGAAAGCCTGGAAAGCAAGACTTGTTGCGAAAGGGTATACTCAAAAAGAAAGTATCGATTATAAGGAAACCTTTTCGCCGGTAGTCATGCTTAAGTCAATCCGTATTCTTTTATCTATAGTAGCTCATCTCGATTATGAGATTTGGCAAATGGATGTCAAGACAGCTTTCCTTATGGAAATCTTGAGGAAACCATCTATATGCAGCAACCAGAGGGATTCATTAAAGAAGGCCAAGAGCATCTTGTATGTAAGCTGAAGAGGTCTATTTATGGGCTTAAACAAGCTTCTAGGTATTGGAACATTCGCTTTGATCAGGCAGTCCAGTCGTATGGATTTGATCAATGTCCAAGTGAAGCATGCGTGCATAAGAGATGTGAGGGAAATGCAGTGGTTTTTCTAGTGCTTTATGTTGATGACATTTTACTCATTGGAAACAATGTTAAGATGTTGTCTTCAATAAAGGCATGGTTGTTCAAACAATTTGAAATGAAGGACTTAGGTGAAGCAGCATACATCCTTGGGATCAAACTTATAAGGGATCGCAAGAAAAGGATGTTGGCTTTATCTCAGGAGCCCTACATAGATGACGTATTAGCTCGTTTTAACATGCAAGACTCCAAGAAGGGTAATTTACCCTTCAGACATGGAGTTACTCTATCAAAGAGTCAGTGTCCTTCGACACCTAAGGAGATAGAGAACATGAAGGCAGTTCGTTATGCTTCGGCATGTGGAAGCCTAATGTATGCAATGTTATGTACGAGGCTTGATATCTACTTTGCCGTGGGCATGGTTAGCAGATACCAGTCAAACCCAGGCCAAGAACATTGGAGTGCTGTAAAAGCAATACTCATGTACTTGCGAAGGACTAAGGAGTATATGTTAGTTTACAATTCCTCTGATTTATTGCCTCTGGGATATACCGATTCAGTTTTCCAGACAGATAAGGATAAGAGAAAGTCCACCTCGGGATTTGTTTTTACTTTGGGAGGTGGAGCCGTAATATGGAGGAGTGTGAAGCAAAAATGCATCGTAGACTCAACCATGGAAGCCGAATATGTGGCATCCTCTGAGGCAGCCAAAGAGGCTATATGGTTCCAAAACTTCCTGCTGGATTTGGGTGTGGTTCCTAATTTGCCTCAGCAAATCACGATTTAGTGTGATAACACTGGTGCTGTGGAAAATACCAAGGAACCACGGGCCCATAAGGCAGCGAAACACATAGAGCGTAAGTAGCACCTCATACGACAGTTCGTTAAGCGAGGAGATATCATTGTGGCTGACATAGCATCGAAGGATAACCGGGCAGATCGTTTCACGAAGAGCTTACCAGCTAAGGCTTTTCAGGAGCACGTGGAAGCGATAAGAGTCAGATACTTGGTCACATAGTTATTATAGTTGGTAGTGAATTTCTTGTAATAGACACTGATATACTGAAAGAATATCTTGAGTATAAGTTGGAGATTGTTAGGATTATACTGAAATATTCGTTTGAAGTATATAACAATTATTTGAGAATCTTCAATGCATGTTTTCACACTGTCTGTATATTATATATTGTAGACAATCTAGTATCAAATGGGATAGCAGAAGATTAGATTGTCAGACTTGAAAGGCATATGTTCAGCCTATTTGTATTTAAAGAGGTACAACTCAATTCAGATAAGAAAGCTCAGTAAATAGCAAGTCATCGGAATCCGTACGAAGAACGTCAAATGATTTATGGGAATTATATGTCAGATAAATTCCAGGATGCTGCTGCACACCACTGAAAGAAGTTCATTAATATGTTCAAGCCTCAGTGCACAAATAATCTTTTGTGGCACGTCCAGGAGTTCAGAAGATATAAAGTTTCTATACTTTATTTTATCAGAAGATTCCATTCAATGAAGAAGTACTTACAAGACGAACACTCGACGAACAAACCAAATTCTTATTGTTTATTTGACGAAGAATATTTGATTTAACTAGATACAGATGAACTAGACAGTACATCTGTGTATCAGTTATTCAAATTAAATATTTGAAGTCAAGTAGAAGTGGTAGTTCGTTCGATCGACAAATCAAGAAGAAATTATTAAAGTTTAAAGAAGACCGGAAGCAGCTCCACTGAAGATTAGGTGTTTAAATATTTATTGGACTATTATTTCACTTCTCAAAATAATTATATTAATTATGTAATTTATTTATTAAATTAATTGACTCTCGAATTAATTTAATTTATGAATATATATAATTAACTTAATCAAGTGGATAATTTTCTATTAAATATAATCTACAAATTACATTACAAAACACTTAAATCCTCTCAGCAAGACAATCTAAGATTGTCTTGCCGAGGGCACTTCAAACTGCCATGACAATTAAATTGTCTGACAGTGTGTTAAGGTGATCAGTAAGACAATCCTTAAAGAATTGTCCTACCGATTGTTGCTTACTACAGCAAGACAATTCTTTTTGATTGTCCTACCAAATTTTATTAAAGCACAGCAAGACAATTTACAATTGTCCTACCGATGGATTTAATTAACTTGCAAGACAATCTCTTTTAATTGTCTGTCCGTTGCTTGTGGTGACTGCCAAGACAATCCTTGTTTGTCTTGTCTTACCGAAATGATCAAGTGGTCAAGACAATTGCAGATTGTCTTTCTGCCAAGATAAAAGGACTTGGTAGGCAATTTTCAATTGTCCTACCTTGTTTCTTTTTGTCTTGCCCATGCTAAATTGTCTTGCCCTTATTGTTTTGTCTTTCCAACACTTGTATTTGTCTTGTCTTTCCATTGTCTTACAAGTACAAAGCTTTGCCTATATATATGGCTTAGTTTCTTCATTTCTAAGTGTTCATCACTTTGTAATTCAAAGCATTTGTAAAGCTTTCAAGTTGTTCGTAACTTGATTGATCGTTATATCCACAGTTTTCTGTACTTTGATAACCCGGTTGTTTTAATCACTAAATCTAGAATATACCTTGTCGAATTTATTCTACGAACTTTAGTGGACATTAAAACTGAACCATATTAATTATATAACGACTTCAAACATTTGTTATATTAATTAATTATAATCTGATTAACAAGTTATATTTAAATTAGATTCACTTCCGCGATAATTTGGTATCGATTGTATTCAACCCCCCCTTCTACAATCGTATCTGGACCTAACAATTGGCATCAGAGCGGTTGATACCATTTTTCCATATCAGATCCCATACACACTCTGTAACGTCCAAATATTTTTTATTCGAATTAATATTATTCCAAAAATTAATTTTAATTTAAAATATTTTTCTTTCAGTAATCCAAATCTCATCCAAACACTATTCACTTTAATTCCTTAAAATGAGTACACAAAAGATTAGTAGCATTAAAATCCCACCGTTCAGCAAAGAACACTTCGGCCTATGGAAGAGGCACATGCTACTATTCCTCCGCACTGCGAACAGGATATATATCGGGATATTAAACAAGGGTGTTTCTACTCCGATGAAGCTCATAATAGCACACGAAGAGGATGGTGTGTTAATGCCTCATAAAACTGTTCTGAAAGAACTTTCTGAGTACACGGATGAAGAGAGTGAACAGATGAACCTAGATAATACTCTCCAACTGATCTTAGTTGAATCTTTAGATCCTGTCATGTACAATGCTGTTGTAAATTGTACAAATGCGAAGCAAATCTGGGATACGCTAGAGATCATCAATGAAGGCTCAGAAGAAGTAAGAGAGAACAAGAAAGAAATACTGATGGCTCAGTATGAACAGTTTGGTTCCAATCCCGGAGAAGGGATTTCAGATGTATTTATCAAATTTAATAATCTGATTAACAACTTAAATCTGAATGGAAAGTACTACAACAATAAAGAGGTCAACATGAAGTTTCTCTTAACCCTTCCTGAACATCTGGAACACAGAATCACTGCAATCAGGGAAAGCAGAGATCTGAATGAGTTATCTCTGGAAAGACTCTACGGAGTTCTGAAAACTTATGAACTGGAACAGGTTCAGACAAAGCAGAGATATGGATGAGGTAAAACACAGAACCACTCAAGAGCTCTAGTTGTTGAATCACCTACACCAGAAGAAAAGAAGGATGTTGTTGTTCCTTCGAAGGCCATTCAGGAATTTGTTGTACCTGAGATGGGTCAGACTGCTTCTTCCACTGGTGATGATGAGTTCTATACAATGGAAGAGTTAGATCCGTTAGAAGATAAATCTCTATCACTGTTTGCCAAGAAGTTTGGAAACATGAGATTCCGGAAGAACCCTTCCTACAAATACAAACCTACTACTAGTAAGTTTCAGAAGGGAGGTTATTCATCTTCTACAAGCAAAGGAGGATACAAGACTGGGATGGTGGATCGAAGCAAGTTTAAATGTTTCAACTGTAGTGAACCGGGACACTTTGCAACTGAGTGTAAGCAGCCCAAGGTTCAAGGAAAGAGAAAGGATTCGTACGATGAGCTGAAACAGAAGTATGATGCCTTAGTGAGAAAGCATCAGGCTACTTCTGGAGGTCAAAGCTTCAAAAGCAAATCTTATCTGGCAGAAGGCAAAAGCTGGGATGATACAGATAGTGATGAAGAGGAGCAGCTAGGAAATGTTGCTTTCATGGCTAATGCTGGATCATCTTCACCTCCTCCTGCTGGAAGCTTTCAGGTAGATCCTACATGCCCTAAACTGTTTATGCAATTAGGACTTGAAAGAGATGATGCTATTAAGAAGTTCAAAGCTGCCAATCTTAAAATTGATACTTTAGTCTTGGATATTCATGCTTATAAAATGAATGAGATGAAAGTATTAAAACCTAAAATTGAACAACTGACTATGGATTTAGGATTACAAAGTGCTAGAGTCAGAGTTCTAGAGAAAGGTGAGATCGCTTTAAGACTTCAGCTAGACGAAGAGAAAGTTAAGTGTAAAGCCTTTAAGGATGCCTCCACTATCACTACTAGAAAAAGTAGAATAGACATCAGGGTATAGACATCGGTCGACTTTGGCCACGATGTAAAAGCTTCTATTAACATCGGCTAAAAATTAACCGATGTCTATTACATATTTGACATCAGTTAATATAAGAATCGATGTCTATCTTGTTTGAATTAAAAAACAAAAACCGCGCGACAACCCTTTTTTTCCCCTCTCCCCAAATATTTCCTGTATATTTCCCCCTTAGTCAAATTTTCGTTCCCCCAATTCTTTTAACTCCCAAAATCAAACAAAATAAACACACTCTTGCTCCTCAAATTAAAACTCTCTCTCATTTCTCTCTCCCGACTTTTCTCTCATCTCTCAAAAGTCGAAGCTCCTTCAACCCTCATCGAAGGTGTTGAAACCCTAATCGAAGCTGCTGAAGCTCTCAAAGCCTAATCTCAAAGTCGAAACCCCAACACTGCTCTCTTCGGTTCTCAAAGTCGAAGCCCTAATTCGAGTTTTTCTTGCAGTTGCGGTTCTTGCGCTTCAGGTAATTAATTAGCTCCCTTCTTCTTTTGTTCTTGTTCTTGTTCTTCACTTTTGTTGCTCTCTTGCACTCTTGACTTTTGTTGCTCTCTTGACGCATCTGATTTTGTTAATTTTGGTTAATTATTTTGTGCTTTTGTTAATTACTTTCTTAGTTTTGTTAATTAGTTCTATTTTGGTTTCATCTGTTTATATATATACCTGATTTGTTTGGGTTTAAAATGATTTTGTTTATATGCATTTTGAATTAGATATATTTTAAGTGTATTGTGATTTTGTTATTTCTCTCTTCTGGATGAAGATAAGCACTGTAAGGATGATTTTGTCGGTCTAGTTAAAAGTCATGTTTCTCGGTTTTTGGATGCTGATGGCAAGTCACTTACAACAGCTTGGTACACATTGTAGCCTAAGAATAATAGGTCCAAAAACACATATTGTGGTATTTTTACTATGACATTGGTTGCATTCTTCAGAATTAGTCTTATGGTTGCAGACCCATTTATTAAAAAAGAATGGCAATCTTTTACTTGTTTCTTATGAATAAGTTTTGATAGTTGAACATCTTAAGCAATGGCAGCAGCCTCAATTGTGTTCAAAAAAACTAACCCACATTAATCTCATATATTACTGCACCACGCTCAACAGGTTCACTAAACAACAATACTGTCTGAGCCCATTCAATCAGACATATAAATCATAAATGTTGTGTTAAATGGTTGATATTATTTGGCAGGTGTTTGAATTTGGAGACAAGTATAGAGGAAAATATGACAGGAGTGTGGGAGTAGTGAAGAGTTACTATGCATCAGTGAGTGGGTACATGGATGAGTTATTATGGGGAGCCATTTGGTTATACAACGCCACCGACAGAGAGGAGTATATAAATTATGTCATTAACAAGGCTCATCTATTTGGTGGCACTGGATGGGCTATTACTGAATTTAGCTGCGATGTTAAATTTGCTAATATACAAATTCTTGCTTTCAAGGTAAATAATTCATTCTATCTCTCGCTCCTTTTACAGGATGTCTCTGTCTCTCTAGCTCCTTTAACAGGATGTAGAGAAAAACAGTTGTCTCAGTGTTCTATTTTCAACATTTCATATTTGCTTTTTTGCTTGTCTGTTTGTCTGAATCTGTTTCGAGATTTCTCGGTTTTAATTTAGGGAAGTTTGAAATTTGCAGTTACTTTATACGACTACTTTTTGACTTAATACAGTTGATGGGATGAAATAAGAATATCTAGGGTAGGGGAAGGCACAAAACCATGTGCAGGAGCTGTTGAGTGATGCATTTTGCATGGCTGTGCTTTAAAGTGGTGAAAAATGCATTAGTATGAAAACTGAGAAAGGCAAATATTTATGAATGAATATGGAGCCATACGGTTCTGGAGCTATATTATAGTCTTACATTTTCCTTCCATGCATGCGGTTTCTGCAGCTACTCTCTGAAGAAAAGCACAAAAACTATGGAGCCATACTTGAGTAATACAGATCAAAAGCCGAGTTCTACATCTGCTCATGCCTAAACAAAAACAATGGCAGCAACAGCATTGACCGGACCAATGGCGGCCTATTGTTCACACGCCAGTGGAACAACATGCAATATGTATCATCTGCGTCATTTCTACTAACAGTCTACTCGGATTTTCTTGCAAATTTGAACCAACACCTGAGTTGTCCGAGAGGAAATGCCGCACCAGGGGAATGGACATGGTTGATTATTGTAGTTTGGAGTTTTTGTGTAACTTTTGATTTTGGTAGTTTGGCCTTTGGTATATTGGTTGTATATTATATGGTTGAATGTTGGATCTATTGGGATTGTGATTTTTATGAATGAATTAGATATTTGGCAGCACTAATTTTTTGTCATTTTTTTTGCAAAAACATCCAGTACTTACATTAGACCTTTCAAAAAAGTGATGTAAAAGCCAACTCTTACGTTACTTTTGATGTAAAAACTGAGGTTATTCTTAGCATATACATCGGTTATTACAAACAACTGATATATAAAACATACTCAGACAACGGAATTTTTAAGGAAACGATGTTGTTCTTACTATATACATCGGCCATTACAAAAAATTGATGTATAAAAGAATCTAAGACAACAGAAATTATAAGGAACCGATGTTTATGTCATCTAATTCCTTACGAGTTGCATGTTTAAATTAGTGTTATAGAGATGATATTACATTATGCACAATTAAATCATGTAGTTTAACCACAAAAATGATTAATATACATCGGTATTTAAGCTAAAAACAATGATAAAAGCCACAGAGACATTAGTTTTTGGCCGATGTCTTTGTATATGACCTTTAACATCGCCAACCTAGACATCGGAGGCTGATGCACAAAGACATCGGCCAAAAACCGATGTCTATTAACTAAATTCTAGTAGTGTATAGTCAAAGAGCTTAATGATAAACAAGAGATCAAGAGAACTGTTGGAATAGGCTTTGACTATAACAAATCTGTAGGTAAGGCTAGTAACATTACTCCCTTTAAGAAGAGTGCTGAGGAGAGAGGAATTCCTTTTGTTTTGAAAGATTCCCCTCATCCTTTGTTTAAGTCCTCAGTAGCTGAACCTTTGTTAGAAACTCCTGTTGTCATTAAATATGAACTCAAACAAGAAGACCTTAAAATGAAAGAGAGTAATGAGAAGAGAGATGAGATTCTGACAAATCTGAAACCAATCAAAGTGAAAGGCAATGCTAGGTTGCCTAAAGCTGGTTTAGGTGTCAACTCTGAAAGAACTAAGTTCAACAAGCCTAATAACTTTGTGAATAGTAAGAACAGAAACAATAGATGCCATTCTACTGAGAACTTCAAATCTGTTAATAATGTTAGAGTAGAATCTGTTGATGTTCCTACTATTGTGACTGATATTCCTGTTGCTCCTGTATTTGATGCATGCCATAAATTATGTGGTGTTGATAATTGTATGCTTTGTGCTTTCAATACTATGTCTGCATATTTTAAGAATTTGCATGCTAAAAATGAAAACACGTCACCAAGACAACACACAAACAAAAAGTATGCTAGGGCAAAGACTGCTAGTCCTCCTCGTGTTAGGAAGGAGAGTTATGTTCCAAAGCCTAAAACTAAGGTTTATAAGGCTGTTGTTAAGGAGGTAAGTTCAGTCAAGTCTGAACCAAGTATCAGTCCAAGAGGCTCTGTTGTTACACCTGATAGAAATCAGTTCTTTAAGTTTGCTGGACCCAATCAAGTGTGGGTTCCAAAGAATGTTTAATCAAGTTGTCTTTTGCAGGGTGCCAGTGGAGTTGTTCGAGTTGTTTGGGTGCTTGACAGTGGAGCGTCGAGGCACATGACTGTCAATAGATCCCTGCTGACTGAAGTGAGAGAGGCAACTGGACCTACAGTAACTTTTGCTGATAATAGAAAGGGTCGTACTGTTGGATATGGCAAGTACAAAGTTGGAAGAATCATCATAGAGAAAATTGCACTAGTTGAAGGACTACAACATAATCTCCTTAGTGTCAGCCAGTTTTGTGACAAGGGTTATTATGTTCACTTTGAAAAGGAAATATGTATAATCAAACATACCAAGGATAAACGTCCTTCACTATGTGGCATCAGGAAAGGCAACATATTTGTAGCTGATCTATCTACTGGACCAGGAAATGAATATCACTGTTTCTATGCAAAAGCATCTGCTGAAGATAGTCAGTTATGGCATAAGAAACTCTCACACCTCAACTTCAAAACTATAAACTCTCTGGTCAAGAGAGATTTGGTGAGAGGTTTGCCTTCCCTGGAATTTACATCTGATGATCTCTGTGAAGCTTGTCAGAAAGGAAAAGCGAAGAGAGCATCTCACAAAAGCAAGACCATCAATAGTATCACTGAACCATTGCACCTGTTGCACATGGATTTATTTGGCCCAGTGAATATTACGTCAATTGATGGAGGAAAATATGCTTTGGTCATTGTGGATGACTTCTCAAAGTTTACTTGGGTTTACTTCCTAGCTTCCAAGGATGAAACTCCCCTGACAGTAATTGATCATATCAAGCTAGTTGAATTGGAAAAGGGTGTTCCTGTAAAAGCAATAAGGTCCGATAATGGAACTGATTTCAAGAATCAAACCTTAATCAACTTTTACTCTGACAAGGGAATCAACAGACAGTACTCAGCACCAAGGACTCCACAACAGAATGGAGTCGTCGAAAGGAAGAATCGTACACTGATTGAAGCTGCTAGAACAATGATTGCTGAAGCAAAGCTTCCTCTGTACTTTTGGGATGAAGCTGTTAGCACTGCCTGTTACACCCAGAATAGAACTTTGATCAATAAGGATCACATGAAAACTCCCTTTCAATTGTATAACAACAAGAAACCATATGTCAAACATCTTCATGTCTTTGGGGCCAAATGCTTTGTTCTTAAAGATGGTGAAGAGAATTTAAGTAAGTTTGAACCAAAGGCAAATGAAGCAATCTTTGTTGGTTATACCAAAATTGCTTATAGAGTTTTTGTGATTGACACTCTGTCAATGAAAGTTAGTGTCAATATTACATTTGATGACACTAAACTTCCAAGTCTTCAATCTGCTGATCCATCTGAGTCTCTGAAGTTTGACAACTATCCAGATTCTGATTCAGATGATGATATGCCACCTGAGGTTGCAACAGGAGATGACAACTATAATGGTGATGATCCAGGCAATAGTGGAGGAAATGGTGGAAACAACTGAGATTCCATTGATGCTAGTGGTGGATCATCAAGTCAACCTGGCAACAACTCAGGGGGAGCTGGTGGATTGATAAGTGCATATTTTTGTATATTTTAAATGCCTAATTATTGCTTGTTCTCACTTATTTATTTGTTTATTTGTCTTTTTTTTAGGAAAATTGCAAAAGCTTGAAGAAATAAAAGAATAAAGCAAAAAGGAGAAAAAGATGGGAAGAAAAGGATCATAGGGGAATATTCTCAAGGAAGCATCTAGATGGGACACCTACACCCCCCCCCCCCCTTCTACCCTAATTTCCCTCTATAAATACACATCTCCCCATCATGTTTCAACCTACCTAGGATTTTTTCATTTTAGTAGCCTCTCTTTTTATGTAGTAGATCTAGTAGTAGCACTCTAAATTTGTAATTACTTTCATTATATCAATACAATCTCATCTTTGTTATTGTCACTTTGTTCTTGATTTTTACTTAAAGGGCTATGAAATCTTTCTCTAACCACATGAAACTCAAAATTATTTGTGGATTGAAAGGAGCCTAGTTTATAGTTGATTAGTTGTAGATTTTTGGAAGAAGCTTAAACTCTAGCACAAAAGATGATTTGTGTGGGGGTTAAATATTTAGATTTAAAGGCTACCATATATTAGTGTTATTTCGGGATTTCGGTTTTATTTAAGAAAATCAGCAGCCATTTTTGGTTAAATCTATTTACACACTCGTTTGGTAATTGTTTTATAATAAAAAATTACTCACACCCCTGTTTTCGTTTTTCTTTAAACAAACCCCAACACCCCTGTTTCTTGTTTCGTTAGTTTATTTTCTTTTAATTAGGAGTGAACCCACCTTATATGCTCGCATTACACAACTGCCAGTGCTCTGTTTTTGCTCCCGTTTTGTTTTCTGAGTTGAATCTCCGAGTTCTTGTCCGAGTTATGTGCCGAGTCGAGTCAAACGGTTTACTATCTGGGTTTCGTTTTTGTTTATATAGCTGTGATCGAGTCGCTGTTTGTGTTGCTTAGTTTGTGATTTGGGTGCGTCGTTTTGGTTCGTTTCTTGTTCTTGAGCTGCTGTGTTTTATATGTTTACTCACTGTCATGTTCTTTAACCGAGTCCAGGGCGAGTTGCTGAGTTAGTCAGCCCTATTTCTAGGTTGTTTTCGCTTGAATCGAGTATGTGGTGTTAGTTCTGCCGAGTCTCATTGTTTAGAATTTTCTGGTTTCCGAGTTGCTGGCCTGAGTTATGATTTTGGTCGAGTCTTACCCGCACTGAGTCTGGATAATCAGTTTTACCGAGTCCATTGTCGAGTCGCCGAGCTGGGTCTATTTTGATTGGCGAGTCACCACCGAGTTGCTGTGCAGCGATGTGTTTTCTTGAGTTCTAGTCTGAGTTAGGAGCCTGTGTATTTTGTTGGTCCGAGTCGTTGATTCTTGTGTGTCGCAGAGTTTGTTTTCGTTTTGTAAGTCTAGTCACCACCTGCAAGTTTCATTTTTTTTTCTTTTGTTTTTGGTGCGATGCTGAGTAGCCGAGTACAGGAGTGGTATTAAGTTGGTTAGTCGAATCTTTGTTTGTCTTTTTCTGTAGGTGCATTTTTTTAATTACGGCCAACTTGGATTGTGTTACCATTTGGCGATGTGATTTGGTTTTACAACTGATGTATTCATTTTTAATTAGAATATCTTGGCTTTGGTGAATGCTAGTTTAGTTTAAATTAATTTTAAGCACTAAGCGATAATTAATTAGATTTAATAATTTCGTTTTAAGTGACAATTTAAAAGTTAAATTAGAAAAAAATCTTTCGCGATTACTTGTTCTAATTCGCCTAGGTTAGAATTAAAGGTTAGCGAAAATAATTTAATCTCTGTGGATCGAGTCATAAATATTAAAACGGTGATCGTGCGCTTGCGATTTATAAGGTATAATATTTTAAGCACATCAAGTTTTTGGCGCCGCTGCCGGGGATTAAAATGAATTTTTCGCACCTTTATTTTTAATCTTTCGGATTAGTTTGTTTTCTCACTATTTTTTGTTCTTTATTTCGAGGAGGAATATTCGGGAATCATGGAGTAAAGTGGACAAATTTTGCTCGGATTTGGAAGCTTGCTTTGGTAGCCCGTATCTCTCCACTCTTATTTTTCGCCTCTATTTACAAAATCACAAACAAATTTGAAAATTGAAAAAAAAAACAAACAAATCAAAAATTTAAAATCCAAAAATATTAGTTAGAACTACATATGTGTCGCATCATGCATTTAATCACTTAGGGCACATCATTTAGATTTTAATTTTTGTTTTTTTTAAATTTTCGTACCTATATTTGTGGTGAACGCTGGAGGACCCCAAGGTACGTTAATTTCTTTCTTTCTCTAGATTAGGACACGTAGTTCAAGCATCCATAATTGTTTACCGTTTTTAATAATCTCGTTGTGTGGAGAATCATTCTAAATAAATCTTAAGGGCATAACCCAATCACAAGATAAGGGGAGGGATTTCATCACTCTTTCCTTAGCCCACAACAACTTAACACTACTAGAAAAACTGGAATAGACATCACCCTTTTAACATCGTTCCCTGATGCGGCCGATGTAAAAAAGCTTTACTACATCGTCTTTTATAATTACGATGTCTCTGTGGTGTTCATACATCACTTTGCCAAATCAAACGATGTCTTAACTACATTTTAGAAAAAAATACGCGCACCGCACACTTTTTATCCCTGATCATCAATTGTTTCCCACTAGTTACCAAATATTCTCCCGCCCTTGGAATTATTTCCTACCCCCAAATCTTATCAAAAATAATAAAAACAAAAGAATATAATAAACAAAATAAACACACTCAATCTCAGTCTCTCATCTCGACTTTCTCAAACTCACATGTTGTCTCGACTCTCTCAAATTGCAAGAACCCTAATTTCTCTCTACACTATGCCGTCTCTCCACAGCTCGCAATCTTTCCGTATCTCTCAATCTTTATGAAGCTCACTCTCATCTCTACGAAGCTCCTTCTTTCTTCAATAAACCTTATCGAGGTCAAAGCCCGAAGCTCCATCACTCTACAGAAGCTCCAAAGCTGCTCTCTCGGTGTACAAAGGTCGAAATCTCAGTTAGGTAAGATTCTTAGTCTCTCTCTCTACGAATTTTATATGAATTAGCTTTTTATAGATTTCAATTTGGGGTTTCAGTTTGGGGGATTTTTATTTGGGGGTTTTCATATGCATTTGGTAAGTTTAATGTTTGTCTGAAAATGATTTGTTTGAAATTTGGGGACTGAAATCCTAATTTTAATTTGATAGATTTTATTTGGGAATATAATCTGTGTTCTTTAATTAGGTGGTTGACTTGAATATCTTGTATTTGGGGTATAATTTATTTGTTGTATATGTGCGTTTTACAGTAGATATATGTTTTACACCTATGTCTTGTGTGATGTTTCTTTTATTCGGGAGTAGAATCTTTTTGTTGTATATGGCTGGGAAAGTTCTTTTAGAGACAAGGGGAATGTTTGTGGAAGACCATTGGTATTGCCATAAGTACTGTAAGTTGTATGCATCTTATATAAAAGTTGTATTCAGAAGTGACCTGAATAATTGGTGTTGCTAGTAAAAATTAGTATCAGTTCTATTATTTATTGAAGGAAGGAGCTGCAAAGAAAATCTTCTTTTAGTTTCAGTGCTTGACATGGCAATTGCGGACATATTTGAGAAACTTGTTATTTGATCAATTTGACATCGCAAAGAATAACAAGAACAGGTAAGACTTGAGCCTTGTCTTCCTTTTCTTTTTTTTAATAGGCATATCTTCGGGTTGATTTGATAATAGGCATACTATTTTTTCCTCTGCTTTATATTATGTGTAATTGCAGAGGACTGGTTATCACTTGTTGCAGTTCACAGTGATACATGGTTGCTTTTGGTTGCATTTTATTTTGGTGCTCGTTTTGGTTTTGTCAAGAATGAAAGGTAATATTTGTTTAGAGCTCAGCAAAGTATATATAATTTATAATCTCAGGGCTATATTTTCCATCTTTGGTCAATACTGCAGTAGTATCTTTGCAAATTAACAAATTATTCTACAAAACAATTCTTTAAGAAATAAACAATGATTCAGATTATTCTAGAACTCAGAAATACCAAAGCTATATATTTCATAGTAGTTAATGATTATTATTTCTGTATTTCTTTATAATTCAAATTGCTCTTGATTTCAGAGTATTCAATTTCCTACTAAGTTCAGTTCTGGATCGTGTTCATTCTGGTTTTGGTTGTCTCTCTTGTGCAGGGCTAGCGCAACTCAACTTAGTTAATCTTGCTGCTGCCACCAGAGATGAACATCTTTGTTGTATATAGATCCATAAATTGACCAATATATATATGGACTGGATATGATGAAAATCATATATTGTTATTAACAGAAGAGGCAGTGCGGAACTTTAGAAACTCCTCAAAATCTTTATTATGGATCTCAAAATACTATAGTTGTAGTAATATTTCTCTTCATCTTATTTCAAATTCTCAAAATTAATGATTCTTGTGCTGTTGTTGTGATTAAATAATGGTATCCTATTATTTCAGTCACACAAAAAAATGTTGACATCAGACCATCTGCCAAGGACTGGAGAGGTGGAAGAGCTTCGATGCAGGTTAGTAATTCATATTTACATTGCTCTCTTACTTTAAAACAGATCTTTTGAGCTTGCTGAGTTTTAACGTTAATTCTAAAGCCTAAGTTCTGAAAGTATAATAAATAATATAGTTAGTAAAGTTGTTATCAAAATTCTATCTTATGAAATTTCTGCTGCCACAAAATCTTCAGATTACGAGTCCAATTAGAAGGAAACATGGCAGCTCATGCAAATCATAAGCTTCAGTACGGCGGTGGAGAAGAATTTGAAGCTGATTTTTTTTAGGTTTACGACGTGGTTCCGTATCTTGGCAAAGTTGGCATAATTGTGTATATTTTGATTGCATGTTGTCGAATATTGTGGCTTGTGCAAAATTGGAACAGATGGATGAATATTTGTAGTAGTTGATGTTTGGATTAGATGAAATGTTGTATTTCTTGATATTTAGATATTGGTTGGCTGGATTTGTAAACAATTGATATTATGAAGTAATTTGATTTGGTAGTTTCTTGGTTGGGCAAAAAAACTATGTCTAAAGTGCAAATTACACATCGTCCACTCTAAATATATTGATGTCTATGTCTATACTTTACATCAGATAAAACGCCATAAAATGATGTCTGAAATGCCTTTAACATCGCCTAATAAGAAAATAACAGATGTCTAAAAGTCTTTTTAACATCACCATCTTGAAAGAAAATGATGTAAAATAAGCTTATTGACATAGATTATATAATACTAGATGATGTCATATGGTTTTTTAACATCACTACTTTGTTAGATAATGATGTCTTAATGTGGTTTAAACATCAGTTTTTTTGTCAAATATTGATGTCTATGGTGTTTTAGACATCAGTTTTTTGTTAAATAATGATGTCTATGTTGTTTAAGACATCGCCTTTTAGTCGATGTCTAATATGGTACAATAGACATCACCGACAAAGACATCGCCTAAAAAAAACCAGGACATCGGTTTTTAGGCGATGTCTAATGCAAAATTTCTAGTAGTGTAATTCCGCATTTTGCATACCCTTCCTTTAATAAAATTGAATTAGACGTTAGCCCCTAGGATTTCGCGCTCAATTAGGAAGGTACCTAAAAGACGAGATAATCTTTAATTATTCCGACTCTTCGGTGTCTAAGGACAAGCGAAAGCTTACCTGGCCGATTAGGCTTTGGTGTCTAAGCGCGGAGATTGGCCTCTTGGCAATGCCTGCTCCAAACTGGCCAAACCGGTCCGAATAATAATTGATTTATCGAGTTTTTGGTGGTCCTTAAAGTTAGGAGCAAGGTCTAGTTCATTTTATTAGGGAACCCTAGAGTTAGGTTTTTCTTTCGCTTTTACACCCTTTCTTTTGTGTGATTTACATTCTCGCACTTACTTGTTACGTGTTTACTATCTTGTGTATGCGAACTACTTGGGTTAGGAACGAATCGTCTAGATTAATTAGACCGATCATCGAAATTCCTTCTTCGTCCTCTTCGGACTCCGAACCCATAGAAGCTGGCGAACCGATAGTAAACATGGCATTGTCTCTTAAAGACCGTTGTTACCCGTCTCGTTCCGCTCAACAATCGTGCATCACCCTTCCTCCCGTTAATGGGAACAATTTCGAGATTAAGGCACATCACATTAGTATGTTGCCTAAATTTTTAGGGAGTGAAGGTGAGGATCCCTATCTTTTCATCCAAGAATTTGAGGAGGTTTGCGGTTTGCAAAAACTCCAACAATTGAGCGAAGACTCCATTCGGCTTAGACTAATCAACTTTGCTTTAAAAGAAAACGCTAAAAAATGGTTGTATAGTCTTCCCGTCAATTCTATTTCCACTTGGGAGGGATTTGTGGTAATGTTTCTCAAAAAGTATTTTCCAAACCATAAAACGACTCGAATTACAAATGAAATAAATCAATTCCATCAAAGGGAAAATGAGTCTTTTTGGAAATTCTTTGATCGTTTCAAAAATCTTTTATCACAATGCCCCCACCATGGAATAGAGAAATAGAGACTTTGTAAGATTGTGTACGAGGCCTTAGATAGTCAAACAACCGCTTTGTTAGAGTCTATGTGCCAAGGCAAATTCATGGAGAAAGATGAGGATCAAGGGTGGGAATTTTCCGAGGACTTAGCCGAGAAAACAATGTTATGGGAGTCTACTAGGGAACCTAAAAAATCGATCGAGTCGTCTAGTTCTAGGGGTTTGCACTCGATAGGAAACAATGTGGCAACCGATGCCAAATTAGCAACCCTTACTAAGAGACTCGAAGCTTTAGAGTCTCATAGTGGCCCTTCATCTTTGCCTATGTTCCAGAACTATAATGCTCCCCATCCCGAGATCCAACAATCTCAAGATTTTGAGCAAGTAAACGTGATGTTTCAACCCAAGCCTAGAAATGACCCGTTTGCACCTACTTACAAGCCCGGGTGGAAGAATCACCCGAATTTCTCGTGGAACCAAGGTTAAAATTTTCAAACTCCACAACCCAATTTCCAAAGGCCTAATCCTAACTCTTTTCCTAATTTTCAAAACCCGAGTCAAGCTCCGTTAAATCCTCCCGAGTTTAATGATTCAGATAAGAGACTCAATTCCTTAGAAAAGAGCATAGAGGCTTTAGTGAAATCGCAAACTAACTTGACCCAATCCCAACAAACCTTCATGCAAACTTTAACCCAAGATAGGCAACTTTTGCATTCTAATGTGCAAGCCGTCTCTAAGTTAGAGTCTCAACTGAGTCAATTAGCAAGCACATTGTGTGAGCGAGAAAAGAACAAGTTCCCAAGTCAACCGGAGCCGAACCCAAAATTTTCACTTAATCAAAGACCCCCGAATAATGTGCATGCGGTCATTTCTCTTAGGTCGGGTAACAAGTTGATACCCAAGTTGGTGAGAACCTCGGTAAGAAAGGGGATTCGACTTCTAATCCAAGTCCACCTTTCACTACCATTATTCATGACAAACCCAAGAGTTCAAAAGCCCGTGAGGAGTCGAGTGACCCAAACCCGGAACCGAATTCTGAGTTGCAAAGTGAAGTAGTCTATAAACCGAGAGTCCCTTACCCACAAAGACTTATTTCACCTAAGCAATCGGCTCAAATGGAGAAGATTTTGGAAGTGTTTAAGCAAGTCAAGGTCAACATACCCCTTTTAGATGCTATTCAACAAATTCCTTCATATGCTAAGTGTCTTAAGGAGTTATGTACCCATAAGAAAACCAATCATGTCCCTAAGAAAACTTTCCTTACGTCTCACATTAGTTCGATTCTCTCAAACCAAATTCCCGTGAAATACATTAGTTACTCGATTTAGGGGCTAGTGTTAATCTCCTTCCATATTCTGTCTACCAAGCCTTAGGTTTAGGGGAGCTCCGACAAACCAATGTCACACTTCAATTAGCCGATCGATCCGTGAAAATTCCTAAGGGAATGATCGAGGATGTGCTAATTAAAGTAGGTGATTTCGTGTTTCCCGTAGATTTTGTCGTCCTAGAGACCGAACTGGTTCGGAACCCGAATCAAATTCCCATCATCCTAGGACGACCCTTTTTAGCTACATCCAACGCGTTGATTAATTGTAGGAATGGCTTAATGAAACTAACATTTGGCAACATGACAATCGACCTCAACATATTTCATGTAGGGAAACAATCCGATGATTTCTATGATCAACCTATGGACGTTAATCTAATTGATGAAATAGTTGATCAAGATCTCATGAATCCTAAAGATGCTCTTGAATTTTGCTTAAAACATTTTGGAGATGATTGGAATGTTTCCGATTACACACATGAGGTCAACCAAATGTTATAATCCACCATTCCTACAACGAGTCAAGAGCGTGATGTTGAACCCGAGCATTTGCCTTTGCCTAAGAAAACCGTTGAGTCACAACCGCCGGAGTTAGAACTCAAACCTCTCCCCGACACTCTTAAGTATGCTTTTCTAGGCCCTAATGAGTCCTATCCCGTTATCATTGCCTCTAATTTGACTACATCACAAGAGGAAGAACTTTTAGGAATCCTTAGAAAGCATAAGGGAGCGATAGGGTGGAGCATTTCGGACATTAAAGGAATTAGCCCGGCGATTGTCCAACATAGGATTCATTTGGTAGAAGATGCAAAGCCCGTGAGAGAACCTCAAAGGAGGTTGAATCCTCCCATGATGGAGGTAGTTAAGAAAGAGATTCTTAAGTGCTTAGACAATGGGATCATTTATCCCATTTCTGATAGTAAGTGGGTGAGTCCCGTCCATGTAGTGCCTAAGAAGTCGGGCATCACTTTCGTGACGAATGAGAATAATGAGCAAGTTCCAACCCGTGTTCAATCCGGTTGAAGAATGTGCATAGATTTTAGGAAGCATAATGCCGTCACTAGGAAAGATCATTTTCCTTTGCCTTTTATCGATCAAATGCTAGAGAGGTTAGCGGTCATGCCTTTTATTGCTTCTAAGATGGTTATTCGGGATATTTTCAGATCCCGATTGCTCCCGAAGACCAAGAAAAGACCACCTTCACTTGCCCTTTTGGAACCTTCGCGTATAGACGCCTAGTTTTCGGCCTAACCACGGGCCCATCCACATTCCAAAGGTGCATGACTAGCATCTTCTCGGAAATGATAGGTGACTTTCTAGAAGTCTTCATAGATGACTTTTCTATCTTTGGTCCATCTTTTCACCAATGCCTTAACAATCTAGATCGAGCGTTGAAAAGATGTGAGGAAACGGATCTAGTATTAAATTGGGAGAAATGTCATTTCATGGTTAAGGAGGGAATCGTTCTAGGACATAAAATTTCTGAAAAAGGGATCAAAGTAGACAAGGCTAAGGTCGACCTAATAGCTAATCTCCCTCCTCCCAAGTCTGTTAAGGAAATTCGTTCTTTCCTTGGACATGCGGGATTTTATCGTAGATTCATCCAGGATTTTAGCAAAAAGGCCCGACCTTTGACCAACCTTCTAGCTAAGGATGTCAAATTCGAATTCACAAGTGAGTGTGTTCATGCCTTCGAAGACCTCAAGAGAGAATTGACCTCGGCCCCGATCATGAAGTCTCCTGATTGGAGCCAACCTTTTGAGCTTATGTGTGACGCATCTGATTATGCCGTAGGAGCAGTTTTAGGACAACGAATAGATAAGAGGCCTCATGTCATTTACTATGCTAGTAAGACCTTAAATGATGCCCAACTCAATTACTCTACCACCGAGAAGGAACTTCTAGCCGTAGTCGTTGCCTTAGAAAAATTTCGCTCTTATCTTATCGGGTCCAAAATCATTGTTTACACGGACCATGCCGCTCTTAAGTATCTTTTCTCTAAAAAAGACTCAAAAGCCCGCTTAATTAGATGGATTTTGTTGCTCCAAGAGTTTGACTTAGAGATTAGGGATAAGAAAGGTTGCGAGAATGTCGTCGCCGATCATCTCTCTCGATTAGTGGTTGAATCCACTAACGACTTGCCCTTAAGCGAGTCATTTCCCGACGAACACTTTCTCTAGATTTCCACTCTCCCTTGATTCGCCGACATAGTCAATTACCTAGCGACCGGTGACATTCCCTCGACTTGGTCCAAGAATGATAAATCCAAGTTCTTTTTTCAAGTGAAACATTTCTTTTGGGACGACCCGTATCTCTTTAAGCATTGTCCCGACCAAATCATTAGGAGGTGTGTCCCAAATAGTGAGTTTCATAGTATCCTCTCATTTTGTCACGATCAAGCATGTGGAGGTCATTTTAGTGCGAAAAAGACCGCCGCTAAAATCCTCCAATGCGGTTTTTATTGGCCTACTTTGTTTAAGGATGCCGCCGAGTATTGTTCCGCTTGTAGTAGGTGTCAACATCTAGGAAGAATCACTAGGAGGAACATGGTGCCTATGAGCCCAATCCTTGTTATAGAGCTCTTTGATGTGTGGGGCATAGATTTCATGGGCCCATTTCCTAGTTCGTTTGGCCACCTTTACATCCTTCTCGCGGTTGATTACGTTTCCAAGTGGGTAGAAGCCATCCCGACCCGGTCCAATGACAACAAAGTTGTCCTTAGATTCCTTAAAGAGAATATATTTTCTCGATTTGGCACACCTAGGGCTATCATTAGTGACCAAGGGACGCATTTTAAGAACCGTCAATTCGAGTCACTTCTTAAGAAGTACTCCATCACTCATAGGCTTGCTACCCCTTATCATCTTCAAACTAGTGGCCAAGTAGAGGTTTCAAACCGGCAAATTAAGCAAATCTTAGAAAAGACGGTCAACTCGAATAGGAAGGATTGGTCAACTAAGTTGATAGATGCCTTATGGGCCTATCGGACCGCCTTTAAGACCGTCTTAGTAATGTCTCCTTATAGACTCGTGTTTGGTAAAGCTTGTCATTTGCCGGTAGAGTTAGAGCATAGGGCCATGTGGGCCATTATAGAATTGAACTTCGACTTACCCACCGCCGGTAGTCATCGGAAGTTACAATTGACCGAGTTAGACGAACTTAGAAATGATGCCTACGAAAACGCTAAAGTTAACAAAGAGAGAACTAAGGCCTTCCATGATAAGACCATCTTGAGAAAATCCTTTTCACCCGGCCAAAAAGTTCTTCTCTACAACTCTAGGCTTCATTTGTTTCCCGGTAAGTTGCGTTCTAGATGGGACGGTCCTTACATTGTTCAAGTTGTGTTTCCTCACGGTGCTGTTGAAATTCAGGATCCTAAAATTGGTAATGTTTTCAAAGTTAATGGTCAACGTCTTAAGGCATTTTTAGAATTGCCTGTTGATTCGGAGGAAGAGGTCATCCACCTCATCAACCCTTGATCACGTAAGTTGCTTCATTAGTTAATAAAAATCCCTTCATCTACTATTCAGGTATTTTTCCTCTTTACTCTCTCATTTCAATTCTTTTTTGCATACACTGAGGACAATGCATGATTTAGGTATGGGGAGGGCTTTAGTGTAACTTAAAAAATGAAAAACCCTAAAAATGAAAAAATTAGAAAATTCCAAAAATAGAGATACTTTTAGCTAAGTTGTCTTTCCCTCACTCGAACTTTAGGAGTAGTTGGTGTTTAGCATGTTTTCGTAAAGTATATATATGTAGTGTCTTTTAGATAATTTGAACGTAGTTGAGTAAGGTTGTCTTTTTGAAACTTGTATCGACTGATTTGTACTCGTAATTCCAAGATGGCACACACATTTGCACAAGACCTTTGATGTAGAGATTGTCTAGTGATATTATTCGATACCTGAGAGAGAACCCACATGTTGAAACAATGTCGAATCGAACCTTTGCGAATAAAAAAAAGAAAAAGAAGAGAAAAAGAAAGAAAAAAAAGGTAGAAAAAGAATAGGAATAACTACTTCAATACCCATTGTTCTTTATAGATAAAATCTTTAGATAAATGGACAAAAGTAGATTGGCTAGTCTCGTTTTGTGGCCTTTGTTACTCGAGCAATTAAGTCCGTAGGGGGATTTCAAAACCTAGTGCCCTAAGACCGTTTGGTTTGGGAGTCACTGACCTACAGCTCGCTACATGGGTAACATTGTTTGCCTAAGAAAACGGACAAAATAAAGTCAATGCAAAAAAAAAAAGAAAAAAAAAAGAATAAGTGTTTGTGAAGTTTGGCTAGATATTTGTTTCGATAGAGATTGGGTCAGTTCAAAATTGGTTGAAAAAGAGAAAGTGTTTTTAGACAATTAGGATCCATCAAAGGCCTTAAATTACTTACACTCCTTGGATTTCTAGTAAATCTTTGGGTCGATGCAAGTAGATTAGAGACAACTGTATCTTGATTATTAGTAGATGAGTCTTTAAGTCGTATTTTCCTTAAAAACGCTTTTTGTTAACACCAACGAAATTAGAGTAGAGTCGAGTAGACACTTGCTAGAATGTCTCGAAGATTTTATGGGTATATCTTCTGTAAACCCTTAGGAGACAAAACTCCTCTTGTAGAGATCGTCTACGAGTTTAACGGGTTGGTGAACCTAAAATCACCCCTAACGCCTACGAAAAGGAGCCTAGGAATCGCATCTAGTTTTCTTAGTTTATTTCCTTTTCTTTTGATTTTTACTCGAGGACGAGCAAAATTTAGGTATGGGGAAGTTTGATAAGTGCATATTTTTGTATATTTTAAATGCCTAATTATTGCTTGTTCTCACTTATTTATTTGTTTATTTGTCTTTTTTTTAGGAAAATTGCAAAAGCTTGAAGAAATAAAAGAATAAAGCAAAAAGGAGAAAAAGATGGGAAGAAAAGGATCATAGGGGAATATTCTCAAGGAAGCATCTAGATGGGACACCTACACCCCCCCCTCTACCCTAATTTCCCCTATAAATACACATCTCCCCATCATGTTTCAACCTACCTAGGATTTTCTCTTTTTAGTAGCCTCTCTTTTTATGTAGTAGATCTAGTAGTAGCACTCTAAATTTGTAATTACTTTCATTATATCAATACAATCTCATCTTTGTTATTGTCACTTTGTTCTTGATTTTTACTTAAAGGGCTATAAAATCTTTCTCTAACCACATGAAACTCAAAATTATTTGTGGATTGAAAGGAGCCTAGTTTATAGTTGATTAGTTGTAGATTTTTGGAAGAAGCTTAAACTCTAGCACAAAAGATGATTTGTGTGGGGGTTAAATATTTAGATTTAAAGGCTACCATATATTAGTGTTATTTCGGGATTTCGGTTTTATTTAAGAAAATCAGCAGCCATTTTTGGTTAAATCTATTTACACACTCGTTTGGTAATTGTTTTATAATAAAAAATTACTCACACCCCTGTTTTCGTTTTTCTTTAAACAAACCCCAACACCCCTGTTTCTTGTTTCGTTAGTTTATTTTCTTTTAATTAGGAGTGTGTTAACGGGAGAAATTGGTTAACAACAAATGTGGGCACTTACGTGATTGTAGGAAGAATATCCGAAGAACATGGGACGGAGAGTGATGGATGGTGTAGCTGATCTTGTGGTTTGATCCTCGAGAGAAAGAGAGAAAGTGTTCTCAGGCGTTTCTCAGCAAGAATCAGATTATTAGCACAAGAGGCCTACGTACCCTTATTTATAGGGGTTCAAGCTACCACGTAGTTCTTACGGGCCAAACTTCTTAGCATGGGCTAAGTGTCAGTCCGGTCCATCAAAGCCCAGGCCCGTAGGACCTTGAGGGCAGCCGTCAGGAGAGGCCCGTGCTCGCATGGCCTAGGCCCATATGACAAGAGGCTGTCATGGAGCGGGTCAGAGAATGATTATCGATCCAATAAGTCCTCGTTTGGGGCGAGGGAGCCCAATCATCCTCTATGGGGCGAGGGAGCCCGTTCATCCTCTATGGGGCGAGGGAGCCCGTTCATCCTCATATGGGGCGAGGGAGCCCGTTCATCCTCATATGGGGCGAGGGAGCCCGTTCATCCTCTATGGGGCGAGGGAGCCCAATCATCCTCTATGGGGCGAGGGAGCCCAATCATCCTCTATGGGGCGAGGGAGCCCGTTCATCCTCGTATGGGGCGAGGGAGCCCGTCCATCCTCGTATGGGGCGAGGGAGCCCGTCCATCATCTTACGGGCTGATGTAACCCGATCATCCTCGTATGGGGCGAGGGAGCCCGTTCATCCTCGTATGGGGCGAGGGAGCCCGATCATCATCTTACGGGGTGATGTAACCCGAAGTGGAAGGCGTAGCCTTGATGACGAGAGCCCAAAGGACTTAGTAGAATAAAACCTGTGACCCTTCTGATGAGGCCACCTTGTAGTTGAGAGGATGAGGCCTAGAGGCCTAGCTGGATAGTGAGCCCTAGGGTGATGACCCTCGAGAGGCATGAGGCCATAAGCAGTGAGGCCCTAGGCTCATTGGTATATCTTCATGATGACCCCTAAGGGTGATGGCCCCCCTAGGGCTCTTCTTCAAGTCTTCATCAATATTCCCAGTCATGGGGCCTCATTGATGAGGCACCTTATAAGAATGATGAGCCCAAAAGACTTGGTCCAAACAGACTGTTGAGCCTAGTATCTGTGGCCCAACCTCCTCTCTCTCTGATAAACTAGATAAATCTTCATAAATATAGGTGGAGGAGCCCACCTTGGTGATCCATGCCTGATTATGGGCCTGCCGAGGCCCATGCCGATTTTTGGGCATAACAACTACCCCCCGATTCTTGCTCGTCATTAGGGATGCGAGGAAGAATCTCAGCGAGGCCTTCGAATCCTATGTTGGCATGTAAATCACGCGGCCCAGCAGAATGATTAGCCCTTAGGCCTTCAAAAATCTTCTAAGTAATGGGGGCTCATCAATGAGGCGGCCTCGCAGAATTATGAGCCATTACGCCTTCAAATATCTTCTAAGTAATGGGGGCTCATCAATGCGGCGTCCTAGCAGATTGATGAGCCCTTACGCCTTGAAATATCTTCTAAGTAGTGGGGGCTCATCAATGAGACGGGCTAGCAGAATGATGAGCCATTAGGCCTTCAAAAATCTTCAAAGTAGTGGGGGCTCATCAATGGGCGTCCTAGCAGAATGATGAGCCCTCAAGTCTTCATAAATCTTCTAAGTAGTGGGGCCTCATCAATGAGGCGGCCTAGCAGAATGATGAGCCCTCAAGTCTTCATAAATCTTCTAAGTAGTGGGGGCTCATCAATGAGGCGGCCTAGCAGAATGATGAGCCCTCAAGCCTTCAAATATTAGTGGGGGCTCACCAATGAGGCGGCCTAGCAGAATGATGAGCCCTCAAGTCTTCATAAATCTTCTAAGTAGTGGGGCCTCATCAATGAGGCGGCCTAGCAGAATGATGAGCCCTTAAGCCTTCAAATATCTACTAAGTAGAGGGGGCTCATCAATGAGGCGGCCTAGCAGAATGATGAGCCCTTAGGCCTTCAAAAATCTTCCAAGTAGTGGGGGCTCATCAATGAGGCGGCCTAGCAGAATGATGAGCCCTGAAGTATTCAAATATCTTCTTAGTAGAGGGGGCTCATCAATGAGGTGGCCTAGCAGAATGATAAGCCCTCAAATCTTCATAAATCTTCTAAGTAGTGGGGCCTCATCAATGAGGCGGCCTAGCAGAATGATGAGCCCTATATTCTGAGTAGTGGGGGCTCATCAATGAGGCGGCCTAGCAGAATGATGAGCCCTCACGCCTTCATATATCTTCAAAGTAGAGGGGCCTGACAGAATGATGAGCCCTCAAGTCTTCATAAATCTTCGAAGTAGTGGGGCCTCATCAATGAGGCGGCCTAGCAGAATGATGAGCCCTATCTTCTGAGTAGTGGGGGCTCATCAATGAGGCGGCCTAGCAGAATGATGAGCCCTCAGATCTTCAAATATCTTCCAAGTAGTGGGGGCTCTCATCAATGAGGCGGCCTAGCAGAATGATGAGCCTTTACGCCTTCTAATATCTTCTAAGTAGCGGGGGCTCATCAATGAGGCGGCCTGGCAGATGATGAGCCCAAAGTACTTAGTCCAGAATAATCACGAGCCTAATGTACTCGATCCAGTCCTCCTTCCAGTTGGAAAGCAATCAAAGTTTTAAATAGAGGTAGATGAGCCCACCTTGGTGATACATAACCGAATATGGGCATGCCGAGGCCCATGTCAAATTGGGCATAACAACTACCCCCGATTCCTGTTCGCCATTAGAGATGCGAGGAGGAATCAGAACGAGGCCTTCAAACAATGTGTATGTATGTGCTTGACGAGGCCAGGACAACGATCCCAAAAGTAGCGAGGCCTCACCTAGCTACCCGGTGGAGCCGAGCCCAGGTGAAGCGACCCTCAGGGAGCGACCCGTAGAGAGCGAACTCGAGATACAGCGACTCTCGGTGGAGCGACCCCAAATGAAGCGACACTCAGGGAGCGACCCCGAGAGAAGCGACATCGGAATACAGCGACCCCCGGTGGAGCGACCCCAGATGAAGCGACACTCAGGGAGCGACCCCGAGAGAAGCGACATCGGAATACAGCGACCCCCGGTGGAGCGACCCCAGATGAAGCGACACTCAGGGAGCGACCCCGAGAGAAGCGACATCGGAATACAGCGACCCCCGGTGGAGCGACCCCAGGTGAAGCGATCCTCAGGGAGCGACCCCGACAGAGGAGACAACGGGATACAGCGACCTCAGGTGAAGCGACCCTCAGGGAGCGACCCCGAGAGAAGCAACACCGGGAGACAGCGACCCCTGGTGAAGCTACCCTCAGGGAGCGACCCCGAGGGAGCGACACCTAATGAGGCGACCGAGATACAACGACCCCAAGTGAAGCGGCCCTCAGGGAGCGACCCCGTGGGAGCGACCCCTGGTGAAGCGATCCCAAGATAGCGAGGCCTGAGTATAGCAATCCCAGTTGTAGCGACCCCTACTGAAGCGCCCCCAAGATAGCGAGGCCTACGTGTAGCGACCCCGTGGGACATCATGTGAGTCCGTAATGACCCCTCTCTCGGGGGGAGGACCTTGAACTTGAAAAATCTTCCAAGTAAGGGAGGCTCATTAGCAGTCTTCAACAAGGACAACACCGAAGTAAAACGAGGCCAGGGGGCAGCAAGGCCATGGGGCAGCGAGGCCAAGAGGTAGCGACCCCTAGGCTCATTTCTGATACGTGTAGCGACCCCCCTTGGCGATGACCCCTCCAGGGTGACGCCCCCATAGGGCGAGGTACCCATCAGGGTAACGACCCTCGAGGGTGACGATCCATTAGGGCGATGACGGCCCATCAAGGCGAGGACCACTCAGGGTAACGACCCCCATGGCGACGACCCCTCCAGGGTGCTCTTCAAGTCTTTTACGTTCAAATTCCCCAAAGGGTCATCCTCATTAAGGTGGTCCTCGCTCGTAATTGTCATCATGGAGAGAAGGGGAGGATCATTTCTCCTACTACCCCGAATCTTAGATTCTCCCTCATCCTTATTGTTCCGCAGCCTAGATTGTCGGCGGGAATGATAAAGAGGGGATCTCACCCGTGATGGACCTTAAGTGGTGCGACCGCTCCCTCTTGTCATGATGAGAGGGGGATCGCTCCTCTCTGCGCTAGCGCTCCCTTTCTGTCGTTACAAATTGTTTGGCCTCTAGCTTGCGGCACTTAGGCTCTCCCGTGCTAGCTTTGAGGCGCTACCAACCCCGTTAAAAGTGAGCCCTAGATGGTGCCTTATGTTGACAAGAGGAGGTGATTCTGAAATGACCCGAGAGAAGGGAGCACGTGGCAAAATGGTTAGAGGGAGCCTCTTCTCTTCTTCCACTTGTACCAGCATCCTCCTCAAGTCATGCACGTTCAATTTCTCAAGGCGCTCGTCCTCATTGTTGCCGCCACGCTCATAATTATCACCATGGAGAGAAGGGGGAGGATCATTTCTCCTACTGCCCCGAATCCTAGATTCTCCCCCATCCTTATTATTCCGCAGCCTAGATTATCGGCGGGAATGATAAAGAGGGGATCTCTCTTGTCGTGGACCTTGAGTGGTGCGACCTCACCCTCTCGTCCTGATGAGAGGGGGGCCACTCCTCTCTGCGTTGGCATTCTCTCTCCCTCCTAGCTGCTTGCTTGGCCTCCACCTCTCTTTCAAAATCATTCTCCCAATTCTTGGGGATCACTTTCGAGGCTCTCCTGTCTTTTGAGAAACGACCAGTCTTTTTGAAGCCTCTCTTTTTCATGGGGTCTCTCCTTCAGGAGTGTCCAGGGGTCCCCATTCGGGCTCATCAATATGGGGGACCGCGTTGTTCTCCTCATCGAGGCCTCCTTGAAAGGTCCTCCCTGCTCTCTTGGACTTGTTCTTCCTACAGCTCATCTTTCTCCCTAAGATGTTTTGATCTCCCACTGTGGTCGCCAAATTGTTAACGGGAGAAATTGGTTAACAACAAATGTGGGCACTTACGTGATTGTAGGAAGAATATCCGAAGAACACGGGAGGGAGAGTGATGGATGGTGTAGCTGATCTTGTGGTTTGATCCTCGAGAGAAAGAGAGAAAGTGTTCTCAGGCGTTTCTCAGCAAGAATCAGATTATTAGCACAAGAGGCCTACGTACCCTTATTTATAGGGGTTCAAGCTACCACGTAGTTCTTACGGGCCAAACTTCTTAGCATGGGCTAAGTGTCAGTCCGGTCCATCAAAGCCCAGGCCCGTAGGACCTTGAGGGCAGCCGTCAGGAGAGGCCCGTGCTCGCATGGCCTAGGCCCATATGACAAGAGGCTGTCATGGAGCGGGTCAGAGAATGATTATCGATCCAATAAGTCCTCGTTTGGGGCGAGGGAGCCCAATCATCCTCTATGGGGCGAGGGAGCCCGTTCATCCTCTATGGGGCGAGGGAGCCCGTTCATCCTCATATGGGGCGAGGGAGCCCGTTCATCCTCATATGGGGCGAGGGAGCCCGTTCATCCTCTATGGGGCGAGGGAGCCCAATCATCCTCTATGGGGCGAGGGAGCCCAATCATCCTCTATGGGGCGAGGGAGCCCGTTCATCCTCGTATGGGGCGAGGGAGCCCGTCCATCCTCGTATGGGGCGAGGGAGCCCGTCCATCATCTTACGGGCTGATGTAACCCGATCATCCTCGTATGGGGCGAGGGAGCCCGTTCATCCTCGTATGGGGCGAGGGAGCCCGATCATCATCTTACGGGGTGATGTAACCCGAAGTGGAAGGCGTAGCCTTGATGACGAGAGCCCAAAGGACTTAGTAGAATAAAACCTGTGACCCTTCTGATGAGACCACCTTGTAGTTGAGAGGATGAGGCCTAGAGGCCTAGCTGGATAGTGAGCCCTAGGGTGATGACCCTCGAGAGGCATGAGGCCATAAGCAGTGAGGCCCTAGGCTCATTGATATATCTTCATGATGACCCCTAAGGGTGATGGCCCCCCTAGGGCTCTTCTTCAAGTCTTCATCAATATTCCCAGTCATGGGGCCTCATTGATGAGGCACCTTATAAGAATGATGAGCCCAAAAGACTTGGTCCAAACAGACTGTTGAGCCTAGTATCTGTGGCCCAACCTCCTCTCTCTCTGATAAACTAGATAAATCTTCATAAATATAGGTGGAGGAGCCCACCTTGGTGATCCATGCCTGATTATGGGCCTGCCGAGGCCCATGCCGATTTTTGGGCATAACAGAGTGAACCCACCTTATATGCTCGCATTACACAACTGCCAGTGCTCTGTTTTTGCTCCCGTTTTGTTTTCTGAGTTGAATCTCCGAGTTCTTGTCCGAGTTATGTGCCGAGTCGAGTCAAACGGTTTACTATCTGGGTTTCGTTTTTGTTTATATAGCTGTGATCGAGTCGCTGTTTGTGTTGCTTAGTTTGTGATTTGGCTGCGTCGTTTTGGTTCGTTTCTTGTTCTTGAGCTGCTGCGTTTTATATGTTTACTCACTGTCATGTTCTTTAACCGAGTCCTGGGCGAGTTGCTGAGTTAGTCAGCCCTGTTTCTAGGTTGTTTTCGCTTGAATCGAGTATGTGGTGTTAGTTCTGCCGAGTCTCATTGTTTAGAATTTTCTGGTTTCCGAGTTGCTGGCCTGAGTTATGATTTTGGTCGAGTCTTACCTGCACTGAGTCTGGATAATCAGTTTTACCGAGTCCATTGTCGAGTCGCCGAGCTGGGTCTATATTGATTGGCGAGTCACCACCGAGTTGCTGTGCAGCGATGTGTTTTCTTGAGTTCTAGTCTGAGTTAGGAGCCTGTGTATTTTGTTGGTCCGAGTCGTTGATTCCTGTGTGTCGCAGAGTTTGTTTTCGTTTTGTGAGTCTAGTCACCACCTGCAAGTTTCATTTTTTTTTCTTTTGTTTTTGGTGCGATGCTGAGTAGCCGAGTACAGGAGTGGTATTAAGTTGGTTAGTCGAATCTTTGTTTGTCTTTTTCTGTAGGTGCATTTTTTTAATTACGGCCAACTTGGATTGTGTTACCATTTGGCGATGTGATTTGGTTTTACAACTGATGTATTCATTTTTAATTAGAATATCTTGGCTTTGGTGAATGCTAGTTTAGTTTAAATTAATTTTAAGCACTAAGCGATAATTAATTAGATTTAGTAATTTCGTTTTAAGTGACAATTTAAAAGTTAAATTAGAAAAAAATCTTTCGCGATTACTTGTTCTAATTCGCCTAGGTTAGAATTAAAGGTTAGCGAAAATAATTTAATCTCTGTGGATCGAATCATAAATATTAAAACGGTGATCGTGCCCTTGCGATTTATAAGGTATAATATTTTAAGCACATCATGGATCAACTAGTCATACACTTCAGCTTAATGATAATACTGCTGAATCATCAAGGACACAACTTCCAAGGGAAAGGATTTGGAGCAGAGATCATCCCTTTGATTTAATTATTGGAGATCCTGATGCTGGTGTCAAGACTAGAAGTGCTACAACAAATGAATGTCTATTCCCTGGTTTTCTATCACAATTAGAACCAAATAAAATAGATGAAGCACTTGCTGATCCTGATTGGGTTCTTGCCATGCAAAAGGTTATTCACAAGAAGAACGAATTGATTACGATGAAACCTATGCTCCAGTTGCTCGTCTTGAAGCCATCAGAATATTTCTTGCATTTGCTGCACACTCCAACTTCAAGGTTTATCAAATGGATGTGAAAAGTGCATTTCTGAATGGAAAGCTGGAAGAAGAAGTATACCTGGAACAGCCCCCTGGCTTTGAAAATCCAGAGTTTGCTGATTTTGTATACTTCCTATTCAAAGCTGTCTACGGACTCAAACAGTCACCAAGGACATGGTATGACACTCTCTCTGAGTTTTTAATTGAAAACAATTTCACTAGAGGTGTCATAGACAAAACTCTCTTTTACAAATTGCATGATGAGGATATGATATTTGTACAAATATATGTTGATGATATTATAGTTGGTTCTACTAACGATAACTTGTGCAAGAGATTTGCTAAGTTAATGCAGAGTACCTATGAGATGAGTATGATGGGTGAACTGTCCTACTGCCTTGGTCTTCATGTAAGCCAAAAGGAAGATGGAATATTCATTTGTCAATCCAAGTATGTCAGAGATCTTCTTCGAAAGTACAATCTAGAAGACTCTTCACCGGCAAAGACACCCATGGCCACTGCCACAAAGCTTGACCAGGATAAATCTGGTAAGAAAGTTGATATCACAAGCTATCGAGGTATGATTGGTTCTTTACTTTATCTTACTGCAAGTAGACCAGATATCATGTTTGCAACATGTTTGTGTGCTAGCTTCCAAGCTAATCTAAAGAATCACATCTTATAGCCGTCAATGAATCTTTAGATATCTTAAGGGTACACCTGGATTAGGTATTTGGTACCCTAAGAATACTGGTTTTGACTTAACCGGCTATACAGATTCTGATTATGCAGGATGCAGGATTGATAGGAAGAGTACATCTGGAAGCTGTCAATTTCTAGGACGTCGGTTGGTTCCCTGGTATAGCAAGAAGCAACACTCCGTGTCCACTTCTACTGCTGAAGCTGAGTATATAGCTGCTGGAAGCTGCTGTGCTCAGATCTTGTGGATCAAGAATCAACTGAATGATTATGGTGTTGTAGTAAACAAAATTCCTATATTTTGTGATAATACAAGTGCCATAGCCATTTCCAACAATCCGGTTCAACATTCAAGAACCAAGCACATTGATATCAGGTATCATTTCATTCGAGAACATGTCATGAATGGTACAGTGGTGTTACATTTTGTACCCACGACTGAGCAAATTGTTGACATCTTCACGAAACCACTGGATGAATCCACTTTCTCTAAGCTGGTTTGTGAGTTAGGGATGTTAAATATGACATAGTTCTCTTGTATATATTTTTCATATGTATTATCTGTTTTTGTATATTTTTGTGAATTTTCTGTGTAATTATATCTACATTATTAGATTTTATATGATATTCTGTATATTATCTGATAATATTCTGAGTAGTTATGCATGCTTGTATATTAGTCTGTAATTTTCTAAGTGCTTATATACTCCCCTGTAATATTCTCTAAGCATTTAGATAATTATTTGTATTTATTTTGTATCTTTCAAAATGAATTAAGCATAAATACTTGAGTTTAAGTTAATTTATTTTAATGAATTAAAGTTAAATTCATAAGTATTTATATTTAATTAAAGTTGAAATTTACAAAATATTTGTGTAATATATAGTATTATTTTTATTACAGAATTTTGATTTTAATTGCAAAATGTTTTATCTTTTAAATCAATCAAAAATCATATATAATAATTTATATTTTAGTCATTTTCGGTAAGACAATCGAATTGTCTTACCTGGGTGAGTCTGTTAAGTAGCTCGGTAAGACAATATAATTGTCTTACTGACTTTCTCTACACTACCTTCTCAAATCTCGGCAAGACAATTTCAAATTGTCTTACCGAGACTCACCTGCCTTATACATATATATCTCTTTCAGACAATCGAGCAAGACAATTTCAATGTCTTGCCCACTACTTCATCTTCCTCACTTGTATACACGCACGATCACATACATACACACTCGATTGCTGATCAGTTTTTCAAGTTTTCGACTTAAAAAACTTGCTGTGATCTCGATTTCAAGCCCTTGTTGCTTGCTTGGCTACTCTTTTTCGACTTAATAGAGTCGAAACTCTGCCGATTTGATCTGGGTTTGAGCTTTTCGAGATCGTATTTGGCTGATTCTTGACTGTGGTTTACTGATTGTATGCATCTGCTGCTGAAACCGAAGAATCGAAGTGATTATTGCTTGATTTGGGATTTTAGGGTTCTTGGTAACTTAAGGACTTGTTTGGTTGTTGAGTTAATTGGACTTTAACTTAAGCATTTGTTTGGTTTGTTTGGAGCATTAGTGACTAAGGCGGCGTTTGGGTAAGTGGATTTAATTTGGATTAGTGCCATTTACAATTAATTAACTTTTAATTCGATATTTTACTAATATTTCGAATTATTAATTAATTAATCAAGTTTTAATTATTAATTCAAATTTGCGAGAAATTTGAGAATTAACATTTTATTTGAAAAATTCTCGCTTAATTCAATTGTTAATTATTAAAAAAATGGTCGGAGAATTTGTGATCGCTGAGACCAACTACTGTGCAAGCCTGAACCCTGATGACTGCACTGATAGGTTCAAGACTTGGGTCAGATTTTTTTCGAGACAATGTTTGGCCAGTACTGCACTTACAGCTGATATTCCGATTCAAGTGCAACCACTATTCGACAACTATTCCAATGCTGTCAACTCTACGACACTGGAGAACTACAAGCTGATAGGGGATCTCCCTAACGGAAAGAGGATTGTCATCACTGTTGATGATGTGAACAGAATCCTGGGATTTCCAAGGGAAAATTTTGAGCAAGACCCTACAGATGATGAAATCAGACAACTCTTTCAGGTTAACTATCAAGCTCAGATCTTTCTCCCTAAGATGTCAAAGGGAAATCTGAAGGCTGAATGGGATGTTTTCTTCGACACCCTGGCAAAGGTGTTTGCTCCCACTAATCGAAAGAATTTTGGCAATATATCTTCGATGCTGCAAATCTTTGGATTCAGCATAGCTTATAACAGACGGATCAACTTTGGGAAGATATTGCTGAGGGAGATTATCAGAAAGATGGGGTCTGTTACACAACGATCAATTCATTCGAATGAAAAAGTTGAATGCTTCTATCCGAGGTTTCTGATGTTATTTCCGAATGACAAGATGAATGAAGCTGATAGGACCATGTACGTCGATTCTCCTGTTGTTCCTATTCAGAGGACTTGTGCTAAGATCCAGACCAGGCTGGTAAACAAGAAAAAGCATGACAATGTGCCACTGGTAGTGACTCCTTTCATGTTAGAGCAATTCAGTGCTCCATTTCAGCCTGTTCAGGTTCCGGAACCTCTACAACAGCAACAATATCAACCTCAACAACAACAACAGGCTCAACCAGACATTCAAGAAGAACAACAGCAACAACAATCACCTCCAAAAAACCTCCAACCACTTCAACACCTACAAGACTACCAATCCTCCAGTCAATCCTCACATTACTCTCCCTACAATCCTCTTTACAACTCACCATATCAATCACCTCACCAATCCTCATACAACTCTCCTCACCAATCTCAAAACCAAAGCAGGAACTGGGTTCCGAATGACAAGATGAATGAAGCTGATAGGACCATGTACGTCGATTCTCCTGTTGTTCCTATTCAGAGGACTTGTGCTAAGATCCAGACCAGGCTGGTAAACAAGAAAAAGCATGACAATGTGCCACTGGTAGTGACTCCTTTCATGTTAGAGCAATTCAGTGCTCCATTTCAGCCTGTTCAGGTTTCGGAACCTCTACAACAGCAACAATATCAACCTCAACAACAACAACAGGCTCAACCAGACATTCAAGAAGAACAACAGCAACAACAATCACCTCCAAAAAACCTCCAACCACTTCAACACCTACAAGACTACCAATCCTCCAGTCAATCCTCACATTACTCTCCCTACAATCCTCTTTACAACTCACCATATCAATCACCTCACCAATCCTCATACAACTCTCCTCACCAATCTCAAAACCAATCCCCTCCACATTACAACTTCTTCCCTGACCAACAAGCCTCCATCTTTCCCTCTCAGTCTGAACCAACACCTTCACCTACACATAACATTCCTCAACCAAAATCTACCTCTCAGCCTCTGCCTGCCGATTCTTCTATCAATCCAGAGCTACAGGACTTCAGGACTGACTTACAGGTAGCTCAGGTACTTTATAATCTCACTGATACCTTTAATATTGATATTACAGATTTTGATTGTGACATTGGATTTGATTTCCAGACTCCCAGCAATGAACCTGCAAACACCCAGGTTCATAACCAAGCTGACGTTTCCATTTCAACAACTGATTCTTCATCAAACACATCAACCGACACTACTCATACACCAGTTGTTCGAAAGGTAGCCCGGAAACGGAGTGGGAGTGCTATTCTGAGAGAACCCGCAGCGCTGTCTCATAAGAAGCAAAGGGTGGATGAACCAGAGACAATTGCAGCCGCATCCATTTCCTCCCAAAAGGATTTGGATACAGAAATGGTAAATATACAGTCTCTAGATTCATTCTCTCCACTGAATGCGTTTATTGAAATTGGCCGTCCGACCGCGGTATCCTGTAAAGAGTCAAGCACACAACTAGCACTCACGCTAGTAAACACTGAACCTTTGTCTTTTGATTCTTCACTTCGAGAGAGCACAGATTTTCAAAACATGTCATATGAAAAATTTTTTGATCACTCTTTCTTTTTGGATCAGGATCTACTTGGCAACCTACAAGTACATCTGCCTTCACAGGCATCAGAAGGACATTTTGTTCCTTCACATCCTACAGTTCCATCTCAGGGAACTATGGTTGTTTATACAGGTATTGGTGACGGTGTGAAAAATACGAGTGAAATCAGGCAAACACCGAGCGAAACACATGCACGCGAGGATAGTGACAAATCTTTGAGTGTTCGTGAGGTGAGTGCACACACGAACACAGATCTGTTACAGGAACAAATGTCTGCACTGAAAGCTGAAATTGAAAGGTTGCATGCTGAGAATGCTAGATTCAAAAGTGGAGAGCTGGTGACTCTACAGGAGAAAGTTGCTGATCCTTCCTTTACTTCTCTGAAAAAGGAATTGGACGATCATGTAAAGGGTATTCACTCTAGGATGGACAAGTTTGACAAGAACCAGGAGCTCTGTATGACAAAGCTTGACAACTTGGAGCAAACACTGGCTCAAGTTGTTCAACACTTGAAAATTAATCAGTCTACATCTCAATCTACTCCGGAGGATCCCTCAACTAAGGGGGAGAAGGATAAGGAAGATGAGGAAGACAAAGATGATCACAGCAATGCTGATGCTGCTGATAGGAGTAGTAAGGATGGAGATACTGATAGGAGTGATAAGGGTGGAGATGGACCAAGTGGAAAAGATTCTTCAGCAGCTGACAAAAGTTATGACAAGTCTAAAGGCAAAATGCCTGAATCTGAGAACATCTTCACTAATCAGGATTATGACAACATTCCTGAAGAGGTTAATGATGATGATGCATTTGATGCTGCCTATTTTGAAGCTGAAGAAGAAGGTCGTTTCGAGGAAAGCTTTCTCTTCAATGAAGATCAGTCTGTGGACCCTGAGCACTTGGAAAGGGTCAGGATGTTTAAAGCTCAACATGAAGCTAGCAATGCAAGGCTTCAGGAATTACAGAAACTGGTAGATGAGAAGAGGACAACTGATGAGTTGGTCAAGCTGGAGAAACAGAAACTATGGGATGCAAAGTGCAAGGAGAAGAGAGAAGATATCTCCAGAAAAGTTGGTGAAAGCTGGGATATTGCTAGACAAATCTTCAAATCTTTCATCTACGACCTGAGAGAGGCTAACCCTAATGAGGATATGTTTATGCGTGCTCTTGCTCTCGAGTTAGAATACATAACTATTGGTGTCAAGAATCTTCTCAATGAATGGGAGATCATTATTTCTACTCAGAGAAACGGAACATTCAGGGTTTCAATTGGTCTATTCAAGTTTCTATCTTTAACTGAAATCTGGGTGATTCGTAACAAGATCAGACGCAGCTCAAATCTGAATGAACTCCTTCATGACAGGCTTATGGATTGTGCTATTCATAACAGCCCACAAGTTGTCAGAAATCCTTACTGTGTTAAGTTCATTCATGAGAGCAAGTTCGGAACCTTCTACCTGGACTACAAACATCTTCTTAGGTATGATGTTAATCAAATGGTTCTTGTTTCGACTATTCTACGTACCAAAGGCTTCGCTATGAAAGCCAAAGCTGATGCTGATACTGAGATTGTGAACTACTGCACAAGAAGAAACATTCAACAATACTTCAGAAAGATGGAGTATATCAACCAATCTCAGCCAGCAGATTTCATCGAAGACCCTGTGGACATAGAAGTTCAATATCATCTTTCATTGGCTCGTGAAAGAAAGAAGCGTGGAGAATCCACTGCAGCTGAAGAGCCTACTCAGAATGAGCCTTCTACTCCAATCATTCATTGTTCAGATACTGAAGAAGGAGAAGTCACTCGTTCTGGGTGAATAGATTGATTACGATATTTGTTAGATATGTTCAAGGAACATCCTTTTGTAATCTATTAATGATCATGGTTTAATGTTTAATGCAAAGCCATAAACTTTTGCTATTTACATTCCAATGTTTAAATCTTTGTCTTATCTGTTAGTTGAGTTATCCTCTAGGAAATTTGCATGTTATGTTAACAAACAAATAGGGGGAGAATGAAAGGCATATGTTCAGCCTATTTGTATTTAAAGAGGTACAACTCAATTCAGATAAGAAAGCTCAGTAAATAGCAAGTCATCGGAATCCGTACGAAGAACGTCAAATGATTTATGGGAATTATATGTCAGATAAATTCCAGAATGCTGCTGCACACCATTTAAAAAGTTCATTAATATGTTCAAGCCTCAGTGCACAAATAATCTTTTGTGGCACGTCTAGGAGTTCAGAAGATATAAAGTTTCTATACTTTATTTTATCAGAAGATTCCATTCAATGAAGAAGTACTTACAAGACGAAGACTCGACGAACAAACCAAATTCTTATTGTTTATTTGACGAAGAATATTTGATTTAACTAGATACAGATGAACCAGACAGTACATCTGTGTATCAGTTATTCAAATTAAATATTTGAAGTCAAGCAGAAGTGGTAGTTCGTTCGATCGACAAATCAAGAGGAAATTATTAAAGTTTAAAGAAGACCAGAAGCAGATCCACTGAAGATTAGGTGTTTAAATATTTATTGGACTATTATTTCACTTCTCAAAATAATTATATTAATTATGTAATTTATTTATTAAATTAATTCACTCTCGAATTAATTTAATTTATGAATATATATAATTAACTTAATTAAGTGGATAATTTTCTATTAAATATAATCTACAAATTACATTACAAAACACTTAAATCCTCTCAGCAAGACAATCTAAGATTGTCTTGCCGTGGGCACTTCAAACTGCCATGACAATTAAATTGTCTGACAGTGTGTTAAGGTGATCAGTAAGACAACCCTTAAAGAATTGTCCTACCGATTGTTGCTTACTGCAGCAAGACAATTCTTTTTGATTGTCCTACCGAATTTGATTAAAGCACAACAAATTTACAATTGTCTTACCGATGGCTTTAATTAACTTGCAAGACAATCACTTTTAATTGTCTGTCCGTTGCTTGTGGTGACTGCCAAGACAATCCTTGTTTGTCTTGTCTTACCGAAATGATCAAGTGGTCAAGACAATTGCAGATTGTCTTTCTACCGAGATAAAAGGACTTGGTAGGCAATTTTCAATTGTCCTACCTTGTTTCTTTTTGTCTTGCCCATGCTAAATTGTCTTGCCTTTATTGTTTTGTCTTTCCAACACTTGTATTTGTCTTGTCTTTCCATTGTCTTACAAGGACAAAGCTTTGCCTATATATATGGCTTAGTTTCTTCATTTCTAAGTGTTCATCACTTTGTAATTCAAAGCATTTGTAAAGCTTTCAAGTTGTTCGTAACTTGCTTGATCGTTATATCCACAGTTTTCTATGCTTTGATAACCCAGTTCTTTTAATCACTAAATCTAGAATATACCCTGTCGAATTTATTCTACGAACTTTAGTGGACATTAAAACTGAACCATATTAATTATATAACGACTTCAAACATTGTTATATTAATTAATTATAATCTGATTAACAAGTTATATTTAAATCAGATTCACTTCCGCGATAATTTGGTATCGATTGTATTCAACCCCCCCCCCCCCCCTCCTTCTACAATCGTATCTGGACCTAACAAGACTCCTTATATAATATAATAAAGGTTCACAGTCGAGGTGGTGTTAGACAAACCACTGGAACGGCTGAAGTATTATTTGGAAATAGTTTATCTTGACTATTGAATAATACTTATATACTTTGTGTATATTGAACGGGATCAAAATAGTAGAATAATTGTTTCTTTAATTCTGATATTAAAGAACTAAGATTCTATGATGTTATTAATGCTTAAGTTGTTAATCCGGATATAGTGATTGACACTTGTATTTAATGCACATGCCTTGACTCATAAATTAAGTAATTTATTTCAAATTACGAATTTATGTATTGGGCAATGACATTATAAGAGAGTGGGATATTGACTATTGAGAGAAACCGTATCCGAAAAATATATTCGGGTGATGATGTCCTCTTGAAAGCTCATAAAGATAATTATGCTTTAGTCCTACAGGCAGATTTGTTCTTGCATAATTATAAGGTTGAGTGGATGATCAAGGATAAAAGATATTAATTAAATTAATTGTCAGAAATTAATTTAATTAATGGGCATGCGATATCTTAAACATGGGGAATTTATAAACAATTAATATGGGAACCGAATTAAATAATTAATTTACGGAATTAGAAAAGGTAGTGCAAATATTAATTCTTTAGTGGATTGAATTAATATTTAATGACATTGGGCCTGGCCCGGAATGTCATTGGAAGGCCTGACCTAATGGTCCATGATCCCTACTGTAACCTATATATATTCTCGTTCTCCTAAAGTTGAGAGACACACCAGAAACGAATTCATCCTAGAGTTTGAGAGAGGCAGACGTTTTTCTCAAGGAGACAGCTAGGGTTTTGGGTTTTCGGAGTTTTAAAGAGAGGCACACCTTGGGAGATCGAAGGCCACACTTCGTCCAAGGAGAATCAAGGAATACAGTAGAAGACGTGGATTTGAATCGCTTGCGCCGTAGCGATTAAGGTTAATATTCTGTTCGAACTTTTAACTAGTATCATAAAACGCAGGGCGAAGGTCCGATTGTTCCTACAATCCAAACTTACTTTGGTAAACAAGCAAGTGATTGATTCTGCATTGGTAGATATGAAGTCAGTTATGTAGACATTTCCCTTCCTATTTTCAGTGAGCACCACTTTGTTGTCCTTCTTGTCAAACACAACACAGGCTTCATTTGAGAACCAAACATGATGTCCTCTGTCACATAGTTGACTGATACCAAGAAAATTGTGCTTAAGACCTTTAACTAATGCAACATTATCAATGATGACATTCTCTTTTGAAATCAAGCCATATCCCAGAGTAAATCCTTTGTTGTCATCTCCAAAGGTAATACTAGGGCTAGCTCTTTCCTCAAATTTGCTGAGAAGGGTAGAATCTCCAGTCATGTGCCTTGAACAACCACTATCAAGGTAGCAAAGATTATTTCTTGCTCCCTGCACAAATCGCAAACATTTTAAGTTGATTTTGGTACCCAAGAAGTCTTGGGTCCATTTTTGTTAGAAGCCACCTTAGGCTTAGAAGTATTAACTTCTTTGGAATTAAAAGGTTTTGAGACAACCTCATCCTCAGAGTTAAGCTTCTTAGTCTCAGGTAGCACAACAGAATTTGAAGAACCAATATTAGCAGAGTTCATGGAAAATTGATTAGCATAAGCATGATTCATATTGGCATTGTGAATTGGCATAGAAGGCATGTTAAATGCACCAAAGTATGGATTAGGCATGAATGGCATGTTAGCATATTGCACAGGATTATTTAGAAACATAGGCATATAAGGCATGTGAGCAATCATCATAGGACTAGGCATGAAATGATCAGATAAAATAGTTTTGCAGTTATTGGCAAGATGATTAACACTACCACACTTAGAGCATGTTTTTCTACCAGCATTTTTATCAGGTGTGTAATCATTCTTTTATTGATCCCAACTTTGCCATTTCTAGAGCTCTTCTTCTTTCCTTTTCCAGCTTCCACAATTATAGCACTGTGACCAATTCCTTCTTTCTCAATCTTCTTAGAGCTACCAGATTCTTTCACAAAGATTTTGTTGATGGGCCCATATTTCTTGTTAAGATTTTTAAGCTTCTCTTCGTCAACTGTTGTCTGATTCTTCGATGGATAGCTTTCATCCGTTGATGAAATTTCTATCAATGGATGATCACAATCCAATAAGAGATCAGATTCATCTAACAACGTTTTGTTCTTCTTCCAGGAATTCTTGCAGGATTCTTCAAGAATTTGAGTGGAACACATGTTCTCAAGAACATTCGTGGAATCTTTCCACTTAGCTATTATATCTTGTTCCCTTTCCAATTGCTTTTTGAGAATTTCTTCCCTTTTTAGAACAACCAACAACTCTTCTTTAGCAAGCTCAACAGACTTTTTGAATTTGTCCATTTGGATCAATTCAGTCTCAAGCTCTCCATTTCTTTGAGCAAGCAAATCATTAGTCCTTTTATTTCTAACATCTTCTTTTGTTAGAGATTTCAGAAAGACTCTAAGATTATGGATTTCATTAGACATGTCATCAACGATTTGTTTGCATTCAGTCTTAGTAAGATCAAATGTGTTGGTGGTTTTTACCTATCCATTGCTGGTTGAGGTAGAATCAGCTTCATCTCCAATTGCCATCAATGTTAGATTGACATGTTCTTCATTGTCAGAGTCACCTTCATCATCATCCCAATCACCATCCTCAGTTATGAATGCCTTTTCTTTGTTCTGCTTGAGTAGATCAAAATATTTCCTTCTGTAATCTACATTTTCAGAAGAAGATTCCTTCTTCTCAGCGGAGGGTCTTCTGCACTCATTGGAGAAATGTCCAGCTAGACCACAATTGAAGCATTTGAATTTTGATCTATCAACCATATCAGATAGTTTGGATTGATTTCCTCTATTGAAAGGTCTAGAGCTGACAACATTTCTTTTGAACTTGAGTTTGGAGAATTTCCTAGAAAGAAAAGCTAAATGTTCATCAAGATCATGCATCCAACTCATCTTGAGTTGAAGGTTCCTCATTTTCTTCAATCATTTTTCCTTTTTTCTTTCCATCTTCATTCTTTCGTTCACAAGCATTGATGTTTGAAGCTTTACTAGCAACTACAGACTTTAATGCTTTCTCCTCTTTTTCTTCCTTTTCAGCTACAAGGGCCACACTCTTCTCCTTCTTAGAGTTCTTTTCCAGTTCTTCATATTGATGTATCTCAAGCTCATTAGTTTTAAGAATAGAGCTTATTGCACTTTGTAAGCCCACACTTTGGATGATTATCAAATCAGACCCCACACTTTGAAATGTGATAGTTTGTAACCCTAAATTTCATTTAGCTTTCGGTTTGTAACCCTGGCCCACACATCCGTTAAAAACAGCCGTTAACTTTAACTGTTTGAGAGGTAACATTGTGTATATTAGTTTCTAACAGCTACTTTACTCCACGTGACCCCTCAAAATTCATGTATCATATTTGGAAATTATTTCTGAACACACACAACGATGTAAAACAATTTAAAATAATTTTTAAAATACGTATTTAGATTTTGAATCTGGAAATTTATTTATTTTTACATAATCGATGTAACTTATTTTAAAATTTTAAAATAAATACATATTTTAAAGATTATTTGTAATTTAATATATATTGTTGTGTGTGTTCAGAAATAATTTTAAAATATAATACATAAATTTTGGGAGGTCAGAGGGAGTAAAGTACCTGTTAGAAACTAGAGCTTATTGCACTTTGTAACCCCACACTTTGGCTGATTATCAAATCAGACCCCACACTTTGAAACGTGACAGCTTGTAACCCTAAATTTCATTTAACTTTCGGTTTGTAACCCTGGCCCACACATCCGTTAAAAAAAGCCGTTAACTTTAACTGCTTGAGAGGTAACAATGTGTATATTAGTTTCTAATAGCTACTTTACTCCACGTGACCCCTCAAAATTTATGTTTCATATTTGGAAATTACATTTGAACACACACAACGATGTAAAACAATTTAAAATAATTTTTAAAATACGTATTTAGATTTAGAATCTGGAAATTTATTTATTTTTACATAAACGATGTAACTTATTTTAAAATTTTAAAATAAATACATATTTTAAAAATTATTTGTAATTTAATATATATTGTTGTGTGTGTTCAGAAATAATTTTAAAATATAATACATAAATTTTGAGAGGTCACAGGGGGTAAAGTACATGTTAGAAATTAATATACATATTGTTACCTCTCAAACAGTTAGAGTTAACGGTTGTTTTTAACGGATGTGTGGGCCAGGGTTACAAACCGAAACCTAAATGAAACTTAGAGTTACAAACTGTCACGTTTCAAAGTGTGGGGTCTGATTTGCTAATCAGCCAAAGTGTGAGGTTACAAAGTGCAATAAGCTCTTAAGAATACCATAAAGTTTGTCCAAGGAGTATTCATTAAAATTTTGAGCTTGTCTCAAGGCAACGGTCATAGGCTTCCAATCTCTAGGCAAGGTTCTTAGAAATTTAAGATTTGAATCCTTGACCAAATAGATTCTTCCATACAGCTTTAATCCATTTAACAGTTTTTGAAATCTGTTAAATAGGTCATTCAAAGATTCCCCAGATTTGGAATAAAAGCTTTCATATTGTTGCACAAATAGCTGTATTTTGTTTTCTCTGACTTGATCAATGCCTTCACAGAGAGTTTGAATAGTGTCCCATACTTCCTTGGCAGTAGGACAGTTAATGATACTATCAAACATATCATCATCAATACCATTAAACAAGATGTTCATGGTCTTGTTTTCCTTGTGCACCTTTTTCTCATCTTCTTCTGTGAACTCAGATGCATTCTTGGGCACTTAAATATCTTCAGCTTCAATTCCATCAAGTCTCAGGGCAGTGTTGATTTTGACTGGTACATGTGGTCCTTTTTCAATACAATTGATGTAGCTTTGATCTAAGGCGAGAAGATGCATCCTCATTTTTACTTTCCAGTGAAAGTAGTGTTCTTTTACTAGCATTGGAATTTTGACTCCTTCATCTCTTCTTCCCATTGTTGATTGTCTTTAGGATCTTTAACTTCTTGTATGTTAGAAGACCCTCTGATACCAATTGTTATTTAGACAATGCAAACAATAAGTTAGATTGTAGAAGGAGGGGGCGGTTAAATACAATCTACATAAATTTCCACTAATATTTGCTTAACAAATTATATCAAAGCTACAAGATAATATTAGAACTAAAACAGGAATTTAAAGAACAAGGCTCTTAAAAATTTCAGGTGGATTGTTTGATCAACCTGAGAGATTTTTATATTAAGAACCTTCCAAGTAAAAATTACTTGGCTGCTTACAAAAGAATGAAGAGCAGAAGCTTACAATTTCTTGCTTGTTATCTCTACTGCTTTGTTCTTAAGTTCTAAGTGTTTGGATACTTTGAAATGAAAATTACAAAGTGAATATGTACTACTACAAACAAAACAAGTCTGTAAAGTATTTTCCTACTCTTTTTCTAGCTATTACAAATATAGAATTTCTTGGACTTGGTAGAACATTTGGCAGCTTGAAATGCTTGTTGCTTTGCTAGAAATGGTAGGCTTTGAGGTTCTCCATATTTGACTAAACTGCTTTTGGTTTAGCTTCCAAAACTGGTGTGGCATCTGTCACATCAACCCTTCTTGTCTTTTACCACTAACTATCAATTGATAAATTTATCGATTGATAGCATCCTTGAACTAGAGATTGATAGCCTTCCTTGATTAGCCATTGATGAGATTGATGTAGCGATTGATGAACTTTCTATTTAGCCATTGATACTTCATGACTAGCGATCGATCTTCACTTCACTTGGATAGATTACATGACTTCAAATATTTACAATTATGTCACCCTATCTACTCATCCATTGATAGATCAACTGCTAATCTAAATGTATACACTATGAACATATCAACTGCTAAGATGCTTCAGCTTTGTTACAGTACCACATCATCCGTTGATGGATGAATCTGATCAATTGCTACTGCCTTAACTCCCGTTAGAACAGAAGTAACAAAAACCAAACTGTAAGAATATCAAATTCGCAATTAATAACTAAAATAGTCCCCGGCAGCGGCGCCAAAAACTTGTTGCGTAAAATACTAATGTGCAAGTGTACACAATCGCAAACAAGTAATATAGTAATAAATACCAGATATCGTTCTCAAGGACTATCTATACGTATCAATCACAAATAATATCTAACAGTCTAGTTATCGAACACAATAAATTGTTGATGGTTTTTATATTAAACTAAATTTAACCAACTAAAATTATACTAAAGTGCTTAACGAGTCTCAAATATGAGAAGATAGGTCAGGATAATTACTTCCCCCTAACACAAGAATATCGGTAAAAGAGTCGCGAAATATTGCAGCAAATCACAATTTACTAGCTAGAATTCAATGGTCACAGGTTTCTCTCGAAATCACTATGATATAATTCCTACAAATAAACTAACATATGTCTATGCCAATTTAATATTCGGAATCCAATTAAGCATCAATTCACAAAGCTATGCATGGTCACAATATATGTCTATACCGCAACTATATTATAATCAAAAGATATAATCATGCCCCATTCAAGTTTTGTGTCAATTAATCATAACCCTCTCAGTATTATGATTAACTCGATAACCCACTAGAGTTGATCAGACAATAGCAAGTATTAACATGAAAAACACTTGAATGAGTAAATCACGAAATTGCATACAATATTCTTAACAAAACACCAAAATCCTCATGCTAGGGTTCCATAAAAATCCCAACTTTATACAATTAGTTCATACTCAAAATATAAAAATCAACCAAGAATAAGAAAAACATGTTCATGATAACAAGAGTTAAGGAGAGAATTCTAAACAAAGAGATGAAGAAACAAATCCACTGAATGTCTTCAATGGCTGAAATCTCTTCCGTCTCGCTTCTGCAACTCTCTTTGCTCGTGCCTCCACTCTCTATCTCGTACCATCTCCCTAGTCTCAATACCAAACCCTAATATCTATATTATAAGTATTGTTAATGAATTAATGAAAATATAAGGAGATTTCCGAATCAGAATAGAATTCCAAAAGAGTAAATTCGCAGTTGACTTTTTGACTCTGATTCTGGACTGATCCGACTGGGATAAAAATGCAAGTCCACCTCTGAATTAAAGGCCTTGTTCTAAGCTTCGCGTGGGCTCTTGAATCGTCAGATTTGGACTTCTAGAACTCCAGATATGGCCCAAACAGTGAATGCTGCGCAGCTAGCTTCAAAATCCGAATTTTATTCGAATTAATCACCAATCCTTGCTATTTAAACTCCAATCTATATTTGATTAGAATTCCTTGCATCCTACAATAAAACATTAATATTTATTAAATAAAAATCCAATTAAATACAAAATAACCAAAATACAGGGACAATATTAAGATAAAATGCACGCTTATCACATCCCCACACTTAGCATTTTGCACGTCCTCGGGCAAAAAAAAAAAAAAAAAAAATCTATATCTAAACTAATTAGTACCACTTCCGTAGGTGATCACGGTTGCATTTGGCATATGCAACAAGCCCTTTAAACCCCTAGACAGCTCTAGTGGACGAGTAAGGTCTCGTGAGGGTTTATAGTGAATATAGCCACAAAATTCATTTTTTTTCTTGCCAAGTCCCAAATATGCAACATACATGAATGCAAACTATATGAATATACCACAACTCCAATCATGTAAGTATTAACCTTGTTAGCATATAATCCTCAGAAAATGCAACAGTCAAGGTATTCATCTATCTCACATATTATTCATGCTACTCTTTCATTGTAAGTGCGGAGTGCATCGTATGTGTTCAAAATGCTCTCTAGTCAAAAAAAATAGAGACCAACAAACTTCAACAGAGTCTTAACCATGAGTCGTTAATCAGAATAATGCTTAAACACTCTGTTACATTAGAGTCAACTCTCGCTTAGGGTCACCAAGGAACTTCTATGCCTCTCCTTTATTTTTTTTTTCACTTCCTATTATTTGGTGTGTATTTGCTCGGTCTAAGGTCGGGACGCTTCTCAGGGTAAGTGAGTTACGACCACCATAAGACTTCACCAACCAAATTGTTCACATACGCGATTTAGGTGGCTTATTTGACCGTGCAATGGTTGAGATCCCTAAAGATTTATGCACTAATACCCATTTAACGAGTGTTGGGTCAGCAATCCCAAACCATAAAGGCTTTAGGTTACTAGGAACAAAGTCCCCTCAGACTTAATTACTCGAGTATTAATGAGCTCAACCTAGTCAACTATACCACCATTTTTTTTGGTGAACTTTATTGCTACTACAATTTTTTTTTTCAATTTTTTTTTCTTTCTATTTTTCTTTCTATTTTTTTTTTAGAAAGGCATGTATATCCCAAAGTTCCCCCTTACTTAAGAATTATAGACTCTAAGCTCAAAAGAGAATAGTCAAAATTCTACGTCCGGCTCATAGCTAAAACTCAAGAAATAAGCTGTTCTAAAATCTTGTCTCTAGAGCATTATATAGTGTAATTAAGATTTCCGCACAAACAACTTCTAAGCATGCACAACATCACATATAATCAAGATTACTAACCAAGACATTATGCAAAATAAATCATCATAGGATGTCAACATGGTATAACAAACATTCATGGAATTATGAAAATGCACCTAAAATTAAAAAAAAATACAGAATAAAAAAAATGCTCTACTAAGAAATATATACATCTATATGCTCTACAACTAATGCAGCTAATATGAATTTCCTAATGATGAGACAAGGCCAACAAAATTAATATAAAAAAAATCTAACTAATTTTTTTTTATTATTATTTTTTTGTTGAAAACCCCTCCCCACACTTAAGTGGTTCATTGTCCTCAATGAATTAAAAATATATTACACTAATATAATATCAATACTTAATAATAATATTATAACAAAACTAATTTGAGAAGAAAACTCCCCTGATTAGCCGCTTGATTTTGTGAAGTAGTCAGCCAGCCATTTTTCTTTGTTCAACTAAAAGTGGCTTGAAAATATGTCAAGTAATGAAGCTCTGGTATAGTGGTGATGTGGTGCTTCATAAAAGTTGGGATGTAGAGGTCCATGGTTCAATCCTCAGCGCCTGCATTTCATTTTTTAGTGAGTTGCGAGTTGGACTAAACCACCACCTGCTGGGTTGGGCTTATACTGGCAGGCCGTGGACAGATTGGACAGATGGGATGATCACCAGAATTGGGCCCATCAGACGGGCTTACTTGGTGCTGGGCTGATAAGATCAATTCTGGAAGCAACAAAGAAAGTAAGTAGTAACGTATGCTTGATTGAGAGGCTGTGAGAGATTACTGAGCTGGGCCAGGCTTTGTGGATAACAGGATAGGCTAATGAGTGTTGGGCTCAGGCCCATATGGCAGTCACCAAAGCGCCTCCAAAAAAGAATGTGTGTATGCAGTAGCTTCCGCACTCCCGGCAATAATTAGCACGCCCAGCAAGCGATGCACGGCAAGCAGAGATGAATGCTGCCCGTTCTAAATCTACTGATCAGCTCCTCGAAAATATAAAATTAGTAGGCACAATAACTCTTTGTTTTCCTCTGATATTCTTGTACTCCTGGAACTTTCAAAGCAATGAACTTTAAATTTAAATAAGACATGAAATGTCTTAAATAAATTATTACAGCTCCAAAAATACCTGAAACACTTCATAAAATTTCATCAAAGCATCATATGGGATAAAAAAAAATATATTAAAATATATCTATCTAAAAAAAAACACTAAAAATATTATATATATAAAAATCACTAACCATACAAAATCATGGGTTGCCTCCCAAGAAGCGCTTTTCTTTAACGTCTTTGGCTAGACGTACCTTCTTTTCAAGGCTCCACCAAATCAACGAAGGTCTTCTCACGAGCAACTTGACCTCCCCAGTAGTGTTTTAACCGTTGTCCGTTCACTTTAAATTCACCCCCTTGATTATCGCGCAATTCCACTGCTCCATAGGGGTACACCTTGATGATAGTGAAGGGTCCAGACCACCTAGATTTTAACTTACCGGGAAATAATTTCAGCCTTGAGTTGAATAATAAGACTTGTTGCCCCACTTCAAACACTCGAGATTGAATGTTCTTATCATGCCATTTCTTTGTCTTTTCCTTGTAGAGCTTAGCATTCTCATAAGAAAAAAATCTGAGCTCCTCTAACTCATCAAGCTGTAACATTCTCTTTTCACCGGCCAGTTGCATGTCAAAATTTAAATTTTTCAGAGCCCAATAAGCTTTATGTTCAAGCTCAACTGGTAAATGACACGCTTTCCCAAAAACTAAGCGGTACGGAGACATACCCAACGGAGTTTTGTATGCAGTACGATATGCCCAAAGAGCTTCATCCAATCTTGTAGACCAGTCCTTTCGGTTCGGATTCACAACCTTCTGAAGAATGCCCTTGATTTCTCTATTGGACAACTCAGCTTGCCCATTAGTTTGAGGATGATAGGCTGTGGCCACTTTGTGTCTCACATTATACTTAGCCAATGTATTGGACAACAATTTATTCACAAAGTGAGTGCCTTCATCACTGATGATTGCTCGGGGAGTTCCAAAGCGAGTGAAGATGTTTTTGTCCAAGAACTTGACAACAACTTTGGCATCATTAGTGGGATAGGCAGCAGCTTCCACCCATTTAGAGACATAATCAACAGCCACTAAGATGTATTCATTTTTGTAAGAAGGAGGAAACGGACCCATGAAATCAATTCCCCACACATCAAACAACTCTACCTCAAGAATATTTGTCAAAGGCATCTCATTCCTTCTTGATATATTTCCAACCCTTTGACAACGATCACATCTAACAACATAGGCATGCGCATCCTTAAATAAAGAAGGCCAAAAGAAACCAGATTGCAATACCTTTGCAGCTGTGCGTTGTCCACCAAAATGTCCACCGGAAGGAGATGAATGACAGTGAAAAAGAATATCTTCTACCTCATAGTCAGGAACACATCTTCTTATCATCTGATCAGAACCTTGTTTGAACAAATAAGGCTCATCCCAAAAATAAGATTTCATGTCATGTAAGAATTTCTTCCTTTGTTGGCTAGATAGATTCGGTGGCAACAATCCAGTAGCTAGATAATTAGCAAAATCAGCATACCATGGTGTAAAATCAGAGAGTTGTACCCGAAACATTTGCTCATCCGGAAATGTCTCTTTGATAGGAATCATTGAGGAAGATTCATCAGTGTACTCCATTCTCGATAAATGGTCAGCCACTTGATTTTCCACACCTTTTCTATCTTGTATCTCGATATCAAACTCCTGAAGTAGAAGCACCCACCGAATCAACCGAGGCTTTGCATCTTTCTTTGCAATTAAATACTTCATTGCCGAATGGTCAGTGAAAACAATCACTTTCGTGCCAACCAGATAAGAGCGAAACTTGTCAAAGGCAAATACTACGGCAAGAAGCTCCTTTTCAGTCACCGTGTAATTCAATTGAGCTCCAGTCAGAGTACGACTTGCATAATAGATAGGATGAAATACCTTGTTATTTCTTTGACCCATGACTGCTCCCACGGCATAATCACTAGCATCACACATTAATTCAAATGGCAAGCTCCAATCTGGTGCAATGATAATAGGTGCAGAAATCAACCTTCGCTTTAATTCCTCGAAAGCCTTCGTACATGCTTCGTCAAACAGAAAAGGAGTATCATTCTCCAATAACTTGCAAAGAGGCTTAGAAATTTTGGAGAAGTCTTTAATGAACCGTCTGTAGAAACCTGCATGCCCAAGAAAACTTCGAATGCTCTTTACAGAGGAAGGGGGAGGTAACTTCTCGATGACTTCAATCTCAACTTCAATTCCCTTTCTTGAGACTTTATGCCCCAACACAATTCCTTCCTTCACCATAAAGTGACATTTTTCCCAATTGAGTACAAGATTGGTGTATTCACATCGCTCCAAAACCTTCCCCAAGTTATAAAGACAATCATCAAAAGAATCCCCAAATACTGAGAAATCATCCATGAATACCTCTAGAAAGTCACCAACCATGTCTGAGAAGATAGCCATCATACATCTTTGAAAAGTCGGAGGGGCATTACATAGCCCAAATGACACCCTTCTAAAGGCAAAAGTACCATAAGGACAAGTGAAAGTAGTCTTGTGTTGATCTTCGGGAGCAACTGTTATCTGATTATAGCCAGAGTACCCATCAAGAAAACAATAATACTCTCGTCCAGCCAGTCTATCTAACATCTGATCAACAAAGGGCAATGGAAAGTGATCTTTTCTAGTGGCTTTGTTCAGCTTCCGATAATCAATGCAAATTCTCCAACCGGTGACTGTTCTCGTAGGGATCAACTCGTTATTTTCATTTTTTATCACCGTGATTCCACCCTTCTTAGGCACACATTGAACTGGGCTCACCCATGCACTATCCGAGATCGGATAAATGATTCCAGCATCTAACCACTTAATTACTTCTTTCTTCACCACTTCCTTCATAATAGGATTCAATCTGCGCTGACCTTCAATTGAACCTTTGGCACCATCCTCTAACAAGATTTTATGCATGCAAATAGAAGGGCTAATACCTTTGATATCTGCAATACTCCACCCAATAGCTTTCTTGTGATTCTTCAGAAGCACCACCAATTTCTCTTCTTGAGCAACGGATAATTTAGCAGAGATAATAACAGGCAAAGTGGAAGAAGGTCCCAAATAAGCATATTTCAAATGAGAAGGAAGAGCCTTTAGTTCTAACTCTGGTGGTTCATCAATTGATGACTTAGGAGTCTTGAACTCCCTTGACGAAAGATCCAAGGACTCAAAGCGTCCCCTAGTTCTTGTAACCTGTGAATTAGCTTCTAGCCAAGCTAAGAGTTCAACATTATCATCTTCCTCTTGAGAAACATTCAATATTAATTGCTCCAAAGGATCATGAGAAGAATTAGAGTCTAATTTATCAGAAATTAGCTCATCAAATATGGTGATAGCTGAGCAATCTTCTACATCATCAGAATATTTCATTGCTTTAAAGACATTAAAAGTCACCTTTTCATCTTGAACCCTCATAGTTAGCTCTCCGTTTTGCACATCGATGAGAGTTCTTCCTGTAGCAAGAAATGGTCTTCCCAAGATAATGGGAACTTCACGATCAGCCTCATAGTCCAATACGATGAAATCAGCAGGAAATATGAACTTGTCTACCTTGACCAGAACATCTTCAATCTTTCCCTCTGGATGAGCAAGAGATCTATCAGCTAGTTGAAGAGTGACAGTAGTAGGACGAACTTCTCCAATCCCCAATTTTCTGAACACCAACATAGGCATCAAGTTTATGCTAGCCCCCAAATCACATAATGCCATCCCACAATAAGAATCACCAATAGTGCAAGGAATAGTGAAACTCCCTGGATCTTTCATCTTTGTAGGCAATTTATGTTGCAAGAATGAGCTACACTCCTTCGTTAGAGCTACAGTTTCAAACTCCCCCAGCCTTCTCTTCTTTGTAAGAATGTCCTTCATGAATTTCACGTAATTAGGTATCTGCTCAAGAGCCTCTACAAGTGGAATATTGATGTGAAGCTGCTTCAAAACATCAAGAAATTTCTTGAACTGAACATCCTGTTTTTGCTTTTGAAATCGCTGAGGAAATGGAGGTTGTGGCTGAATGTGTGATTTCTCAGATGTAGCCTTTGGTGGAGATACCTTGTCGTTTTCGCTTTCCTTATCATCACGAACTTCCTCATTGCCACTAGGTACAACAGAATCATCATGTTTGGCATCATTAGTAGTGTTCCCCAAAACTTTTCCGCTCTTCAATGTCATGGCCTTACAGTGCTCATTCCCAACACACTTAGGCTTTTCGGTGTCGCTAGGGAAAGTACCATGTGGTCGATTCCTCAGCTCATTAGCTAGTTGCCCAACCTGATTCTCCAAGTTTCTTAAGGATGCCGCTTGACTTTGGACCAGAGCTTCAGTCTGAGATGTACTAGCTTCATTCTTGATGATGTACTCCTTCAACATATTTTCAAGTGAATTAGACTGAGGTGCTTGTTGAGAAAATCCGGGGGGATAATTGGACTTTACGTTGCCATTTGAAGTTCCAGAATTTGCCCCTTGATTGCTCCAAGAAAAATTAGGATGTTGCCTCCATGACTGATTGTAAGTATTCGAGTAAGGGCCACCCTTATTTTGATTTCCCATGTAAAAGACAGATTCTGGATTTGAAGGACAACTATCATAAGTATGAGCCTCACCGCAATATACACAAGAAACATTCTTGGTTTGATTAATCTGTGAACTGAGGGATTGCTCCTTCGATTGATTATTGCCCATGCTCAGATTCTTGAGCATATGCTCCATAGATGCTAGTTGAGCCTTCATCGAAGTTATAGAGTCCACATCATAGATTCCAGCTACCTTTTTACCTGTTTGAGCTCTAGAAGATGACCACTGATAGTTGTTGGTAGCAATTGTCTCAATAATTTCATAAGCCTGATTATAGGACTTAGAGAGAAGAGCCCCATTTGCTGATTCATCCACCACCATCTTTGTTTGAGCATTGAGACCATTATAAAAAGTCTCCATCTGAATGCAATGAAGAATACCATGATGAGGACATTTTCTGAGTAATTCTTTAAATCTCTCCCATGTATCATACAAAGATTCATCATCCTGCTGTTGAAAAGAATTGATCTCATTCCGGAGCTTTGCATTCATATTGGGAGGAAAATACTTGCTCAAGAACTTTTCTGTCAAATCATTCCATGTTGTGACTGATCCTGCCGGTAAAGAATTTAGCCAGGTTCTAGCTCTGTCTCGCACAGAATAAGGAAATAATTTCAAGCGCAAAGCATCTTCAGGTACTCCTTGAAATTTGAAAGAATCACTGATCTCCATGAATAGACGAAGATGAAGGTGAGGATCCTCGGTAGGCATCCCACTGAATTGACCAATAGTCTGAAGCATTTGGAACATGACCGGCTTCAACTCAAACTGTGTTGCTTGAATATTGGGTCTTATGATCCCCGAATTTAATTCTTCGAAATGGGGTGCCGCATATTGCCGAATAGCACGATCTTTATCATCCACAATAAATGCACCCGCTGGAATGTCTCCATTATTAACATTGTCACCCATAGCTACTTTTGTTTGTTTGATCTTGCGTTGTGCTTTTCTTCTTCTATTGAATGTTCGCTCAATTTCAGGATCAAAAGCAAATACCACTGGGTGTCTTTTGCTCATGCACAAAGAGACCTGATGAACAAAAAAAATTACTCCCGTTAGAACAGAAGTAACAAAAACCAAACTGTAAGAATATCAAATTCGCAATTAATAACTAAAATAGTCCCCGGCAGCGGCGCCAAAAACTTGTTGCGTAAAATACTAATGTGCAAGTGTACACAATCGCGAACAAGTAATATAGTAATAAATACCAGATATCGTTCCTCAAGGACTATCTATACGTATCAATCACAAATAATATCTAACAGTCTAGTTATCGAACACAATAAATTGTTGATTGTTTTTATATTAAAACTAAATTTAACCAACTAAAATTATACTAAAGTGCTTAACGAGTCTCAAATATGAGAAGATAAGTCAGGATAATTACTTCCCCCTAACACAAGAATATCGGTAAAAGAGTCGCGAAATATTGCAGCAAATCACAATTTACTAGCTAGAATTCAATGGTCACAGGTTTCTCTCGAAATCACTATGATATAATTCCTACAAATAAACTAACATATGTCTATGCCAATTTAATATTCGGAATCCAATTAAGCATCAATTCACAAAGCTATGCATGGTCACAATATATGTCTATACCGCAACTATATTATAATCAAAAGATATAATCATGCCCCATTCAAGTTTTGTGTCAATTAATCATAACCCTCTCAGTATTATGATTAACTCGATAACCCACTAGAGTTGATCAGACAATAGCAAGTATTAACATGAAAAACACTTGAATGAGTAAATCACGAAATTGCATACAATATTCTTAACAAAACACCAAAATCCTCATGCTAGGGTTCCATAAAAATCCCAACTTTATACAATTAGTTCATACTCAAAATATAAAAATCAACCAAGAATAAGAAAAACATGTTCATGATAACAAGAGTTAAGGAGAGAATTCTAAACAAAGAGATGAAGAAACAAATCCACTGAATGTCTTCAATGGCTGAAATCTCTTCCGTCTCGCTTCTGCAACTCTCTTTGCTCGTGCCTCCACTCTCTATCTCGTACCATCTCCCTAGTCTCAATACCAAACCCTAATATCTATATTATAAGTATTGTTAATGAATTAATGAAAATATAAGGAGATTTCCGAATCAGAATAGAATTCCAAAAGAGTAAATTCGCAGTTGACTTTTTGACTCTGATTCTGGGCTGATCCGACTGGGATAAAAATGCAAGTCCTCCTCTGAATTAAAGGCCTTGTTCTAAGCTTCGCGTGGGCTCTTGAATCGTCTGATTTGGACTTCTAGAACTCCAGATATGGCCCAAACGGTGAATGTTGCGCAGCTAGCTTCAAAATCCGAATTTTATTCGAATTAATCACCAATCCTTGCTATTTAAACTCCAATCTATATTTGATTAGAATTCCTTGCATCCTACAATAAAACATTAATATTTATTAAATAAAAATCCAATTAAATACAAAATAACCAAAATACAGGGACAATATTAAGATAAAATGCACGCTTATCACACTTAAATATCTTCAGCTTCAATTCCATCAAGTCTCAGGGCAGTGTTGATTTTGACTGGTACATGTGGTCCTTTTTCAATACAATTGATGTAGCTTTGATCTAAGGCGAGAAGATGCATCCTCATTTTTACTTTCCAGTGAAAGTAGTGTTCTGTTACTAGCATTGGAATTTTGACTCCTTCATCTCTTCTTCCCATTGTTGATTGTCTTTAGGATCTTTAACTTCTTGTATGTTAGAAGACCCTCTGATACCAATTGTTATTTAGACAATGCAAACAATAAGTTAGATTGTAGAAGGAGGGGGCGGTTAAATACAATCTACATAAATTTCCACTAATATATGCTTAACAAATTATATCAAAGCTACAAGAGAATATTAGAACTAAAACAGAAATTTAAAGAACAAGGCTCTTAAAAATTTCAGGTGGATTGTTTGATCAACCTGAGAGATTTTTATATTAAGAACCTTCCAAGTAAAAATTACTTGGCTGCTTACAAAAGAATGAAGAGCAGAAGCTTACAATTTCTTGCTTGTTATCTCTACTGCTTTGTTCTTAAGTTCTAAGTGTTTGGATACTTTGAAATGAAAATTACAAAGTGAATATGTACTACTACAAACAAAACAAGTCTGTAAAGTATTTTCCTACTCTTTTTCTAGCTATTACAAATATAGAATTTCTTGGACTTGGTAGAACATTTGGCAGCTTGAAATGCTTGTTGCTTTGCTAGAAATGGTAGGCTTTGAGGTTCTCCATATTTGACTAAACTGCTTTTGGTTTAGCTTCCAAAACTGGTGTGGCATCTGTCACATCAACCCTTCTTGTCTTTTACCACTAACTATCAATTGATAAATTTATCGATTGATAGCATCCTTGAACTAGAGATTGATAGCCTTCCTTGATTAGCCATTGATGAGATTGATGTAGCGATTGATGAACTTTCTATTTAGCCATTGATACTTCATGACTAGCGATCGATCTTCACTTCACTTGGATAGATTACATGACTTCAAATATTTACAATTATGTCACCCTATCTACTCATCCATTGATAGATCAACTGCTAATCTAAATGTATACACTATGAACATATCAACTGCTAAGATGCTTCAGCTTTGTTACAGTACCACATCATCCGTTGATGGATGAATCTGATCAATTGCTACTGCCTTAACATGTTAGCCATTGATCAGCTACATTTAGTTTTATTCTAAGTAAGAATAAAACAAACTTTGTATCATCAAGCATCACATATTCCTAACATGCTTATAACGCCGTGTAGATTTCCAATTTTGATATCTTGTTGAAACTTGAACCCTTACTTGAGATTTCATGATGTTGTTTACCTTTTCTATTGTTACACTTGTTTATATTGATTATTATAAACTGTTATGTACTGCTTTCACTTGTTGAGCTTTGTGCTCATTAATGTTATTGTTTATGATAACCCTTCAGTGAAACCCGAAGATGGCACGATTCAAGCAAACCGCCCGTAAGACTTGTGGGGGATCGGGGTATGCCTATCGCCGGTTGATTGAGAAGGTTATGAACTTATAGTTCCCTATTCTCTTTAAACTTTTGGGGTGTAAAACTTATAGCAATATGACTTAGACATATTTTGGTTTCTAATAATTTAGATGTTGTTCATACTCATTCCTAGTGATTCCAGGGATTGTGGATTTAGACTTGTAGTTTAACATTTAAGATTCCGTAGTACTCTATTGTTTATTATATTATGCATGCTTTTGCTAGTTAGTATTGTGGGTTCGTCACATTATCTTTGGATCAACTAATGACAAATGATAAGTGGATTTTATATCCACTTGGAAGCCTTCGTTTTGACTTAAATCGATGAAATGGACTCAAGCTTTTGATTTTTTTGATATGTTTTAGTGTTTTGTTGTGCAGGTTTCTTGGAAGGAGGACGAAGAGGAGATTCATAGCTTTCATTGAAAAAAACGGCGAAGCAATCGGATGCGCGAGTCAAAAGTTACAGACAAAGAAGCATTGGCTGCGTGGGCTGCTGAGTTGGGGCGCCCGCCCAACTTTGGCGCGGCCGCCCCACAATCTGTGAGTGATTTTAGGCCCGTTTTTCCCATATTTGATCCGTTTGAAGGCCGTTCGCTGGGGAAGTTAAAGAAAGGCTTGAGGGACTTAAAAGATAACCAAACATTCCAAGGAGCACGTGACGGCTACGGAGAAGATCAAGATCGAATTTCATAGTTTTTACCTTTGTAATTCTTCGAAGTAGGCTTAACTTTGGATGCTCGTTCGGTTTTGTTTCGAAACTCTTACTTTATTACTTTGATAATGTCTAGACTATTCAGTACCATGTTTACTCTTATTCCCATGATGATGAGAAGTTCGATTATAAACTAATCATTATCGTGGGATTCTAGCGGATTTATATATAGATTTCAGTAGTTGAATTGCCTTAATTATTTGTGTGATGAATGTTTGATTTCTTCGTATTGGTTGTGCTTATTCTTCTTAGATGTGTAGCTAACATCTAAGTTGTGTGTTAATCTTTATTGAAGCGACATTGGATATATTGATTTAGAACTTGCCATGCGAACATAGGATTATGTATTCAATATACATGATTAGTGGTGTGAATTTAACCATCTTGCATCGCCCTGTGTAATCTTGATAGATAACTTGTTCTTCAACCGTTATGTTTTCAAATCTTATAGACATATAGGGTCTAAGCATAATTGGTGTCTGTTTACCTTCTATCTTAATTGTGGATGTGAAACAGTATGGTGCACGTACAACGATAGTTAGCGTGCATCAGTTTCGTGTTATCTGGTTAGTTATCAACCATCACATATCGATAAGGCATAACTCTGAATGAAGTATATAATGAAGTTAGAATCCCATGTTTTATTCTCATTAGTAATTCGATTTTAATTTTCTTAGTTATAATTCGACTTGATTTAGTTAATTTAGAGAAAAAAACAAACCAACTTGTTATTTGTCTGAGCATTGAATAATAACCATACGGTGGTGCATAAGTGCATATTTCTGAACACACCAGTCTCTGTGGGAACGAACTGAATTTGATTCTATACTACTTGTGACCACGTACGCTTGCGTGATTTTGTGCGAACAAGTTTTTGGTGCCGCTGCTGGGGACTCGGTGTTATATTTTAGTTTATGTGCTTGTCATCAGTGGTCGTTAAAGTTCATTGATTTGGATTGTTTTCTCACTTTAGTTTGTTTGTGTGTGTTTCCGGTACTTGAGTGACGTGTATGCGAACACGTTCTCAGGCTTGTAAGGAAGCATTGGTAAAAGCAGAAACGATAGTGAGTACTACAATGGGTGACCAATCACCAGTGGCGAATGATACTAAGGCTCTTAAGGCTTTCTCTGAGCCGAAAATCAATGATATTCAGTCGAGCATTGTCAGCCCACCACTTTTGAGATCAAACCGAGCACTATTCAGATGGTACAGAACTCAATGCAGTTTGGGGGTTCCCCGACTGAGGATCCTAATATGCATATTCGGGACTTCATTGAGATCTGCGACACTTTCAAGTTAAATGGTATTACTAACGATGCCATCAAATTGAGGTTGTTCCCATTTCTCTGAGGGATAAAGCAAAGGGATGGTTGCATTCTCTTCCTACAGGATCTATTACAGCTGCAATCAATTTCTTACCAAGTTCTTCCCTATGGCCAAAACAGTTGCAATCAGGAATGCTATTACTCAATTCTCTCAGCTATCTGGTGAAACTTTATGCGAAGCGTGGGAACGCTACAAGGAGATGCTTCGAAAGTGCACACATCATGGGGTGCCTGATTGGATGGTGATTAATTGTCTCTGTAATGGCTTGGGACCTCAATCGAGACCAATGCTAGATGCAGCATCAGGTGGAGCTCTATGGGCTAAGAACTATGATGAAGCTTATGAGTTGATCGAGATGTTGGCTGCAAACGAATATCAGAATCCTATGAAGCATCTTCATCAAGGCAAGGCAGCAAGAATTCTAGATGTTGATGCTACTACAGCTTTGACTGCTCAGCTTAAGGCTCTTGCTATGAAGGTGGATTCTTTGACAAATCTGGGAAATCAGCAGCCACCTTCAGTTTGCGAGCTTTGTGCTGGTGCACATTCTTCTGATCAGTGTGCTATATATAGTGAATCCGCTCAGTTTGTGAGCAACTTCCAGAGGTCTCAACAGCCAGCTCCTGCCACTTATCATCCCAATAATCGGAATCATCCGAATTTTAGATAGAGCAACAATCAGAACTTCATACCACAACAGCAGCAACAGTTTCAGCAGTAAGGAGCTAGACCTTTCAACCCTTTTGGTTTTCAACAACTGTTTGCACCGAAGCAGCAATTCCATCCACCTGGATTCCAGCAACAAAATCATGAGGTGGATGGACAGTCTTCCAACGAAAGATCTGAATGGGAAGAGATGAAATTAATGATTAAAAGCCAAGAGGTGTCAATCAAGACTTTGGAGAACCAGATTTGGGAGCTAGCATCAATCTGATGCGCTTGTCGATTTTCATGCAACTTGGTCTTCTGGAGCTGAAACCTACTAATATGTCTTTGCAACTGGCTGATCATTTGATTACATATCCTAGGGGGATAGTTGAAGATGTGTTGGTAAAGGTGGATAAGCTAATCTTCCCTGCTGATTTTGTCATTCTCAACTTTGAGGAAGACAAGAAGATTCCCATCATCTTGGGAAGACCATTCCTTGCGACAGGGCGGACGTTGATCGATGTTCAAAAGGGTGAACTCACAATGAGAGTTCAAGATCAAACGGCCATTTTCAACGTGTTCAATGCTATTAAACTTCCATCGGACGAGGAGGAATGCTTCAAAGTTGATGTGCTCGAAGCTGCAGCACATTCAGAAATTGATCACAGGCTGAAAACTGACATCTTGGAAAGTGTTCTATCAGGTGACTCTGTATTCCGAGATGAGAGGAAGAAGAACACCTTCAATTCTTAAATGCTTCTCCTTGGAAAAGAAGGATGGATCCTCCAATTGAATCTCTTGGATTATCAAAGTTGAAAGATTCTCATGAACGGCTGAAACCATCGATTATAGAAGCTCCTAAACTTGAGCTCAAGCTACTTCCGGAGCACCTAAGGTATGCCTTTCTTGGCGAAGATTCTACATTGCATGTGATTATTGCATCTAACCTTTCAGGTATCGAGGAAGAAAAGCTTCTGAGAGTTCTCAGGAAATTCAAATCAGCTATTGGGTGGACTATCGCAGATATCAAGGGAATCAGCCCTTCTAATTGTAAACACAAAATTTTGATCAAGGAGGGTAGTAAACCCATTGTGGAACATCAAAGAAGACTCAATCCAATCATGAAAGAAGTGGTAAATAAGGAGATTCTTAAGTGGCTTGATGCCAGCATTATTTTTCCAATCTTGGATAGTTCTTGGGTAAGCCCTGAAAGGCATATGTTTAGCCTATTTGTAATTAAAGAGGTACCAACTCAACTCTGATAAGAAAGCAAGGTAAATAGCAAGTACTGTTGAAGGAATCCGTACGAAGAATGTCAAGTGATTTATTGAAATTATATGTCTGAAGAATTTCAGGATGCTGCTGCACACCACTGGAAGAAGTTCATTAATATGTTCAAGCCTCAGTGTACAAATAATCTTTTGTAGCACGTCCAGAAGTCCAGAAGGTATAAAGTTTTAATACTTTATTTATTCAGAAGATTCCATACTATTGTTACTAATGAAGAAGAACTACGAAGACAAAGAATCGACGAACAAGCCTCGTTTCAAATGTTTATTTGATAAAGAATATTTAATTCAGCTAGATACAGATGAACCAGACAGTACATTTGTGTGTCAGCTACTCAGATTAAGTGTTCTGCATCAACTACAAGTGGCCGTTCGATCAAGACAAAGATCTACAAAGTTTAATCAAGCCTGAAGTCTCTGCAGATGAAGATATACAATATTATAAGTATTTATTTAATTATCTCACTAATCATAATAATTAAATTGACTATATAATTTATTTATTAAGTTGATTCACCTTCGAATTAATTTAATTTATGAATTTATATATTTAATATAATTAAGTGGGTAATTATTTAATATTTATATATATTAAAACAACTGATTTTATGCATAATTGGCTCGGTATGACATTCTCAGAGAATGTCATACCGTTTCAATTGAACAGGCATTCTCAGTGATGGGTTACATGTCATACCGTGGCTGTTTGTGTGAGTAGATCATTCGGTATGACTTTATCTTGATAAGTCATACCGTTTGCTCTCAACAGACATAATCTGGCATGACATAGAATGTCATACCGTGTGTATGCTTCATGGCATTGTCTGGTATGACTTTAAAAAAGTCATACCGTGTCTTTGATTCAGGGTTTCCTGGTTGTGTGTATGACTTGAGTTATAATGACTTAAAAATGTCATACCGAAGTGATTCTAATGGCTTTTGAGTTGTATGTCATACCGAGTGACTTAGTGGCCAAGTATAGAATGTCATACCGTGCCTATGCAGTATGACATTACTTGTTTATGTCATTCATTTCTTGTTTTAGGGCATGGCTTTGTGTAACAATGTCATATCTTCCTTTGTAATGTCATTCCTAAGCTTAAAAGTCATTCCTTTCAATGTCATACCTAGATCTAAGTGGTTTGCCTATAAATATGGCTTCACTTCTTCATTTCTCAAGTGTTCATTGCATTGTAAAAGCTTTCAAGTTGTTTGTAACTTGCAATTGTTATATCCACAGTTTTCTGTGCTTTGATCACTCGATTGTTTTAATCACTAAGTTAGAATACATCCTGTCAAATTTATTCTACGAACTTTAGTGGACATTAAAACGAACCTTATTAATTATATAACGACTTAAAACATTGTTATATTAATTAATTAAAATCTGATTAACAAATTTAATTCAAATCAGATTATTCCGCCGCGATTTTTAGTGACGATTGTATTCAACCCCCCCTTCTACAATCGTTTCAGGACCTAACAATTGGCATCAGAGCGGTTGATACCATTTTTCCGTATCAGATCCTATACACACTCTGTAACGTCCAAATATTTTTTATTCGAATTAATTTTATTCCAAAAATTAATTCTGATTTAAAATATTTTTCTTTCAAAAATTCAAATCTCATCCAAACACTATTCACTTCAAATCCTTAAATATGAGTACACAAAAGATCAGTAGCATTAAAATCCCACCGTTCAGCAAAGAACACTTTGGCCTATGGAAGAGGCACATGTTCCTATTCCTCCGCACCGCGAACCGAAAATACATCGGGATTTTGGACAAAGGTGTTACTACTCCGATGAATGTCATATTAGCACACGAAGAGGATGGTGTGTTAATACCTCATCAGATCATTCCGAAAGAACTTTCTGAGTACACAGATGAAGAGAGTGAACAGATGAACTTAGATGATGCTCTTCAACTAATTTTGGTGGAATCTCTAGATCCAGTGATGTACAATGCTGTTGTTAATTGTACGAACGCCAAGCAAATCTGGGATACGTTAGAGATTATCAATGAAGGCTCAGAGGAAGTTAGGGAAAACAAGAAAGAGATACTGATGGCTCAGTATGAACAGTTTGGTTCTCATCCCGGTGAAGGGATTTCAGAAGTATTTATCAGACTTAATAATTTGATAAATAATTTAAATCTGAATGGGAAATTCTACGACAAGAAAGAGGTCAACATGAAGTTTCTCTTAACCCTTCCCGAACATCTGGAACACAGAATCACTGCCATCAGGGAAAGCAGAGATCTGAATGAGATTTCTCTGGAAAGACTCTACGGAGTTTTGAAAACTTATGAACTGGAGCAAGTTTAGAGTAAACAGAGATATGGCTGGGGTAAAACACAGAACCATTCGAGAGCTCTAGTTGTTGAGTCACCTGTACTGGAAGAAAAGAAGAAGGATGTTGTTGTTCCTTCTAAGACTACTCAGGAATTTGTTGTACCTGAGATGGGTCAGACTGCTTCTTCCAGTGGTGACGAAGAGTTCTATACAATGGAAGAGCTTGAACAGTTAGAAGATCAATCTCTATCCCTGTTTGCCAAGAAGTTTGGAAACATGAGATTCCGGAAGAACCCTTCCTATAAATACAAACCTACTGTTAGTAAGTTTCAGAAGGGAGGCTATTCATCTTCAACAAGCAAAGGAGGATACAAGACTGGGATGGTGGACAGAAGTAAATTTAAATGTTTCAACTGTGGTGAACCTGGACACTTTGCAACTGAGTGCAAGCAGCCCAAGGTTCAAGGAAAGAGAAAGGATTCGTATGATGAGCTGAAGCAGAAGTATGATGCCTTAGTAAGAAAGCATCATGGTACTTCTGGAAGTCAAAGCTTCAAGAGCACATCATATCTAGCAGAAGGGAAAAGCTGGGATGATACAGATAGTGATGAAGAAGAGCAGATTGGGAATGTTGCTCTCATGGCTGATGCTGGATCGTCTTCACCTCCTCCTGCTGGAAGCTTTCAGGTAGATCCTACATGCCCTAAACTGTTTATGCAATTAGGACTTGAAAGAGATGATGCTATTAAAAAGTTGAAAGCTGCCAATCTTAAAATTGATACTTTAGTCTTAGATATTCATGCTTATAAAATGAATGAGATGAAAGTATTAAAACCTAAAATAGAACAATTGACTATGGATTTAGGATTTCAAAGTGCTAAAGTCAAAGTTCTAGAGAAAGGTGAGATTGCTTTAAGACTTCAGCTAGACGAAGAGAAAGTTAAGTGTAAAGCCTTTAAGGATGCCTCCATGATAGTCAAAGAACTTAATGATAAACAAGAGATCAAGAGAACTGTTGGAATAGGCTTTGACTATAACAAATCTGTAGGTAAGGCTAGTAACATTACTCCCTTTAAGAAGAGTGCAAAGGAGAGAGGAATTCCTTTTGTTTTGAAAGATTCCCCTCAACCTTTGTTTAAGGCCTCAGTAGCTGAACCTCTGTTAGAAACTCCTGTTGTCATTAAATATGAACTCAAACAGGAAGACCTTAAAATGAAAGAGAGTAATGAGAAGAAAGATGAGATCCCGACATCACTGAAACCAATCAAAGTGAAAGGCAATGTTAGGTTGCCTAAAGCTGGTTTAGGTGTCAACTCTGAGAGAACTAATTTCAACAAGCCTAATAGTTTCGTGAACAGTAAGAACAGAGATAACAGATGTCATTCTACTGAGAACTTTAAAACTGTTAACAAAGTTAGAGTAGAATCTGTTGACGTTCCTACTGTGATGACTGATATTCCTATTGCTCCTACTTTTGATTCATGTCATAAATACCGTGGTGTTGATAATTGTATGACTTGTGCTTTCAATTTGATGTCTGCTTATTTTAAAAATTTGCATGCTAAAAATGAAAACACATCACCTAGACAACACACAAACCACAAGCATGCTAGATCAAAGACTGCTAGTCCTCCTCGTGTTAGGAAGGAGACTTATCTTCCAAAGCCTAAAACCAAGGTTTATAAGGTTGTTGTTAAGGAAGTAAGTTCAGTCAAATCTGAACCAAGTATCAGTCCAAGAGGCTCTGTTGTATTACCTAATAGAAATCAGTTCTTTAAGACTGCAGGACCCAATCAAGTGTGGGTCCCAAAGACTGTCTAATCAAGTTGTCTTTTGCAGGGTGCCAGTGGAGTTGTTCATGTTACCTGGGTGCTTGACAGTGGAGCGTCAATGCACATGACTGGCAATAAATCCCTGCTGGAGGACATAAGAGAAGGAGCTGGCCCTACAGTCAGTTTTGCTGATAATAGCAAAGGTCGTACTGTGGGATATGGCAAGTACAAAATTGGAAGGATCATCATAGAAGATATTGCAATAGTTGAAGGACTTCAACATAATCTCCTGAGTGTCAGTCAATTCTGTGACAAAGGATATTATGTTCATTTTGAAAAGGAGATATGTATCATTAAACATATCAAGGATAAGCGTCCTTCACTATGTGGCATAAGGAAAGGCAATATATTCGTAGCTGATTTATCTTCAGGACCAGGAAACGAAGTTCACTGTTTCTACGCCAAAGCGTCTGCTGAAGATAGTTGGTTATGGCATAAGAAGCTCTCACATCTCAACTTCAAAACCATGAACTCTCTAGTCAAGAGAGATCTAGTGAGAGGGTTGCCTTCCCTGGAATTCTCAACTGATGATCTTTGTGAAGCTTGTCAGAAAGGAAAAGCGAAGAGAGCATCTCACAAAGGCAAAACCATCAATACCATTACAGATCCACTTCATTTGTTGCATATGGATCTGTTTGGCCCTGTAAATGTTGCATCCATTGATGGAGGAAGATATGCCTTGGTTATTGTGGATGACTTCTCAAAATTTACTTGGGTTTACTTCCTGGCTTCTAAGGATGAAACCCCGTTGACAGTGATTGATCATATAAAGTTAGTTGAATTGGATAAAGGTGTGCCAGTCAAAGCTGTAAGGTCAGACAATGGCACAGAGTTCAAGAATCAAACTCTAATTAACTTTTACTCTGAAAAGGGAATTAGAAGGCAGTATTCAGCACCAAGGACTCCTCAGCAGAATGGAGTCGTCGAAAGAAAGAATCGTACACTGATCGAAGCTGCAAGGACTATGATTGTTGAAGCAAAGCTTCCACTGTACTTTTGTGCTGAAGCTGTGTCTACTGCCTGCTACACCCAGAATAGAACTTTGATCAACAAGGATCATATGAAAACTCCATTTCATCTGTATAACAACAAGAAGCCTTATGTCAAACATCTTCATGTATTTGGAGCCAAGTGTTATGTTCTCAAGGATGGTGAAGAGAACTTGAACAAGTTTGAGCCAAAGGCATCTGAAGCAATTTTTGTTGGTTATACAAATAATGCTTATAGAGTTTTTGTAATTGATACTCTGTCAGTGAAAGTTAGTGTCAATGTTACATTTGATGACACTAAACTTCCAAGTTTACAATCTGCTGATCCATCTGAATCTCTGAAGTTTGACAACTATCCAGATTCAGATTCAGATGATGATGTGACACCTGAGGTTGCAACAGGTGATGACAACAATGATAATGATCCAGGCAATGGTGGAGGAAATGGCAATAATGCTGGAGATTCCACTAATGCTAGTGGTGGATCATCAAGTCAACCTGGCAACAGCTCAGGGGGAGCTGGTGGATCAACTAGTCATACACATCAGCCTAATGATGATACTACTGAATCATCAAGGACACAACTTCCAAGGGAAAGGATTTGGAGCAGAGATCATCCCTTTGATCTGATTATTGGTGATCCTGATGTTGGTGTAAGGACTAGAAGTGCTACGACAAATGAATGTTTATTTTCTGGATTTCTATCTCAACTAGAACCAAAGAAAATAGAAGAAGCACTTGCTGATCCTGATTGGGTTCTTGCCATGCAAGAAGAACTCAATCAATTTGAGAGACAAGAAGTCTGGGCCCTGGTTCCAAGACCAAAAGGAAAATCTACTATTGGAGCTAGATGGGTCTTCCGTAACAAGTTAGATGGTGATGACATTGTTGTGAGAAACAAAGCCAGACTGGTTGCAAAAGGTTATTCTCAAGAAGAAGGAATTGATTATGATGAAACCTATGCTCCAGTTGCTCGTCTTGAAGCCATCAGAATATTTCTTGCATTTGCTGCACACTCCAACTTCAAAGTTTATCAGATGGATGTGAAAAGTGCATTTCTGAATGGAAAGCTGGAAGAAGAAGTATATCTGGAACAGCCCCCTGGCTTTGAAAATCCAGAGTTTGCTGATTTTGTGTACTTCCTATTCAAAGCTGTCTATGGACTCAAGCAGTCACCAAGAACATGGTATGACACCCTCTCTGAATTTTTGATTGAAAATAAATTTACTAGAGGTGTCATAGACAAAACTCTCTTTTACAAATTGCATGATAATGATATGATATTTGTTCAAATATATGTTGATGATATTATATTTGGTTCTACTAACGATAACTTATGCAAGAGATTTGCTAAGTTAATGCAGAGTAATTATGAGATGAGTATGATGGGTGAACTGTCCTACTTCCTTGGTCTTCAAGTAAGCCAAAAGGAAGATGGAATATTCATTTGCCAATCAAAGTATGTCAGAGATCTTCTAAGAAAGTACAATCTAGAAGACTCTTCTCCGGCAAAGACACCCATGGCCACTGCCACAAAGCTTGACCAGGATAAATCTGGTAAGAAAGTTGATATCACAAGCTATCGAGGTATGATTGGCTCTTTACTTTATCTTACTGCAAGTAGACCAGATATCATGTTTGCAACATGTTTATGTGCTAGGTTTCAGGCTGATCCTAAGGAATCACATCTTATAGCCGTCAAAAGAATCTTTAGATATCTTAAGGGTACACCTGGTTTAGGTATTTGGTACCCTAAGAATACTGGTTTTGACTTAACCGGCTATACAGATTCTGATTATGCAGGTTGCAGGATTGATAGAAAGAGTACGTCTGGAAGCTGTCAATTTCTAGGACGTCGGTTGGTTTCCTGGTACAGCAAGAAGCAACACTCAGTGTCTACTTCTACTGCTGAAGCTGAGTACATAGCTGCTGGCAGTTGCTGTGCTCAGATTCTCTGGATCAGAAACCAATTAAATGATTATGGTATTTCTGTCGACAAAATTCCAATATTTTGTGACAATACCAGTGCCATAGCCATTTCAAACAATCCAGTGCAACACTCCCGGACCAAGCACATAGATATCAGGTATCATTTCATTCGAGAACATGTCATGAATGGTACTGTGGTGTTACACTTCGTACCCACAGCTGATCAAATTGCAGACATCTTCACTAAACCACTTGATGAATCCACTTTCTCTAAGTTGGTTTATGAGTTAGGGATGTTAAATATGCCATGATTCTCTTTGTATATATTTCATATGTATTTTATGTATTATTGTGAATTTTCTGTGTAATTATATCTATTTTATTAGATTTTATATAATTGTTTGTAGATTATCTGATAATTTTATGTGTAATTATGCATGTTCATATATGTTTCTGTAATTCTCTAAGTGCTGCATACTCCCTTGTAATATTCTCCATGCATTTAGATAATTATATGTATTTATTTTGTATTTTTCAAAATTAATTAAGCATAAATATTTGATTTTAAGTTAATTCATTTTAATGAATTAAAGTTAAATTCATAAGTATTTATATTTAATTAAAGTTGAATTTTACAAAATATATGTGTAATATATTATATATTATGTGTATTAGATTTTTGATTAAATGTGCAAAAAGTTTTATTGTTTTTAATTAATCAAAAATCGTAATATTCTATTTTATTTTATTAAAATTCTGTTTTCATAGCTCGGTATGACTTTTCCAAAGAAAGTCATACCGGCTATGGCTTGCTGCATACACTTCTTTGAACCGGCATGACATTTTGAAAATGTCATACCGCGTCTGTATGCCCCCTTTGTATTCATCGGTATGACATTCTTAGAAATGTCATACCGAACGCTCGAAGAAAGCCTGTATGAAGAGCACGGTATGACATTTCCGTAGAATGTCATACCGACCCCCTACATCCCATATGACTTTCATTTCATAAGTCATACCTGCTTTACTTCATCTTCTTCATCTCTGATATACACACACACGAACTGACTTTGCTTTGCTCGAATCTTTTTCAAGTTTTTGCTATAAAACTTGCTGGTTACTATAATTCAAGTGTTTCACACTTGCTGGTTACGATTTTTACTCCTAAAACAAGTCGAAGTGCTGCTGAATTTTTGAATTTTCGAAACCCTTTTCGCCGAGTTTGAACTGAGTTGGAACGATTCTCGCCGAGTTTGAACGAGTTTGCAGCGATTTCGTACTACCTGGACCGTGTTTTGTCTGATTAGGACGATTTGTGGTGGTTTAAGCAAACTGATTTCAAAACCCTATTCTTTGATTTCGAATTTTAGGGTTTGTGCAACCAAGTTGGGGATTTTTGTGTTAAGTGGAGATTAAGGGCGTGTTTGGAACTGTGATTAAGTCATTTTAAGATTAATTAAGTTTTAATTCGAATTTACTCCATTAATTCGAATTATTAATTAATTAATTGTTTGATATTTAATTATTAATTGAAATTTGTGAGAAATTTGAGAATTAGTATTTTATTTGAAAAATTCTCACTTAATTCAATTTTTAATTTTAAACAATGGCCGGTCGCTTTGTTATCGAGGAGACAAACTTGAATGGATTTTTCGACCCCGAGGCCAGTTTGGCTCGTTTTAGACCGTGGGTCCGGTTTCTGAATAGCCAGTCGCTCGTCAGCACTGCTATTACAGCTCATGCAGACCTCCAGATTCAGCCAATTCAGGACTTCTACTCGACAGCCCTGAATACTACTTTGTTGGATAACCATCGGGTTTCTGGAGATATACATGGAGGGCGTACGATTACTATCAGCACTGATGATGTGAATAGGATTTTGGGGTTTCCCAGGGAGAATTTTGCTGAACTCCCTACCGAAGCTGAACTTTCCAATTTCTTCGAGACAATCTTATATCAGGGAGAGATCAATTTGCCTAGAATGTTGAAAGGCAATCTGAAGCCTGAGTGGGATCTTTTCTTCGACACTTTGGCTAAAGTGTTTGCTCCGACCACTCGCAAGAACTTTAATGTAATAACCTCGCTGCTTCAGAAGATTGGGTTCAGCATTGTTTATAATCGTCGGATTAACTTTGGAAAGCTTATTCTTCAAGCCATTCTTTCCAAGTTAGGACCTCTTAGGAACAGATCTGTTGAACAGAACGCAAAGGTTTCCTGTTTCTATCCAAGGTTTATTATGCTGTTTCTGAATGACAAGATGACGGACGCTGAGAAGGAACACTACTCCAACTCTCCTGTGGCACAAGTTCCTCGTGCCTGCACCAAACTTATGACTCAGTTGGATAACAAGAATAAATTTGCCAATGTTCCACTAATCACCACTCCTCACATGCTCCAAATGTTCAATGCTCCTCTTCAACCGTATCAACTTCAAGTGGCTCCTGCACCACAACCTCAGCCGCCTCAACAACAACAACAGCAGCAGCAGCAGCTTCAAGAACCTCAACCCCTGCAGACTCAACAACCTATACAACACCATCAACAACAACTTCAACATCAACAACAACTTCTACAACAACAACAACAGCAGCATTCACCTCAACAATCTCAAGAAGCACAATCTTCACACCACTCATCCAATCAATCATCATATCACTCCCCTATCCATCAACAACAACACTCTGACCCTTCATTTGAAGATCAAAATTTGGATTATGATCTCTTCGAGCATCAACCATCTTCATCTGAACCTCTCCCACACCAAACACAATCCCAAATCATCCCACAAACACAATCTACCTCACAACCCCTACCCTCTGACTCTCCTATCAATCCAGAGCTGCAGTCCTTCCGTCAGGACCTACAGGTAGCTCAGGTACTTTCTAACTTATCATCTAATTTTAATGTTGATACGTCAGATTATGGTTGTGATTTTGTTTGTGACCTTGATTTTGTTTTCCAGCCTACCAGCAATGAACCTGACAACACACAGGTTCATAACCTAGCTGAAGATTCTCTTCAACAAATATTCGTTTCTCCAAACACATCAACCAACACTTCAATGCAACATGTTCGTAAAGTTGCGAGGAAACGGAGTTCGAGTAGTTTAATGAATAAACCCACAGCTCTGTCTCCCTCAAAGAAGCAAAGGGTGGAAACCTTGGAGACAACTGTAGCCTCATCTGTGCCTTCCCAACAAGGCTCAGATTTTGAAATGGCAGATAAGCAGTCTCTGGACCCATTCTCTCTACAGGATGTGGCCATTGAAATTGACCGTCCGGCCGCGGTAACTTGTACAGAGTCAAGCACTGCGCTAGCACTCACGCTAGTGCCAGACCAAACAGATACACAGGTTACTATGTTTACTGAGTGCACAGATTTTCAAAATCAATGTATTATTTATGAAAACTTTGTTGATCTCCCTTTATTTTCTGATCAGGCGGAACTTGGCAGCGTGCAAGTTAATCTGCCCTCACAGGCGTCCGGAGGACAATTTGTTCCTCCACTACCTTTGAACCCATCTCAGGGGACATTGGTAGTATATACAGGTACAGCGGGAAGAGTGAATGAACACAGTGATGTAAGGCAAACACCGAGCGATACACATGCACGTGAGGCTAGTGAAACAGCTTTGAGTGTACGTGAGGTGAGCGCACACACTAACCCTGCTCTGTTTGAGGAACAAATGGCAAAGCTAAGAGCTGAGCTTGCCAGAATGATTGCTGAGAACGAGAAGCTCAAGGGTGCACAGTTGGTGACCCTGCAACAGAAAGCTGAGGAGAGGCCATCCAGTTCCTACAGGGATGAGCTTAAAGAGGAAATCCATGACTTGGCTGTTGAAATGAGGTCTAATCATGAGCTTTACATGTCCAAATTTGAGACCATCGACAGCAAGTTAGATCAACTCCTCAGAAACTCCAACAAGTCTGATGATCAACCTTCTGGAGAGGATCCCTCAACTAAGGGGGAGAATAGAGACAAAGGTGACAGGGATGATAGAGGCAATAGCTCAAATCAAAGCAACAAAGATAATACCACTTCTGGATCTGCCCCTGACAAAGAAACTCATAAGTCTAAAGGCAAAGAACCGTTACATCAGTCCGATAATGTTTTCAATTCTAATAGTTATGATGACTATCCACAGGATATGGATGATGATGACATCTTCGATGCTACCTATCGTCAAGCAGAAGAAGAAGAAGGTATATTTGATGAGGGTTATTTGTTTCAGGATGAAGAACCTGTTGACCTAGAACATGAGGAGAATGTCCGGAAGTTCAAAGCTGAAAATGAAGCTAGAAAGCGTAAGCTTCGTGATTTCCAAAAACTTCTAGAGGACAAGTTGATCACAGAAGAACAAATCAAGATCGAGAAACAGAAAATCTATGATGCTGCAATCAAGCAGAAGAATCTTGATATAAGGAGGAAAGAAGGAAAAAGCTGGGACATTGCAAGAAGAATCTTTAATGGACCTCAAAGGGAGCCTTTCGACGACAACAAGTTCTTATCTCTGATCTATGATCTTAGAGAGGTAAACCCTGACGAGGATGTCTTTATGCATGCCTTTGCTTTGGAATTAAATTATGTGACTGTGGGGGTCAACAACCTGCTAGAGCAATGGGAGCTAATTGTCTATACACAGAGGAATGGTTCTTTCAGACTATCTGTCGAATCTCTGAAATCATTCTCTGTATCTGAGCTCTGGGTGCTTCGGAATAAGGTAAAGCGCAGCTCCAACCTGAATGAACTTCTTCGTGACAAACTGTTGGAACAAGCTGTATTCAACAGTCCTCAGGTTGTCAGGAATCCCTACTGTGTTAAGTTCATTCACAAGGAGATCTTCAGCACTGTCTATCTCAACGAAGAAGCCTTGCCAAAGTATCCAGCTAAACAACTTGCTCTTGCCTCCACTCTTTTAAGAACCAAGGGCTTTGCTTCTAAAGCTAAGTCTGATGCTGATGATGTGATTCTTGCTTACTGCACTCGAAAGAATGTTGCTCAATACTTTCGAAGGATGAAAAATGTTACAAAATCTCAGCCATCAGACTTCCGAGAAGACCCTGTGGATTTGGAAGTACTTCATCAACTGGCTCTGGCAAAGGAACGAAAGAAGCGTGGTGAATCCACAACATCTGAAGTGCCAACCAGGGAAGAACCATCAACTCCTATCCTTCACACTTCTGATATCGAAGAAGGAGAAGTTGATCTTTAGATTCATTAGGGATTTGTAATATATGTTCAAAAAGAACATCCTTTTGTAATCTATTGTAATCTTTTGAATTCTGGTCAATGTTTGATGAAATACCAGAAACTTTTTGCTATTTACAATTCATGTTTAATCCTTTGTCTTATCAGTTAGTTGAGTTATCCTCTCGATAATTTGCATGTTATGTTAACAAACAAATAGGGGGAGATTGAAAGGCATATGTTTAGCCTATTTGTAATTAAAGAGGTACCAACTCAACTCTGATAAGAAAGCAAGGTAAATAGCAAGTACTGTTGAAGGAATCCGTACGAAGAATGTCAAGTGATTTATTGAAATTATATGTCTGAAGAATTTCAGGATGCTGCTGCACACCACTGGAAGAAGTTCATTAATATGTTCAAGCCTCAGTGTACAAATAATCTTTTGTAGCACGTCCAGAAGTCCAGAAGGTATAAAGTTTTAATACTTTATTTATTCAGAAGATTCCATACTATTGTTACTAATGAAGAAGAACTACGAAGACAAAGAATCGACGAACAAGCCTCGTTTCAAATGTTTATTTGATAAAGAATATTTAATTCAGCTAGATACAGATGAACCAGACAGTACATTTGTGTGTCAGCTACTCAGATTAAGTGTTCTGCATCAACTACAAGTGGCCGTTCGATCAAGACAAAGATCTACAAAGTTTAATCAAGCCTGAAGTCTCTGCAGATGAAGATATACAATATTATAAGTATTTATTTAATTATCTCACTAATCATAATAATTAAATTGACTATATAATTTATTTATTAAGTTGATTCACCTTCGAATTAATTTAATTTATGAATTTATATATTTAATATAATTAAGTGGGTAATTATTTAATATTTATATATATTAAAACAACTGATTTTATGCATAATTGGCTCGGTATGACATTCTCAGAGAATGTCATACCGTTTCAATTGAACAGGCATTCTCAGTGATGGGTTACATGTCATACCGTGGCTGTTTGTGTGAGTAGATCATTCGGTATGACTTTATCTTGATAAGTCATACCGTTTGCTCTCAACAGACATAATCTGGCATGACATAGAATGTCATACCGTGTGTATGCTTCATGGCATTGTCTGGTATGACTTTAAAAAAGTCATACCGTGTCTTTGATTCAGGGTTTCCTGGTTGTGTGTATGACTTGAGTTATAATGACTTAAAAATGTCATACCGAAGTGATTCTAATGGCTTTTGAGTTGTATGTCATACCGAGTGACTTAGTGGCCAAGTATAGAATGTCATACCGTGCCTATGCAGTATGACATTACTTGTTTATGTCATTCCTTTCTTGTTTTAGGGCATGGCTTTGTGTAACAATGTCATATCTTCCTTTGTAATGTCATTCCTAAGCTTAAAAGTCATTCCTTTCAATGTCATACCTAGATCTAAGTGGTTTGCCTATAAATATGGCTTCACTTCTTCATTTCTCAAGTGTTCATTGCATTGTAAAAGCTTTCAAGTTGTTTGTAACTTGCAATTGTTATATCCACAGTTTTCTGTGCTTTGATCACTCGATTGTTTTAATCACTAAGTTAGAATACATCCTGTCAAATTTATTCTACGAACTTTAGTGGACATTAAAACGAACCTTATTAATTATATAACGACTTAAAACATTGTTATATTAATTAATTAAAATCTGATTAACAAATTTAATTCAAATCAGATTATTCCGCCGCGATTTTTAGTGACGATTGTATTCAACCCCCCCTTCTACAATCGTTTCAGGACCTAACAAGCCCTGTTCAGTGTGTGCCTAAGAAAGGAGGCATGACCATGGTAGCTAATGAGAAGAATGAGCTCATTCTGACTCGAACAGTCACAGGTTGTAGAATATGCATGGATTATCGGAAGTTAAATAAAGCCACCAGAAAAGATCACTTCCCGTTGCCTTTCATTAATCAGATGCTTGATAGGTTGGCCAGACATGAGTATTATTGTCTTCTTGATGGGTATTCGGGATACAATCAGATTTGTATTACACCAGAGGATCAGGTGAAGACTACTTTCACTTGCCCTTTTAGCACATTTGCTTTTCGTCGTCTTTCTTTCGGACTTTGTGGTGCACCAACAACTTTTCAGAGATGCATGATGGCTATTTTCTCTGAGATGATTGGTACCAATGTTGAGGTATTCATGGACGACTTTTCTGTATTCGGTTCTTCTTATGATGAATGCTTGAGCAACTTGAAGATGGTACGGAAAAGATGTGTGGAAACCAATCTAGTTCTTAATTGGGAAATATGCCACTCCATGGTTCAAGAAGGCATCATTCTTGGGCACAAGGTTTCGAGCAAGGGTCTTGAGGTAGATAAAGCGAAGGTGGAGACAATTGAAAATCTTCCTCCATCAATCTCAGTCAAGGGGATTCAGAGTTTTCTTGGTCATGCGGGATTCCATCGACGATTCATCAAGGATTTCTCTAAAATCACCAAGCCCCTGTGCAACTTGTTAGAGAAGGATGTGCCCTTCAAATTTGATGAAGAATGCTTGGCTGTGTTCGAAACTCTCAAGAAGAAATTAACTACAACACCTGTTATTACTGCCCCTGATTAGAATGAGCCGTTTGAGATGATGTGTGACGCTAGTGACTATGTAGTGGGACCCGTGCTTGATCAGAGAAAGAATAACATCTTTCACGTGATTTACTATGCTAGTAAGACTCTCAATGGTGCTCAGCTGAATTACACTACTACGGAGAAGGAGCTGCTAGCTATTGTTTATAGATTCGAGAAATTCAGATCTTATTTACATGGGACAAAGGTGTTGGTTTACACTGATCATGCTGCCATTCGGTATATGGTATCGAAAAAAGACTCGAAACCTCGGTTGATTCGATGTGTTCTTTTCCTTCAGGAATTCGAGTTGGAAATCAAGGATAGAAAAGGTACTGAAAATCAGGTAGCTGATCATCTATCTCATTTGGAAGATCAGGCGCGAGCATCCAAGGACACCACCTTAATCAACGAGTCTTTCCCTGATGAACAACTATTTGGGGTCCAAGAAGAAGAGCCATGATTTGCAGATATAGTGAATTATCTGGTGAGTAATGCCATTCCTCTCGATTTATCTTATGCTCAAAAGAAAAAGTTTCTTCATGAGGCGAAGTGGAATCGTTGGGATGAACCATTCTTGTTTCGACGAGGTTCAGATCAAATTATCAGAAGGTGCATTCAATACAGCGAGATTGAAGGAATTTTGCAAGCTTACCACGACTCTACTTATGGAGCACACTACGGAGGACAGAAGACAGCTGCTCGTACTCTACAGGCGGGGTTCTTTTTATAGGAACAATCGGACCTTGGCCCTGCGTTTTATGATACTAATTAAAAGTTCAAACAGAATATTAACCGGCGCAAGCGATTCAAATCCACGTCTTCTACTGTATTCCTTGATTCTCCTTGGAAGAAGTGTGGCCTTCGATCTCCCAAGGTGTGCCTCTCCTTAAAGCTCCGAAAACCAAAACCCTAGTTGTATCCTTGAGAAAAACGTCTGCCTCTCTCTGACTCTAGGAGGAATTCATTTTGGTGTTTATTTCAGCTTTAGAAGAACGAGAATATATATAGGCTACAGTAGGGATCATGGACCATTAGGGCAGGCCTTCCAATGACATTCCGGGCCAGGCCCAATGTCATTAAATATTAATTCAATCCACTAAAGAATTAATATTTGCACTACCTTTCCTAATTCCGTAAATTAATTATTTAATTCGGCCCCCATATTAATTGCTTATAAATTCCCCATGTTTAAGATATCGCATGTCCATTAATTAAATTAATTTCTGACAATTAATTTAATCAATATCTTTTATCCTTGATCATCCACTCAACCTTATAATTATGCAAGAACAAATCTTCCTGCAGGACTAAAGCATAATTATCTTTATGAGCTTTCAAGAGGACATCATCACCCGAATATATTTTTCGGACACGGTTTCCTTTTATAGTTAATATCCCACTCTGTATATAATGTCATTGCCCAATACATAAATTCGTAAATTAAAATAAATTACTTAATTTATGAGTCAAGGCATATGCATTAAATACAAGTGTCAATCACTATATCTGGATTAAGAACCTAAGCAATAATAACATCGTAGAATCTTAGTTCTTTATTGTCAGAATTAAAGAAACAATTATTCTACTATTTTGATCTCATTCAATATACACAAAGTATATAAGTATTATTCAATAGTCAAGATAAACTATTTCCAAATAATACTTCAGTCGTTCCAATGATTTGTCTAACACCATTTAGACTGTGAACCTTTATTATATTATATAAGGAATCTGACAATCTAATCTTCCGCAATCCCATTTGATACTAGATTGTCTACAATATATAACATACAGACAATGTGAAAGCATGCATTCAAGATTCTCAAATAATTGTTATATACTTCGAACGAATATTTCAGTATAACCCTAACAATCTCCCACTTATACTCAAGATATTCTTTGAGTATATCAGTATTTATTACAAGCAATCCACTACCAACTATAACAACTATGTGACCAAGTATCTGACTCCTATTGCTTCCACATGCTCCTGAAAAGCCTTAGCTGGTAAGCTCTTCGTGAAAGGATCTGCCCGGTTATCCTCCGGTTCTATATCAGCCACAATGATATCTCCTCGCTTAACGAACTGCCGTATGAGGTGATACTTACGCTCTATGTGTTTCGCTGCCTTATGGGCCCGTGGTTCCTGTGTATTATCCACAGCACCAGTGTTATCATAATAAATCGTGATTTGCTGTGGAGGATTAGGAACCACATCCAAATCCAGCAGGAAGTTTCGGAACCATATAGCCTTTTTGGCTGCCTCAGAGGTTGCCACATATTCAGCTTCCATGGTTGAGTCTGCGATGCATTTCTGCTTCACACTCCTCCATATTACGGCTCCACCTCCCAAAGTAAAAACACATCCCAAGGTGGACTTTCTCTTATCCTTATCTGTCTGGAAATCCGAATCGGTATATCCCAGAGGCAATAAATCAAAGGACTTGTAAACTAACATATACTCCTTAGTCTTTCGCAGGTACTTGAGTATTGCTTTTACAGCACTCCAATGTTCCTGTCCTGAGTTTGACTGGTATCTACTAACCATGCCCACGGCAAAGCAGATATTAAGCCTCGTACATAACATTGCATACATTAGGCTTCCACATGCCGAAGCATAAGGAACTGCCTTCATGTTCTCTATCTCCTTAGGTGTCGAAGGACACTGACTCTTTGATAGAGTAACTCCATGTCTGAAGGGTAAGTTACCCTTCTTGGAGTCCTTCATGTTAAAACAAGCTAATACATCATCTATGTAGGGCTCCTGAGATAAAGCCAACATCATTTTCTTGCGATCCCTTATAGGTTTGATCCCAAGGATGTGTGCTACTTCACCTAAGTCCTTCATTTCAAATTGTTTGAACAACCATGCCTTTATTGAAGACAACATCTTAACATTGTTTCCAATGAGTAAAATGTCATCAACATAAAGCACTAGAAAAACCAGTACATTTCCCTCACATCTCTTATACACGCATGCTTCGCTTGGACATTGATCAAATCCATACGACTGGACTGCCTGATCAAAGCGAATGTTCCAATACCTAGAAGCTTGTTTAAGTCTATAAATAGACCTCTTCAGCTTGCATACAAGATTCTCTTGGCCTTCTTTAATGAATCCCTTTGGTTGCTGCATATAGATGGTTTCCTCAAGATTTCCATTAAGGAAAGCTGTCTTGACGTCCATTTGCCAATTCTCATAATCGAGATGAGCTGTTATAGATAAAAGAATACGTATTGAGTTAAGCATGACTACTGGCGAAAAGGTTTCCTCATAATCGATACCTTCTTTCTGAGTATACCCTTTCGCAACAAGTCTTGTTTTACAGGCTTTCACCTTTTTGTCTGATCCCCTCTTTTTCTTGTAGACCCACTTACATCCAATAGGTTTTATACCTTTGGGTGGTTCCACGAGCTCCCAGACCTGATTAGAATACATTGATTCCATCTCAGAATCCATTGCCTTTTGCCAAAGATTTGCATCTTTGTCTCGTATTGCCTCTTCGTATGTCCGGGGATCATCATCATGTTCACCAGAGACCAAGTCCGAAGACTCTCCCAAAAACATGAATCTGTCAGGCTGTCGAACAACCCTCCCACTACAACGAGGAACTGGTGCGGTATTAGTGACCGGTTGCACAGTCTGCTGTGGTTGTTCTACTTGTACTATAGGTTCATTATTCGTCCCTCCCACTAGTTCCCCTAAAACGATACTACTCATGGGTTTGTGATTCATTATATAGTCTTCCTCTAAGAATCTTGCGTTGGTGCTAACAGTAACATCCCGATTCTTAGGACTATAAAATAAATAACCTTTTGTTCCCATGGGGTAGCCTACAAACAGCTTTACTCCTGTACGAGATTCTAGCTTAGTCGTGTTCTTGTTCAGCACATGTGCTGGACAACCCCATATCCGAAATTCCGAATGTGTCTCAGACTCGGTTTGTCCCCGGTCCACAATTCTAAAGGGGTTTTAGGAACCGACTTAGAAGGTACTAAGTTCAGAAGATAAGCTGATGTCTCTAAGGCATGTCCCAAAAACGACTTGGGTAAATCCGAATAACTCATCATCGATCTAACACTCTCTAAAAAAGTCCGGTTCCTTCTCTCTGCTACACTGTTCTGCTAGGGTGTGCCTGGTGCAGTCAACTGGGATTCTATCCCATTCTCTGATAAATATTCTCTGAATTCCCCAAGCAAGTATTCGCCACCACGATCCGATCGTAGTGACTTGATACTTTTATTATGTCGCTTCTCCGTTTTAGCTTTGTACTCTTTGAACTTATCAAAGCACTCAGACTTACGGCGCAACAAATAAACGTACCCATATCTAGAATAATCGTCAATGAAAGTGACGAAATACTCATAACCACCTCTTGCTTGGATATTCATGGGTCCACATAAATCAGAGTGAACCAATCCTAACACTTCTTTGGCTCTATTCCCCTTTGCCTTGAAAGGCCTATTGGTCATGGCTACCTGCCTAGCAGCCCTATTCTGATCTGCAAAAAGTTCCTTGAGATTAAAGAGCATATCCGAAGCAGTGTCCATAGCCTGATGCTGATGCTGCAAAACACCCGACATTGCTGCCAGATTGTAACATCCCAACATCTCATCAGCCTTTGTCCACCGCTTATAATACTCCTTATCCTCATCAGGAGCATCAGCAGCAGGCTGCTCAGGCTTGGGTTCATAAGTGCAAAACTTGTACTCCTCAGCAGTCAATACAATGTCCAAATTACGTTTCCATTCAATATAGTTAGGTCCGGTAAGTTTGTTATCCTTAAGTATGGTGAACAGTGGATTAAAGCCCATTATATCCTGAGAATCATGCATGAAAAAATCACATTACACATAATTAAGGATGCATTAAAAATTAAGACCTATTGGTTCCTCTAAAAATTATTAAAATTAAATGCACTAACGTAGCATAAGTTTCTGGTACGTCACGATGGGTGACATGTATACCACCTAAATTTGTTTAAACGTTACTTCGGTCCTATTACTAAACAATAAGCCACGTTGGGGTGGTCTATATTATTTTTCATAGCTAAGTGTATACCTTCATCGAATCTTAAATTATCCGAAACCTATGGAACTTGGTACGCCACGATGGGCGGCATGTATACCTTCCAATATTCTTTGAATAGAATACTTGTTAGGCCGAATTAACTCACTATATTAATTAATATAGTACACACAATCAAAAACAGAATACTCAAATAAGTGAATAATCCAAGTAAACTCTTATTCACAAAACACAGTAGGTTACAAATACTCTCTTAGTGATTTATAATTTATCACTAAGAGCTGCTGGGTTACAAGAATAATGTGCTCGATATTTTAACTCATATAGAGTAAACCCTAAGTTGTGTTTATATACACAGTTACATGATATCTACTGATTGATTTACAATTATCTGCTTCCTAAAATAATCTAATCAGTAGCTATCCTTCTGCTGTCCTGATCTGCACAATCTACCTTGATCTTTATCTTCCTTGTTTATCCAGATCTGCTCCTAAAAATCAGCCGCCTGCAAACTTTGATCTTCGCTAAACTCTGATTCAGCTGGCAGTCGTTAAACTCTGATTTCTAGATAAACTTTGATATTTGCTTTTGCACACTAAACAAGTTAGACACCTGTGACATCATCAAATATGTAACAATACTTCAATTCAATATTCGTGAAGGGTTTGATTTTTAGGCAGTGGAGGATTTACATCGGTCTCACTTAATACCCATAAGCCTTAGAAATCGCCCCAAATCAGAGATAAAGAAAATTCGTATCTATTCGTATTAATTTAAGAAGTTTGTTCCAGTAATATCTATAACATTCTAGACACCATAAAGTACATGTCACGATGGGTGACGTATACATAATTTATATTCGTCTTTATGTTAAATTACATACAAACAATGATGGAGACCATGGGATTTAATATCATATTAATTCCCTCTCCCACTTAGAATTTACTTTGAGGATTTTAATCTAGATGCATCGCCCTATGTTATTTCTTCGAAGTCCACATGCATACTATCATGATCATAGCAACACAAAGAACACATAACATGGCAGCATACTATCATGATTAAAGCATTAATGAAAATAAAAAAAACATCCCTATGTCCATGTCATTCTAGCATGCGAAGGGTTAGTATCACATGGCATAACAACACAGACAAGAAACACATAATAACAATAATCAAGGATTATGTAAATCATAATTGAACACATCCACTATTATGGCCCCGGAAAAAACAGCTTCGAATTCACCCTTAGAAAAATTCCAGAAAACTTCGAGAGCCCGTTTGGCGGCCTTAACGGCCTCAGAATGCCTCAAAAAAATCCAAAAAACAGCCTCAAAATCACCTCAACCAGGCTTCACCCGGTTGTAACTAGGTCCGTCTCGTTCTGCCGTTTCCGAAAAGTGCTGATTCGCCCAAATCGGACATCGTATGCAAAAGTTACGGCCAAAACAGTGCAGCACCCCCGAAAACAGATCGCAACAGCGGAAGATCTCTGTTTCTTGCAGCTCCGTTTATCAAACAATTACATACAAATTGTACAAACGAACCAGCCTATTCTATTACATCAGATCATAATCTAAAAAATTACAAATTGAATTACAAGATTAAACTATCACGATCAACCCTCGTGATTTACAACAGCCACGATAAACCACGTGGAATCCAAACATAACAAAATTAAAACACGGCCATAATAGTGGATAACAACCTGCATCACAGAACCACTATATACATGCATATATAATCATGACATGGACTACATATCATAAATCGTAGAACCGCAACCTCGCTCTGATGCCATTGTAGGAACAATCGGACCTTGGCCCTGCGTTTTATGATACTAATTAAAAGTTTGAACAGAATATTAACCTTAATCGCTACGGCGCAACCGATTCAAATCCACGTCTTCTACTGTATTCCCTGCTTCTCCTTGGACGAAGTGTTGCCAATGCAACTTCATCTATGATGACATTCTCTTTTGCTATCAAGCCATATCCCATGGTATATCCTTTGCTGTCATCTCCAAAGGTAATGCTAGGGCCAGCTTTCTCTACAAACTTTGTGAGCAGGGAAGAATCACCAGTCATGTGCCTGGAGCATCCACTATCTAAGTACCACAAATTCTTCTTATGGTTTCCCTGCACACATTTTCAAAAACAGATCAAGTTGATTTTGGTACCCAAATGGCTTTGGGTCCAGATTTGTTAGTCTTAACAGCTTTTCCTTCATTCTCAACTTTTCCCTTGGATTGAAGTGGTTCAATCTTTGGTTTTGGTTGAGAAATTGGAATATCAACATAACTTTTAAGCACAAGAATTTGAGGTATGCATACATTGTTAATACTATGCATGTTTGAATGGAATTGAGGCATATTAAAAGCATTGAAATATTGATTGAACATATATGGCATGCCAGTCTAAGAATATGAATTGTGAGGCAATAAACCAGGCATCATGTTCATAGTAGATAAGTTCATGTGAGGAACAGATGGCATAAATAGGCAATGATAAATTAGGAGCAATCACAGTTTTACAATTAGCAGATAAGTGATTAACACTACCACATTTACTGCAGGTTTTCCTAGGAGCACTAGCATTGGGAGTGTAATTAGTGTGCTTATTGACTTCAATCTTACCATTCCTATTTCCCTTTTTCTTTTTAGTCTCTTCTGATTTACACTCACTAGCATCCAAATTAATCTTAGTCTTATTACTAGAATTTTGAATGTTGTTTACACTCTCACTAGTCTCAGAAGAGTTATTCTCACTTTTGACAAAGTTCTTCTTAACAGGACCATATTTCTTGTTAAGTTTCTTGAGAGCTTTCCTGTCAACTGATGAATTTTTATTCAACTGATGACTTTCATCAGTTGAAGCTTTGGATTTCAACTGATGATCATCATCAGTATTTTCATCACTTGAACTGGCCTCAGAGATCTCAAGAACTTTCTTGTTTCTTTTCCATTCATTCTCCACAAAGGTTTCTCTACCTTGCATGTTGATAATATTAACAGAAACATCTCTTCCAAATTTCCATTTGGCAATTATTTCTTGTTCCTTATCAAGCTGTCTTCTTATGATCTCTTCTCTTTTTAAGACAACCAAAAGATCATCTTTGGCTGTCTGACATTCAATTTTCAGTTTCTCAAACTCAATGAACTGAGTTTCCAAAGCACTGTTTCTATCACTAAGAAAGGTGTTAGCTTCCTTAATTCTACAGTTTTCCTTAGTGGTGGATTTTAAAGAGACATGCAAATGATGTAATTCTGTGGACATTTCATTTATAGTAGCATTGCATTCATCTTTAATTAACTCAATTAAGTTTTTAGTGAATACCTGACTACTACTTCCAGTGTTTTCTTCTTGATCTGTGGAGTTGGCCATTAGAGCAAGATTGACAAACTCCTCCTCTTCATCAGAATCATCTCCAGCTGCCCAATCCTCCTTTTTAATGAATGCTCTTTATTTTTTCTTGAGGAGTTCATAGTATTTCTTTTTGTAGTCCATGATTTCACTGGACCTCTTCTAAGCTTTAGGCTTTCTGCATTCATTTGCAAAGTGACATGCATTCCCACAGTTGAAGCACTTGAATTTGGATCTATCCATCATGCTTCTGTCATACTTGGGATTGCCTTTAAATGATTTTGCAGGATTGAAATTCTTCTCGAATTTCAGTTTGGAGAATCTTCTTGACAGGAAGGCCAAGTGCTCATCAATCCCATCACTTTCTTCACCAGAATCAGTTGCATGTTTTGCTTTTCCTTTTCCTTTGCTTGATTCTGAGCTCTCTTCTTTGACCAACTTCTCAGTTTCTTCAACTTGAGATTTTCCCTTATCCTTGACAGTATCATCAAGAGATGCAACTAGAGCCACAGATGAGTTTCCTTTCTTTTGGCTCTTTTCTATCTCTTCATCTTGTTCCATTTCAAGCTCATAAGTTTTCAAAGTTCCATACACTCTCTCAAGAGTGTAGTCTTTGCATTCTTGAGTATTTCTGAGAGAGACTGTCATGGGTTTCCATTCTCTAGGAAGAGCTCTTATGAATTTCAGATTTGAATCCTTGACTTGATAGATTCTTCCAAAGAGTTTTAGACCATTTATCAGTTTTTGAAATCTGTTAAATGTGTCACTCAAGCTTTCACCAGCCTTGAAACGGAATGACTCATATTGTTGAATCAGAAACTGCATTTTGTTTCCTCTTACTTGCTCATTCCCTTCACAGATGGTCCTGATGGTGTCCCAAACTTCTTTGGCACTAATGCAGGTTATAACACTATCAATCATTTCTTGATCCAAACCTTTAAACAGTAGGTTCAGGGTTTTCTTATCCTTGTGCACTTCTTCAGTGTCTTCTTGAGAGTATTCATTGATAGGTTTTGGAACCATCTTTCCTACCATGTCTTCGCCATCAGCTCCAATACTGGTACAGACCTTCATGGGGACATGAGGTCCTTTCTAAATGCAGTTCACATAACTTTCATCAATAGACAACAAATGCAAATGCATTCTTACTTTCCAGTGAAAGTAGTTGTCTTTGTCAAGAACAGGATTCTTCACTCCAGCATCCTTCATTCCCATCTTTCTCTAGCAGTGTTGATCTTTTTCCCTGTTTGTTGGGAACCTGGCTCTGATACCAATTGTTATTTTACACTTACTATAGGAAAGATTGTAGAAGGGGGGGGGTTGAATACAATCTTTTACAAATTAAAAGATTTAAGAATAAGAACACCTAAACACAGTAAAGCAGAAAAACACCAAGTATTAAAAATACCGGTGGATTGAATGATCCACCCGTGATATTTTATATTGAAGAATTTGTGGATTGATTACAATTCTCACAGCTGCAGGTTCATCACTTGAACAGTTTCTAACTCTCAAATTTTCTCTCAAGTATTTGAACACTTTCAACTGATGCTACTAACTTGGTTATATATTCCAAGTTTTACAAGGCTTTTAACTAGAATACAAATTATGCACTCTAATCTAAACCATGCTGCACATCTTTGTCTTATGCAAGCTTTCTGTGATGTCTTCATCTTTGACCATCATCTTGATTTGATCCAGATTGCTTTGCATGAGATAAGAATGTTTCTGCTTCTTTATTGTCCTAATCAGGCTTCCATGTCTATTTTAATGTAATTCGATCCATGTGATTTGTCAGGCTTAAGCTCTAGTCACTTTCAACTACTCTTTACTTCATCAGTTGAAACCTCCTTCATCAGTTGAATGAATTACAGACTTCATCAGTTGAATGTTGTTCCAGTCTCATCAGTTGAATTCCTTAGCAACATCAGTTGAACACTTTGTCTTCAGTTGAATGCTTGGTTTTCATCAGTTGAAACATGATCCAGTCTTCATCAGTTGAATAGTTACATGTTATCAGTTGAACTTAGATAGAATTACATGGCATTGGATATTTACAATTAGTCATCCTATTCTATCCATCCGTTGATAATTCTCAAGGACAAGAAATATAACAATTACAACTGAAATTTTGATAAAGATTCTAAATAGAACATGTTACAGAGTGTTTATGTTATCATCAAAAATTATTGATTCCTAACACTACCCCATGGGAACAAAAGGTTATTTATTTTATAGTCCTAAGAATCGGGATATCACTGTTAGCACCAATGAAAGATTCTTAGAGGAAGACTATATAATAAATCACAAACCCATGAGTAGTATCGTTTTAGAGGAACTAGTGGGGGGACGAATAATGAACCTGTAGTACAAGTAGAGCAACCACATCAGACTGTGCAACCGGTCACTAATACCGCACCAGTTCCTTGTCGTAGTGGGAGGGTTGTTCAACAGCCTGACAGATTCATGTTTTTTGGAGAGTCTTCAGACTTGGTCTCTGGTGAACATGATGATGATCCCCGGACATCCGAAGAGGCAATACAAGACAAAGATACAAGTCTTAGGCAAAAGGCAATGGATTCTGAGATGGAATAAATATATTCTAATCAGGTCTGGGAGCTCGTGGAACCACCCAAAGGTATAAAACCTATTGGATGTAAGTGGGTCTACAAGAAAAAAAGGGGATCAGACAAAAAGGTGAAAGCCTGGAAAGCAAGACTTGTTGCGAAATGGTATACTCAGAAAGAAGGTATGGATTATGAGGAAACCTTTTCGCCAGTAGTCATGCTTAAGTCAATCCGTATTCTTTTATCTATAGCAGCTCATCTCGATTATGAGATTTGGCAAATGGATGTCAAGACAGCTTTCCTTAATGGAAATCTTGAGGAAACCATCTATATGCAGCAACCAGAGGGATTCATTAAAGAAGGCCAAGAGCATCTTGTATGTAAGCTGAAGAGGTCTATTTATGGACTTAAACAAGCTTCTAGGTATTGGAACATTCGCTTTGATCAGGCAGTCCAGTCGTATAGATTTGATCAATGTCCAAGCGAAGCATGCGTGTATAAGAGATGTGAGGGAAATGCAGTGGTTTCTCTAGTGCTTTATGTTGATGACATTTTACTCATTGGAAACAATGTTAAGATGTTGTCTTCAATAAAGGCATGGTTGTTCAAACAATTTGAAATGAAGGACTTAGGTGAAGCAGCATACATCCTTGGGATAAAACTTATAGGGGGGTCGCAAGAAAAGGATGTTGGCTTTATCTGAGGAGCCCTACATAGATGATGTATTAGCTCGTTTTAACATGCAGGACTCCAAGAAAGGTAATTTACCCTTCAGACATGGAGTTACTCTATCAAAGAGTCAGTGTCCTTTGACACCTAAGGAGATAGAGAACATGAAGGCAGTTCCTTATGCAGATACCAGTCAAACCCTGGAGAGGAACATTGGAGTATCGTAAAAGCAATACTCAAGTACATGCGAAGGACTAGGGAGTATATGCTACTTTACAAGTCCTCTGATTTATTGCCTCTGGAATATACCGATTCGGATTTCCAGACAGATAAGGATAAGAGAAAGTCCACCTCGGGATGTGTTTTTACTTTGGGAGGTGGAGCCGTAATATGGAGGAGTGTGAAGCAGAAATGCATCGCAGACTCAACCATGGAAGCCAAATATGTGGCAGCCTCGGAGGCAGCCAAAGAGGCTATATGGTTCCGAAACTTCCTGTTGGATTTGGATGTGGTTCCTAATCTCCTACAGCAAATCACAATTTATTGTGATAATACTGGTGCTGTGGCAAATACCAAGGAACCTTGAATGCATGCTTTGTGGCAAATAAGTGGAAGATTGTTAGGGTTATACTGAAATATTCGTTTGAAGTATATAACAATTATTTGAGAATCTTGAATGCATGCTTTCACATTGTCTGTATGTTATATATTGTAGACAATCTAGTATCAAATGGGATAGTGGAAGATTAGATTGTCAGATTCCTTATATAATTGAGCTTATTGCAGTTTGTAACCCTACACTTTGGGCAATTAGCGAACAGACCCCACACTTTAAAACGTGACACATTGTAACCCCACACTTCAGTTTTCTTTCGGTTTGTAACCCGGGCCCACTATTCCGTTAAAAACCCACGTTACCGTCAACTGATTAAGGGGTTAACAGCTGCAATTTCAGTTTATAACCCCCTATTACCCCCGTGCTTGATGCAGTTGTTTTTTTGCAGTTCAAAAGCATATAGAAAGCACAGAAACAACTAAAACCTGTAACAAAATAATCCACAAAAACACTTTGCAGCCAACCTCATTGAATCCATAAATCTGCAGCCAAACTCATTCAAACAATTTACAGCCATTACAAACATTTTGCAGCCATTACAAAAATAATAGACATTCCAAGAGTATCATTTAGTTTGGATGGTAAAATTGACTATATCAAATGTCAACAGTTGACAAATTGATATGTCCCAATTTTTGTTCCAAAAGTACCAACATAAACTAATAAGTGACTGTGGTGCTAGGCCTGGAGTAATACCAAAATAAACTGCAGTTTTTAACAAACTAATAAGTCAGTGTGGTGCAGCATTAGTGCTCTGTGGAAGCAATGCTTCATTTTCTACCTCTCCATGATCCATTAAATTCTCTCCTCTGAAAGCCTCCTCAGATTTCTGAGTAGATAAATGAAGGCAATCAACATCCATATGACAAGAAAATATAGAGCACTGCCATGAAATTATAAAAATGTAATTTTCCTTTTTTGAGCAAGTTCTTTTTGAGTGTCCAGCAATCTTGCAATAAGAGCACTGCCTTTTTTGACACCTTCCTTCTTGTTAGGCAATGTCGTACTCTCCCCTTCTTTGACACCTTCCTCCACTGCCTTTCTTGCTTCATCAATTTTCTGTAAACAACACATCACATATTACAGAGCATGCATCAAGAAGAACACATAAACAACATGAAGAAGAAAATAAAGAAACTAATATTTTCACCTTGCTCTTACAGCTCCTACTGTTGTGGCCAGATTCTTTGCAGTATTTGCAAGCCAATGTTGTCCCCACTCTTTTCAGCACTGTTGGATTATCTGTTCTACTTTCGACCACATCATTATTTTTGTCCCTCTTGATTTTAGGTGTTCCAGGTGCAACCCTAACTGGAGGTGGTAATATTGGTTGCTGGTTTGTAGCTTCCCAAAATTCCTCACCATTAATAGGTTCTAGTAAGTTGCTGTATAAGTCTATGAACTTCTGCCTTTCATAATAGTGATGCAAGTAATCTTGTGGCTGTTGCTTCTGGAAAAAGATGCAAGCACAGGCATGGTGGCAAGGGATGCCAGTGAGCTGCCATTTTTTGCAAGCACATGTCTTAGCTTTAAGATCGACCATAATTTCATGGCCCCCCTCAGTCATGGTGACATGATACTTGTCACCCCCATTCCAATTGGGTCTTGCTGATGATGCATATTTTATTAAGCTACAAACATATGCAATTAAGTGAAATTACAAGAAATTCAACTAGAAAATATAATTGAAATGCAAGTAATGGTGAGAATATTTGTACCTATTCAATGATTTGGGGGGATTTGGACAGAACTTTCTGGTCTTTTTTTCCATCTTAGTCTTTCTTTTCTGTATTCTTGCCATGCAACTTAAATGGAGACCCTTAAACATGCTAATTATCCCCATTTCTCTATAGCTGGAGATTGCCCTATTAAAGACCTCACATATGTTGTTGACAAACATGTCAGACTTACATATGTCCCTAAAACCTGATCTGCTCCACTCCTAGGTTTAGCATTCAACCACTCAAAAGCCCTAGGAGATATCTAGTAGATAAAATATTGTAGTAGTTAGGAGTCACAAATAAGCAGTTAAAATGGGTATTTTAGTAGTTAGCAGTCATAAATAAGGAGTGTACCTTCTTTAATGCTTCCATGTTCTTATTGAAAGTGTACTCACTGGTGGATCTTGCAGCATACCACAGATATTTTCCAACTGCGGCTCCTCTATATTCCTTCTTCATATTTGCATATAAATGCAGAACACAAAATCTAATTTCTGCATTAAGAAGTTGAGTCTTTAGAGCATTCACCAGGCCCTGCAAATCAGTTGACGAAGACACTGAATTAGTACAAAATCAGTTGATAAAGACACAAAATTACACGAAATCAGTTGATATTTTACCTTGTGCCTATCAGATATAAAGGTGTATTCACCAGAATTTTGAATCCTCAAATCATTTTTCAGTAATGATATAAACCAGTCCCACGAATTATTATTCTCAGCCTCAACCCATGCCCAAGCAAGAGGGTATATTCCTTCATCTGGATCAGTGGCCACTGCAGTTAGAAGTATACCCCCAAAAGGTCCCTTTAAATGAGTGCCATCTAACCCTATCAGTGGTCTACAATAATGTATAAAACCTTCTTTCAGTGGGCCTAAACAGATAAAAACCTTTTAAATGTCACAGCATCTGTACCAGACATTGCAGTTTCAGTCATGACTTTGACTGTGGAGGTTGGCATTGCTTTCAGGAGTTCATTGCCATAATCATATAATTTCTTGAACTCATCCTCATGTTTACCTTGTATCACCATTTTTGCCTTCCTTAGAGCCCTGTAAATCATAGAGTCATTTATGTTGCACTTTAAATTATTGATAACTCTAGCCCTAAAGGCAGCTGCTGGCCACGTAGGGTTGAGTCTGATATCATCCTCATAATGGTTTGCAATCCAAGTGGAAGTCAATTGTTTCTGATCCCAAGTAGGGGAACAAGTGTGCAGGTCCCCTAAAGTTTTTATTTGAAAGGATGTGGACCTCTTCTGCTTTGTTGCATAAACCTTCCATTCACACCCTGCACAACAGATCCATCTAACTCTTTCTATCTGATTCTTCTTCAGCCTCACAGGTCTCTGATGCACGATAGCATGCTTTCGTACAACATCCCTAAATGCTTGCCCACTTGAAAAAACCATCGCTAGTCTGAACTTGGGATCCTCCATATCTGCATTTTCATTGAACTGTGGATAACTTGAATCAGCTTCATCACAGGAGCTCAGTGCCATTCTTTCCTCACTACTCCTCAGCACACCTTCACTATCACTCTTCACTTCAAATTGTTCCTCCTCAGGAACAACACAATCAGCATCAGCAGCAAACTCAACATCACCAATAAAATCATGCTCCTCTTCGATACCTTCATCAATATTATCACCTTCCTCAGCTTTTTCATCAATACCATCTTCCTCAGCTTCTTCATCATTCCCATCTTCCTCTAAATTCACTCCACTTCCCACCCTTTTCTACACTCCACTTTCTACCTTTTTCTGCAGTCCACTTTCCACATTTTCCTACACTGCACCTTCCATCTTTTTCTGCACTGCACTTTCCTCCCTTTTTTGCACTACAATTCTTCAATCAATGTCCTCATCTTCTATAATAACTGGTGTTTCCTCGGTATTTTTGAATAAACCCTGCAATTTAGTGAAAGAATACAAGAATTTAGTGCAATTTAGTGTAATATCTTAACAGGTGTATAAGAGACAAGAATGAAATCATGCAAATACACTCACCCTAAGCATCGAATATCTGCCCTTTTTCCTTAATCTGAATGGAGGGTTGGGGGGGGGATCCTTCTCTTTTTTTTCACTGGTTTCTTCACTGGTTTCTTCACTTCATCAGCAGTAGGAACCACCTCTTCTCTGATCATCTCTATCCTTTCCACCCTTTGATCCTCAAATAATTGGGTGAATTCAAAATCATTTATTTCAGCAAAAAGAAAAACTTTATTTTTTGTGGTATAGAGGACATGATGGTGACTGTATACTACCAAATTCAGCAAATCATCAAGATCATTCAGGGATTCAAGTGGTAGTAAACCATGTGGCAGCCCAGTTCCGGGAATGAGGTAGAACACCTCTGTTTCTTCAAGTTTTCACCTACCTCTCCCAACATTGCACCTAGTTCAATCATCGTCATGTCGACTACACTACACATCAAAGTAGGAGATTTTTCCACCAACATATTCCTCACTAGTCTCGTTTAAATCTCCTCCATGATATAATTTTATCGAAAAATAAATAGAATCATCTACATTTAATAATAAATAAAAAATTAATCAATTACATCACATATATGAAGAGTGATTATTAATCAGAAAAAAGAAGCAGTTAGGGACCACAAAAATAGAAATCAAAATCTAACAACACATGCCCTAAAGGAGTAAAACTCTTAAATATACTACACCTGCCCAATTTTGAAATGAATAAGCAGATAGGGACCAAAATCATAAACAAAGGTATATCCAATTAACCCTAGCAACCAACACATGCATGCAGATATTCAAAAAATGACCAACAAAACGTGTATATAACAACAAATTGAGATAAATGAAAGAATCTTGCCTCTATATTTAAGAAACTCAGCGCTATCTCCGGCTATACAATCGCCATCCGAATTCGACCCATCATTCGCCGGGGCTGCAGAAGGATCGCCACTATCTCCAGCAGGACGAAGTCGACCTCTCATTGTAAAATCGCTCATTAATCGCTTGTAGTAGCTAGGGTTTTCTGATTTGGGGGGAAATGCGAATTGGGGGTGGGAGGGAAAGAGAGCTGGTGATGGAGTAGACAAAGTGGCACACTACACTTAATCACACACACTACACTTAATCAGTTAACGGTAACGTGGTTTTTTAACGGAATAGTGGGCCCGGGTTACAAACCGAAAGAAAACTGAAGTGTGGGTTTACAATGTGTCACGTTTTAAAGTGTGGGGTCTGATTTGCTAATTGCCCAAAGTGTAGGGTTACAAACTGCAATAAGCTCTATATAATATAATAAAGGTTCACAGTTTAAATGGTATTAGACAAACCATTGGAATGACTGAAGTATTATTTGGAAATAGTTTATCTTGACTATTGAATAATACTTATATACTTTGTGTATATTGAACGGGATCAAAATAGTAGAATAATTGTTTCTTTTATTCTGACAATAAAGAACTAAGATTCTATGATGTTATTATTGCTTAGGTTCTTAATCTGGATATAGTGATTGACACTTGTATTTAATGCACATGCCTTGACTCATAAGTTAAGTAATTTATTTTAAATTACGAATTTATGTATTGGGCAATGACATTATATACAGAGTGGGATATTAACTATAAAAGGAAACAATGTCCGAAAAATATATTCGGAAGATGATGTCCTCTTGAAATCTCATAAAGATAATTATGCTTTAGTCCTGCAGGCAGATTTGTTCTTGGATAATTATAAGGTTGAGTGGATGATCAAGGATAAAAGATATTGATTAAATTATTTGTCAGAAATTAATTTAATTAATGGACATTCGATATCTTAAACATGGGGAATTTATAAGCAATTAATATGGGAGCCGAATTAAATAATTAATTTACGGAATTAGGAAAGGTAGTGGAAATATTAATTCTTTAGTGGATTGAATTATTATTTAATGACATTGGGCCTGGCCCGGAATGTCATTGGAAGGCCTGACCTAATGGTCCATGATCCCTACTGTAGCCTATATATATTCTCGTTCTCCTAAAGTTGAAAGACATACCAAAACGAATTCATCCTAGAGTTTGAGAGAGGCAGACGTTTTTCTCAAGGAGACAGCTAGGGTTTTGGGGTTTTCGGAGCTCTAAGGAGAGGCACACCTTGGGAGATTGAAGGCCACACTTCGTCCAAGGAGAATCAGGGAATACAGCAGAAGACGTGAATTCGTCGTAGCGATTAAGGTTAATATTTTGTTCGAACTTTTAATTAGCATCATAAAACGCAGGGCCAATGTCGGATTGTTCCTACAGAAACAACTTTTAGCTTTATTCCAGACTCTTTTGAAGTTGAAAACAACTTGTAGCTTCATTTTTGGTTGTTCAAAGTTGGAAACAACTTTTAGTTTCATTCTTGACTCGTTTGAGCCCGGAAACAACTTGTAGCTTCTTTATTGGCTCGATCGAAGTTGGAAACAACTTGTAGCTTCCTTCCAGACTCGTTTGAAGTTGAAAACAACTTGTAGCCTCATTTTTGGTTGTCTGATATTGAAATGAACTTGTAGTTCTTTACTCGTTTGCCCGGAAATAACTTGTAGCTTCATTATTGACTTGATTGAAGTTGGAAACACCTTGTAGCTTCTTTCCAGACTCGTTTGAAGTTGAAAACAACTTGTAGCTTCATATTTGGCTGTTCAAAGTTGGAAACGACTTTTAGTTTCATTCTTGACTCGTTTGAGCCCGGAAACAACTTGTAGCTTCATTATTGACTCGATTGAAGTTGGAAACAACTTGGAGGTTCATTCCAGACTCGTTTGAAGTTGAAAACAACTTTAGCTTCATTTTCGGTTGTTTGAAGTTGGAAACAACTTTTAGTTTCATTCTTTACTCGTTTGAGCCCAGAAACAACTTGTAGCTTCATTATTGACTCGATTGAAGTTGGAAACACCTTGTAGCTTCATTCCAGACTCGTTTGAATTTGAAAACAACTTGTAGTTTCATTTTTGGTTGTTTGAAATTGAAATGAACTTGTAGTTCTTTACTCGTTTGAGCCCGGAAACAACTTTTAGCTTCATTATTGACTTAATTGAAGTTGGAAACACCTTGTAGCTTCTTTCTAGACTCGTTTGAAGTTGAAAACAACTTGTAGCTTAATTTTTGGTTGTTCAAAGTTGGAAACAACTTTCATATTCATTCTTGACTCGTTTGAGCCCGGAAACAACTTGTAGCTTCATTATTGGCTCGATTGAAGTTGCAAACAACTTGTAGCTTCATTTTTGGTTGTTTGAAATTGAAATGAACTTGTAGTTTCTTTCTTGACTCGTTTGAGCGCGGAAACAACTTGTAGCTTCATTATTGACTCGATTGAAGTTGGAAACAACTTGTAGCTTAGTTCCAGACTCATTTGAAGTTGAAAACAACTTTTGCTTTATTTTTGGTTGTTTGAAGTTGGAAACAACCTTTAGATTCATTATTTACTCGTTTGAGCCCGGAAACAACTTGTAGCTTCATTATTGACTTAATTGAAGTTGGAAACACCTTGTAGCTTCTTTCCAGACTCGTTTGAAGTTGAAAACAACATGTAGCTTCATTTTTGGTTGTTTGAAATTGAAATGAACTTGTAGTTTTTTTCTTGACTCGTTTGAGCGCAGAAACAACTTGCAGCTTCATTATTGACTCGATTGAAGTTGGAAACAACTTGTAGCTTCGTTCCAGACTCGTTTGAAGTTGAAAACAACTTTAGCATAATTTTTGGTTGTTTGAAGTTGGAAACAACCTTTAGTTTTATTATTTACTCGTTGAGCCCGGAAACAAATTGTAGCTTCATTATTGACTTAATTGAAGTTGGAAACACCTTGTAGCTTCTTTCCAGACTCGTTTGAAGTTGAAAACAATTTGTAGCTTCATTTTTGGTTGTTCAAAGTTGGAAACAACTTTTAGTTTCATTTTTGACTCATTTGAGCCCGGAAACAACTTGTTGCTTCATCATTGACTCGATTGAAGTTGGAAACAACTTGTAGCTTCATTCCAGACTCATTTGAAGTTGAAAAAACCTTTAGCTTTATTTTCGGTTGTTTGAAGTTGGAAACAACTTATAGTTTCATTCTTTACTAGTTTGAGCCCGAAAACAACTTGTAGCTTCATTATTGACTCATTTGAAGTTGGAAACATGATGTGCTCAAATAAGATTTTGAAATTAATCGCAAGTACACGATCCCGTTTTAGTAATATAAGATTCGATGCACAAGAACTAAAATTATTTTCGCGAAAACCTTAATTTCTAATTTAGGCGAATTAGACAAATTAATTTTTGAGGGTTTAATGTTTTAGAAGAGAAAACAAAACGTAATAATTATAATTTTAAAAAAAAAACTCAAATTTCTTAACTCAGAAGTTCATCGCCAAAATCTAACTAAATTATTTGAATAACAAGAAAAACTAAAAGATTAATTCATGACAGGTCGATTATGGCAGGACAAATCAAAAGCAGCACCACATAATATAATAAAACAAAAAGAAACAGAGTAATAAATGCATACACGCGGCGTATATACTGACTAATGAAAACATAACATACTCGCGAGTTAAATAACACACAAATGCACAGCAGTATAAAAAAAACAGTTCAAGTTGAAGTCATGCCGGAACCTATCGACCTCATCGGAAAAGTTTCAATCTCACCGGAAAATTGATTTAACCGGAAAATCAAGCCATTCCAAATTTATGTAATCAAACCCCACTAACCTCTAAACAAGATTTGACACTAATTTCTATACTAAATAGCCCCTAAACTACCCATTTTTTGATCAAAACAAGATTCAAACCAAACCAAAACAACTCCAAATTATAGCAAACTTTAAATCTAGCCTAAACATAATATTTCTAACATAAACCCACTAACCTCAATTCAAAATCAAAAACTAAAATTTACACCAAAAAGCCCCCAAAAATCTCAAAACCAAGAACAAGGACAATACCAAATCAAGCTAAACCAACTCCAAATTAAACAAAATTTCAAAACTAGCTTATCTATCATGTATCTAACAAAACCCCATGAAACTACAAACCAAAATATCAACTAAATCATTGAACCCACTAATAATATTGAGAATGAAAAGGGGCTCAAGATAAATACTAAAAATGTAAGTTCAAAACATAAAATAAAGACTCTTCAACCCACAAGTGGTTGGCATAAATGCCACTTTATCCACTTGTTAGAAAGAAGGTTGGTCATAGCCATAAATTTCAACAAGGTAAAGATGTAGGAGATAAGAAACTAAACTTGGACTTATATAAATGAAAGTGTTTACAATATTTGAGAGATCACAATTTGAAAGAACAAGCTATTCTAGATGTGGAAGATGATAAAGGAGGCTACTAACAACTAGGTAAAAACTAGGGTAAACTAAGCTAGACTAAGTTTTTGTGGCTAATGAGAGAAAAGGATGTTTATATAGGTCTAGATTAGGGTTTTAGGGGTAGAAGAGTCTTTGTGTCTTGATTTTCTTTTTCTTTTTTTTGTTCTTCTTCTTTTTCTTTTCTTTTTCTTCCTCTTTTTCCCTTCTTGCACCCTTTGTTCCTTTTTCTCTTGAATTCTCGATTTCTCTAAAAAGTCCTGAAAACAAAACAATTAACTAATAAAAATATGAAAACAATCAATAAATAGGTAGTTAAAATGTGCAAAATAATTGACCTATCAAACGTCCCCATACCTATCTTTTGCTCGTCCTCGAGTAAAAATCAAAAGAAAAGAAAGTAAACTAAGAAAACTAAATGCAAGTCCTAGCCTCCTTTTCGTAGGCGTGACGGGTGATTTTAGGTTCACCAACCCGTTAAACTCGTAGACGATCTCTACAAGAGGAGTTTTGTCTCCTAAGGGTTTACAGAAGATATACCCATAAAATCTGTGAGACATTCTAGCAAGTGTCTACTCGACTCTACTCTAATTTCGCTGGTGTTAACAAAAAGTGTTTTTAAGGAAAATACGACTCAAAGACTCTTTTACTAATAATCAAGATACAATTGCCTCTAATCTACTTGACTCGACACAAAAATTTACTAGAAATCTAAGGAGTGTAATGAATTTTAAGGCCTTTGATGGATCCTAATCGTCTAAGAATATTTTCTCTTTTTCAACCAATTTTGAACTGACCCAATCTCTATCGAAACAAATATCTAGCCAAATTTCACAAACTCTTATTCTTCTTTTTTTTCTTTTTTTTTTGCATTGACTTTATTTTGTCCGTTTTCTTAGGCTTTCTATGTTACCCATGTAGCGAGCTTTAGGTCAGTGACTCCCAAACCAAACGGTCTTAGGGCACTAGGTTTTAAAATCCCCCTACGGACTTAATTGCTCGAGTAACAAAGGCCACAAAACAAGACTAGCCAATCTACTCTTGCCCATTTATCTAAAGATTTTATCTATAAAGAACAATGGGTGTTGAAGTAGCTTATTCCCTTTCTTTTCTTCCTTTTTTTTTTCTTTTTTTTTTCTTTTTTTTTCTTTTTTTTATTAGCAAAGGTTCGATTCGACATTGTTTCAACATGTGGGTTCTCTCTCAGATGTCGAATAATATCACTAGACAATTTCTCCATCAAATGTCTTGTGCAAATGTGTGTGTCATCTTGAATTTAGAGTACAAATTGGTCGATACAAGCTTCAAAAAGACAACCTTACTCAACTACGTTCAAATTATCAAAAAGACATTACATATACATACTTTTCGAAAACATGCTAACACCAACTACTCCTAAAGTTCGAGTGAGAGAAAGACAACTTAGCTAAAACATCTCTATTTTTGGATTTTTCTAATTTTTTATTTTTTAGGGTTTTTTCATTTTTTAAGAATTATACTAAAGCCCTCCCCATACCTAAATCATGCATTGTCTTCAATGTATGCAAAAGAGAGAATTGAAATGAGAGAGTAAAGTGAAAATACCTTAAATGGATATGAAGGGGATTTTTATTATCGAACGAAACACTAACACGACCCACGCACGCACACATTTCCTTCCCCATACCTGAACTCACGAGGGAAGGTTCTAAAAAGGAACAAAATCAGCCAATTCCGGAGGGAAAGATGGGAGGAAACTTCGAGAAAGAGTCAAAATGTGTGTGAAAATTTTTAGGCACAAAAACTTTCTCTAGCATATGACAATCGTTCATCCCTATAGGACAAGTATCACTAATGTTCTCCCTAAACCAACTTAATGCTTCTTTATTATCATGCAAATTAGAGACAATGCAATTTTGGTCATGGGATAAATCACTAGGAACGATGTAAGAAATGCTGTCATCTTTCCCTAAGGTGCTATGCGAATGATGAAACGAGTCAAATGTCGGTGATTCACCTACATGACTCTCTAAATCGGGCCTAGGGTCAACACGAACAATCTCGGGTGGAGTCTTCCATTTTGAACAAATGTCGTTCAATTCTCCTAACAACTCCTCCGAGGTCAACTCTCTCAAAGACTCATGATACGTCCTATTATTCTCATGGTTGACTTTGAAATCCTCATTAAGAAGAGACTCAATCTCGCTATCCTCATAACTAGACCATGTGAAAAACTTGTTGACCACATTAACCCCTATAGGTTGCTCATAAAGCTCATTGGGTTCTTTTCCTACATTGAAAATGCTTAAGTCTATGGTCATGTTTCCAAAAGTGAGCTTCATTGAACCATTCCTACAATTCATTAAGGCATTGGATGTGGCAAGAAAAGGTCGTCCTAAAATGATAGGGATTTGGTTTTTAGGATTTGAGACGGGTTGAGTCTCGAGAACAACAAAGTCAACGGGAAAGATAAAATCACCGATTTTGATTAACACATCCTCAATAATTCCCTTCGGCATTTTAATAGAACGATCAGCAAGTTGAAGGGTCATATTGGTGGTCTTGAGATCCCCTAAACCTAGGGCTTGGTAGACCGAGAAAGGAAGAAGATTCACACTCGCTTCTAAATCAAGTAAGGCCTTATCCACAAATTTATCGCCTATGACACAAGAAATTGTATGACAACCGGGGTCCTTATATTTCACGGGAATTTGATTCGAGAGAATCGAGCTAACTTGTGAGGTCAAAAAGTCTTTCTTAGGAACATGGGTGGTTCTCTTATGGGTACAGAAATCTTTTAGACACTTAGCATAAGAAGGAACTTGTTGAATGGCATCCAAAAGAGGAATGTTTATCTTGACTTGTTTGAAAACCTCTAAAATTTGTTCCATTTGGGCCGATTGTTTAGGGCGAATGAGTCTTTGTGGGTAAGGAACCCTTGGCTTGTAAACTTCTTCGTTGGGCCTTTGAGAGATGGGCCCAGGACTAGGTTCACTCATAAACTCACGGATTCTAGAACATTCGGGTTTGTCATGATTAGTGCTATACAAAGAAGGATTTGTTTTAGGAATCGACTCCTCATTTTCATTAACGTTCTCACCAACCTTGTTATCCACTTGATTTCCCGACCTTAGAGAAATAATCGTATTAACATTCTCGGGAGGTCTTTGATTGAGAGGAAACTTAGGATTGACCTCGGGTTGACTTGGCAACTTAATCTTTTCCCGCTCACACAACGCGCTAGCTAACTGACTCAATTGGGCCTCTAACTTAGACACGGCTTGCACGTTAGAATGCAAGATTTGCCTATCTTGGGTTAGGGTTGTCATGAAAGTTTGTTGAGATTGGGTCAAATTAGTTTGCGATTTCACTAAGGCTTCCAAACTCTTTTCCAATGAATTAAGACGTTTATCCGAATCATTAAAACCGGGAGGATTCAAAGGTGTTTGAATTGGGTTAGGAAATGAATTCGGACTTTGGGTGGAGCAAGAGTTTGGGTTGGGCCTTTGAAAATTTGTTTGAGGAGTTTGAAAAGAATTTGGCCCTTGATTTTGAAAAATTTGACCTTGGGTCCATGAGAAATTTGGGTGATTTCTCCACCCGGGATTATAAGTGGGTGCAAACGCATCATTCCTAAGATTTTGAAACATAGCATTTACTTGTTCAAACTCGTGCAAGGGTTGAGTTGCGGGATTTTGAAAATCGTAGCAAGGTTGCGTCGACATTTGTGTGGGAGGTTTACTAGTTTCTAAAGCTTCAAGTCTCCTAGTTAGGGTAGCTAATTTGGCATCGGTTGCCACATTGTTTCCTATCGAATGCAAACCCCTAGCACTAGACGACTGAATTGACTTTTTGGGCTCCCTAGTTGACTCCCACATCATAGTCTATTCTGCTAAATCCTCAAAAAATTCCCACCCTTGGTCCTCATCTTTTTCCATGAATTTACCTTGGCACATAGACTCTAATAACGCAGTGGTTTGACTATCTAAGGCCTCGTAAACTATCTTGCAAAGTCTCCATTTTTCTATTCCGTGGTGGGGGCATTGTGAAAGAAGATTTTTAAAGCGGTCAAAGAAAATCCAAAAAGACTCATTTTCCTTTTGATGAAATTGATTTATTTCATTAGTAATTCGAGTAGTCTTATGATTTGGAAAATACTTTTTAAGAAACACCACAACGAACCCCTCCCACGTGGAAATAGAATTTACGGGAAGACTATATAACCATTCTTTCGCATTCTCCTTAAGCACAAAATTAATGAGCCTAAGTCTAATCGAATCTTCCGTTAATTGGTGAGCTTTTGGAGGGAACAAACTTCCTCGAACTCTTGGATAAAAAGATAAGGATCTTCACCCTCACTTCCGGTAAATTTAGGTAACATGCTAATGTGGTGAGCTTTGATTTCAAAATTATTACCATTATCGGGAGGAAGGGTGATGCACGAAGGTTGACTTGAACGAGACGGGTAACAACGGTCTTTAAGAGACACGGCCATGTTTACTATCGGTTCGCTAGCTTCTATGGGTTCGGAGTCCGAAGAGGACGAAGAAGGAATTTCGATTATCGGTCTAACTAATCTAGACGATTCGTTCCTAACCCAAGTAGTTCGCAAAAACTAGATAGTAAACACGTAGCAAATAAGTGCAAAAAATTAAAACACACAAAAGAAAGAGTGTAAAAGAGAAAGAAAAACCTAAATCTAGGGTTCCCTAAAAAAATGAACTAGACCTTGCTCCTAACCGTAAGGACCACCAAAAACTCGATAAATCCAAAATTATTCGGACCGGTTTGGCCAGTTTGGAGCAGGCATTGCCAAGAGGCCAATCTCCGCGCTTAGACACCAAACCTTATTCGACCAGGTAAGCTTTCGCTAGCCTTAGACACCGAAGAGTCGGAATAATTAAAGATTAGCTCGTCGTTTAGGTACTTTCCTAATTGAGCGCGAAACCTAGGGCCTAATGTCTAATTCAATTTATTAAAAAGGCTTGGGAATGCAAAATGAAGAATTAAATTGTTGTGGGCTGCAAAGAGTGATGAAATCCCTTCCCTTATCTTATGAGTGGGTTTTGCCCTTAAGATTTATTTAAATGATGCTCCACACAACAATAAAATTAAAGCGATAAACATTTATGGATGCTTAAACTACGTGTCCTAATCTAGAGAAAGAAAGAAATTAACGTACCTTGGGGTCCTCCAGCGATCACCACAAATAAAGGTACGAAAATTTAAAAACAAAAATTAAAATCTAAATGATGTGCCCCAAGTGATTAAATGCATGATGCAACACATATGTAATTCTATCTAATATTTTTGGATTTTAAAATTTTTAATTTGTTTGTGATTTTTTTAATTTTCAATTTTTTTGTGATTTTCTAAATAAAAAAATTGAAATAGGATAGAGATACAAGTTACCCCAAGCAAGCTTTCAATACTCCAAGAATATTCTCCACTTATTCCAAACTAGCTCATATTCCTCCAATTTCTAAAATTCAACCAAAAAGAAGTGAGAGAATATAAAAAAAAACTAATCCGAAAAATTAAAAATTAAAGCGCGAAAATTAATTTTAGTCCCCGGCAGAGGCGCCAAAAACTTGATGTGCTCAAATAAGATTTTGAAATTAATCGCAAGTACACGATCCCGTTTTAGTAATATAAGATTCGATCCACAAGAACCTTAATTTCGCGAAAATTATTTTCGCGAAAACCTTAATTTCTAATTTAGGCGAATTAGACAAATTAATTTTTGAGGGTTTAATGTTTTAGGAGAGAAAACAAAAAGTAATAATTATAATTTTAAAAAAATCTCAAATTTCTTAACTTAGAAGTTCATCGCCAAAATCTAACTAAATTATCCGAATAACAAGAAAAACTAAAAGATTAATTCATGACAGGTCGATTATGGCAGGACAAATCAAAAGCAGCACCACATAATATAATAAAGAGTAAAGTGTATTTTGTGTACCTCAACTTAAGGCGTGACACCACTTTTAATACCAAACTTACAAAACCCTCACTTGCAATACTATAGTATCAAAGTCAATGCAAATTATGTATTGCCGTCTATCGTGGGTTAACGCCGTTAAGTAAATAAGCGGGATTTCAACAAGTCATCTCTCTTTTTCTGTAAACTAAACCCTCTTATCTTTCCCTAGTTGATGGCTGGCAACCCTATAGCACAGCAGATTACATGACTTGTGTTTTAAGGAAACACGAGAAGAATATGCAAAGGTCATACAGCCTCTACCTTTTACAATCTGGAGGAGGCAGCATGACTAGGAATTTATAAATGGTTTTAAATAAAATGGAGTCTAGAACTTGACCTTCATAAATGATAAAACATTAGCTCACAGCAGATGAAATTTTACCATCCATTGCATTACATAAAATTTAACAAACGATCAACAACAAAGATAACAAAAAACCACAAAGAGAGGTCATTACAAGCACCTTCATTAATTTTCAAAAACATCAATCTCACTTAGGTGTCTCACAATCTTTCCGTTCGGCCGACGAGTAAATGAAATTCAAGTTGTCGGTGTATCCACCTATGAAACCAAACATCTCAGCATATATTCTAAATTGTCGGCCTCCATTTTCACCAAATAATCGACTTTTTTCAACACTCATTCACACACAATCACAAGCTAGATCAAGTATAACCTCAGATTCTTCAAGGTATCAGATTATACTTGTGATTAGGGGTGATAATGACAGAGTTCTGGTTCACTGGCAAGAAGATAATACTTTTGGGATTCTTTGCTAGAATACATACGCAAAAGAGCTTGTGCAAAAAGTAAAATGAGCTGTTGCCGTAAGTAAATTACTAAAATACCTTATTTACTTAACGGCGTTAACCCCTCATAGACGGCAGTACATAATTTACATTGACTTTGATACTATAGTATTGCAAGTGAAGGTTTTTTAAATTTGATATTGAAAGTGGTGTCACGCTTTAAGTTGAGGTACACAAAATGCACTTTACTCTATAATAAAACAAAAAGAAATAGAGTAATAAATGCATACACGCGGCGTTTATACTGACTAATGAAAACATAACATACTCGCGAGTTAAATAACACACAAATGCACAGCAGTATAAAAAAAACAGTTCAAGTTGAAGTCATGCCGGAACCTATCGAGCTCATCGGAAAAGCTTCAATCTCACCGGAAAATTGATTTAACCGAAAAATCAAGCCATTCCAAATTTATGTAATCAAACCCCACTAACCTCTAAACAAGATTTGACACTAATTTCTATATTAAATATCCCCTAAACTACCCATTTCTTGATCAAAACAAGATTCAAACCAAACCAAAACAACCCCAAATTATACCAAACTTTAAATCTAGGCTAAACATAATATTTCTAACATAAACCCACTAACCTCAATTCAAAATCAAAAACTAAAATTTACACCAAAACGCCCCCAAAAATCTCAAAACCAAGAACAAGGACAATACCAAATCAAGCTAAACCAACTCAAAATCAAACAAAATTTCAAAACTAGCTTATCTATCATGTATCTAACAAAACCCCATGAAACTACAAACCAAAATATCAACTAAATCATTGAACCCACTAATAATATTGAGAATTAAAAGGGGCTCAACATAAATACTAAAAATGTAAGTTCAAAACATAAAATAAAGGCTCTTCAACCCACAAGTGGTTGGCATAAATGCCACTTTATCCACTTGTTAGAAAGAAGGTTGGTCATAGCCATAAATTTCAACAAGGTAAAGATGTAGGAGATAAGAAACTAAACTTGGACTTATATAAATGAAAGTGTTTACAATATTTGAGAGATTACAATTTGAAAGAACAAGCTATTCTAGATGTGGAAGATGATAAAGGAGGCTACGTAAAAACCAGGGTAAACTAAGCTAGACTAAGTTTTTGTGGCTAATGAGAGAAAAGGATGTTTATATAGGCCTAGATTAGGGTTTTAGGGGTAGAAGAGTCTTTGTGTCTTGATTTTCTTTTCCTTTTTTTTTCTTCTTCTTTTTCTTTTCTTTTTCTTCCTCTTTTTCCCTTCTTGCACCTTTTGTTCCTTTTTCTCTTGAATTCTCGATTTCTCTAAAAATTCCTGAAAACAAAACAATTAACTAATAAAAATACGAAAACAAGCAATAAATAGGTAGTTAAAATGTGCAAAATAATGGACCTATCAAAACACCTTATAGCTTCATTGCAGACTCGTTTGAAGTTGAAAACAACTTGTAGCTTCATTTTTTGTTGTTTGAAATTGAAATGAACTTGTAGTTTGTTTCTTGACTCGTTTGAGTTGGAAACAACTTGTAGCTTTATTATTGACTCGATTGAAGTTGGAAACAACTTGTAGCTTCGTTCTAGACTCGTTTGAAGTTGAAAACAACTTTAACTTTATTTTTGGTTGTTTGAAGTTTGAACAACCTTTAGTTATTTACTCGTTTGAGCCCGGAAACAACTTGTAACTTCATTATTGACTTAATTGATGTTGGAAACACCTTGTAGTTTCTTTCCAGACTCGTTTGTGTTAGGGTTATACTGAAATATTCGTTTGAAGTATATAACAATTATTTGAGAATCTTGAATGCATGTTTTCACATTGTCTGTGTATTATATATTGTAGACAATCTAATATTAAATGGGATAGCAGAAGATTAGATTGTCAGACTCCTTATATAATATAATAAAGGTTCACAGTCTAAATGGTGTTAGACAAACCATTGGAACGACTGAAGTATTATTTGGAAATAGTTTATCTTGACTATTGAATAATACTTATATACTTTGTGTATATTGAACGGGATCAAAATAGTAGAATGATTGTTTCTTTTATTCTGAAAATAAAGACCTATGTAAGTCTAAATGTAAAGACAACCCTATATGTTACATAGGCATGATAACTCAACAATAGAACAGGACAAGTAAATAACACTACGCTTGCACCGGAATCCGAAGATACGAAGACAAAGGTTGAAGAAGCCATCTACAGTCTTGAAGGAATAAGTTCACTGGAAGAAGTTCATTAATATGTTCATGCCTCAGTAAAGAATAAAGATTGAAGTATTCAAGATTGTGGAAGCAATGAAGATGTTGTTCAAGTACTCGAAAGATTTCAGTGCAACCCCTGAAGCAAGATATTTCTATATATCTTGGTTGGTTATTTATAATCAACAAACTGATGCATAAACTAACCCGGAATCGACTGATCAATGTTTGCTGACAAAGACGGTACAATGTTTAACTTCAGTGTTAGTCGCTTGTGAACCAGACCAGTGCACTAAGCGTCAGCACGTACGGAGCTTTGCAAAGTATTTATCGATCGAAGAATTGATCCAGTCATATCAAGTCATTTGTTCCAAAGCCAAGCCAAGCCAAATGCCAGCTATGCCAAAGCTTACTGCTCAAATGCCATATCAGGAAGTGACATTTTATATGTGTGCACTTGTATATTTGTATATGTACAAATATAATTATATATGTATATATGTATATTTAGTTAAATATAATATATATAATATATATGTATATATGTTTTTAAACATATGTATATGTATATTTATATGTATATATATTTGAAGAAATATATATGTATATAGTATATGTATTTATATTTTACATAAACATTTATATATTTAAGTGTATATATATATATATTATATTATGTGCATAAATATATGTATATTTATATCTATAGGTAATTATATATATTTCTATATATATTTATATTTATATTTACATAAAATTATATGTATATTATATATATTGAAATATATGAGAATATATTTAAATATATGTATATATATATTACTATATGTTTATATAAATATTATTTATATATATTTATATGTATGTCTTTATTTATACATATATTTATATAATATTATGAACATAATATAATATATGATTTGTGTCAACTCAAGATTTGAGCTAATTTGGCTAAGTAGGGAGAGGAGCAAACTCAAGTCAACTTGGTCAAAGGAGTGATAACAAGGAAAACATTTACAATGGTGGAGCAACTTTTGACTAAGTCAAAAGACAAGACAATGGAAGCTATGTTGAGGAACAACATTTGACCAGAAGTCAAAGTTCATATTACTTGGAATTTCTTCTAAGTGCTACTACAATAGAAGCTATGTGAGGAACAACATTTGACCAGAAGTCAAAAGCTCTTCCTCACTTAGAAAATTCTCTAAGTATCATCATAGTGAAGACATAGCACTCTTGAGGCGCAAACTTTGACCAAAGTCAAAGTTCGTCCTTGATGTGCTCAAAAAAAGATTTTAATCGCAAGTGCACGATCTCGTTTTAATACTTTTAGATTCGAACCACAAGGACTAGAATAATTTTCGCGAAAACTTAATTTCTAACTTAATCAAATTAGACCAAATAATTTTGAGGAGAATTAATATTAATCTAAATTGATAATTAAAATAAGAACATAATATGTAACTAATAATTATTAACCTTAAATTAACAAACAACTAATAAGCTAACAACTATTGTTAATTAACTAATAACTAATAATTAAAAGTAAAAAGAAAACTAAATATAAAAATAAACAGAAAGCTGTGGAAACAGCACGTGAAATCAACCACAGAAGTAAATGGAAAACGAAGAGAAAAGAACGGCAAAATGAAGCTGCAACTTGACGCGAAAGAAAAAGAAAACAAAACAAAAAAAACAAAAAACTAAAATACTTAAACGCGCGAGGTGGTGTAAAGTGTAAACAAAACTAACAGCGAAAATCAATGGTGGTCAGAAACTAACGACGCGCTACGGCTTTCCCCGGAATTAATGGTGGTCACCGGAATAGCTTAAATCTCGCCGGAAAATTGATTTGACCGGAAAATCTAGCCATTCCAAATATTTCTAATCAAACCCCACTAAACTCTAAACCAAATTTGACACTAAATTCTACACTAAATAGCCCCTAAACTACTCATTTCTTGACCAAAACAAGATCCAAATCAAACCAAATCAACTCTAAACTACACCAAATTTCAAATCTAGCCTAAACATAATATTTCCAACATAAACCCACTAACCTCAATTCAAAATCATAAAATAAAATTTACACCAAAAAGCCCCAAAATCAAGAACAAGGAGAACACCAAGTCTTACCAAACTAACTCCAAATCACATAAAACCTCAAAACTAGCTTATCTACTAAGTTTCTAACAAAACCCCATCAAACTACAAGCTAAAATCAAAATCTAGAATACTAAACCATTGAACCCACTAATAATATTGAGAATTAAAAGGGGCTCAATCTAAATACTAAAAAAATGCAAGCTTAAAACATATAATTAGGCTCCTTTCAATCCACAAGTAATTTTGAGTCTCATGTGGTTAGAGAAAGATTTCATAGCCTAGAAGTAAAAGTAAAGAGCAAGATTTAAGAACAAAAATGAATACTTGTATTGATATAATAAAAGTGTTTACAAATTTAGAGTGCTACTACTAGATCTACTACATAAAAAAGAGGCTACTAAAAATATGAAATCCTAGGTTAGTTGAAACATGATGGGGATGTGTGTATTTATAGGGGGAAATTAGGGTAGAGGGGGGTGTAGGTGTCCCATCTAGATGCTTCCCATGAGAATATTCCCCTATGATCCTTTTCTTCCATCTTTTTCTTCTTTTTGCTTTATTCTTTTATTTCTTCAAGCTTTTGCAATTTTCCTAAAAAAAGACAAATAAACAAATAAATAAGTGAGAACAAGCAATAATTAGGCATTTAAAATATACAAAAATATGCACTTATCAGTCCTCAACTGATGAGAGAGAACAGGGAAGCTATGTGAGGAACAACATTTGACCAGAAGTGTGGCGCCCTCCAAACCCGGGTCAGAAGTTTGGGGTCCACACCATAACATAAACCTATAATTAATATAATATATGCAGTGACCCTTAACTATCCATGGATCGCAACAGGTTAAAGTATAAAACAAGCCACAACATAACTTTAATTATTACAAACCCAAATCCCAAAATATAAACTTAATTCTTACAAGCTTACACATCACTTGTGTCTCGTTACTCAAACTAGTACATATATAAAAAACCAAGTGCTGCTGATAGCTCTCTCCATCTCTCAGCCTGGAATCCTGGCCTTACCACTAGCCTGAAGGTCGTCGTTACCAACTTTCTCTGCCTTCACTGGAAAGAACATAAAGTATCGCAAGAGTGAGCTAACAAGCTCAGCAAGTATAACAATGTCAATTAAAATATTAATCATAAGCTGAAGGAAACCAGTGTCTAATGGAATCAATCTCAATATCAAGATTTGTTTTTAGAGTACCGATTAGAATTGGATATTAAATTTATTTTTAAAAAAATCAAAGGTTAGGCTGCTGATCAGTCAGACACTAACCCCGAGCAGGTCCCACCATGCTCGTTTACTGGATCCAAGGCACACATTGGCCTAAAGCGACCACTCATCTGGTCTGACCACTCATTTGGTCCAAGTTTAGAAAACTATCCAATTCTATCACAATCAAGATGATCAACAATATCATTCAATAAAATAGAAACACCAACATCATAAATAAATTTTGAAGCAGAAGCAGACTACTATTCAAAGTGTCTCAGATGTATTTCAAAGGAGGAATGAGAAATAACTTCAAGGTTTATCAAAGAATCAGACATTGCATAATTGGATGGCAAAGCATATCAAAGTTTAGTGTTTATATGAAGAAGGGTTCTAGGTTCACAAAAGGATCCAAGTATAAATGAAGGCTTTTAAGATCAAAAAACTTGAGTTTATGGAAAGGATCAAGCAACTGTAAGGTATATGTCATAACAGACGTTATTTGGTGTTGATCAAGTGGTTAAGGTATGAAGGATGTGTGATTGATAACTGATTGAGGTATCGATGGTATGTTCTTGAAATGAAATTAGATTCTTATGGTAATCATTTAGAAGTTTTAAAAATTGAAGGTTTACAATTGAAATAGGTTTCGTAGCAGGTATCAAAGAATCGGGTCAAAGGTTCAAGAATCAAATAAGTAAGTAATCCATAATATAATTCAAGAAATCTGGTTGAAGGTTCAAGAATCAATAGGATAAATAATCCATGCTATAATTCAATAGGTCACAGCCTTAATCAGAAAGCTCACTAAATAATTACAACAGATACAGTATATAATTGAAGGAAAGTATCAAGGAACTTGCCTTATATAGCTGATCTCAAGTTTCAACTACGCTTGCTCGCTATACTACTCTATCACCACTTGCTTTCCCCTTTTTACGTCTCGCTTCTCTGCTAATCACAACAATTCTTTATCAATATATGATCTCATACTCTTCTTATTATCACACCTTCGCAACGAGTTTCTATCTACCCTTCGTTTCACCCAAATCCGATTTACGGATTAAAAGATATGTCAAAAACAATCATATAAGGTTTACATAGACATGTAACACATCAATCAGATATCACATAACACATATCAAATAAAATATTCAATAAAATTTATCTTTCAAAGAAGGTTTGAAGTCAAAAGGAGTTTTCTGGCATTTGATATGGATTTCAAAACATTTTTCGGAATTAAAACGGGTCAAAGAATCATTTTATAAATAAATAATCAATTTTGGATACTCGAAATCAAGTCCGAAATCATTTGAAATCAATTAACGAGCTTCAAACATATTTTAGAATAATATTTCAAAGCTCGAAACTATTTTTTGAAATTTTAAATCAAAAAGGATAATTAAATCCAATTAATTAATCAATTAAAATCAATTAATAATTAATTAAAATAATTAATCAATTAATATTTAAATTAATTGACCAATTAAATAATTAATTACTAATTAAAATTAATTAATAAACTAATTTAGATTTAATTTTGAATAAATAAATAATTAAAAAGCATTTTTGAAATTAAAATAAAGAATAAAAACATTCTTTGAAAAAAAATAACATTGAAATATTGAATTTGTAAAGTTTACAAACTAAAAGGGGTCAGTTTATAACTTTGAAAACTTGGCTAGGGGGGTTTTATGAAAAATTAAGAAGTCAAAGGTTTTATTTGTAAAAGCGGAAAAAGGTAGGTGATGAAACTGAAGTTTCACCACCACCTTCGTTGAACACCGCCACCGGCAGCCATGGCTGCCACCTCCAAGCTTGCCGGTGGCATAAAACATGTCCAGAAACTCATGGTTTTCTCCGGAATCAACCCCTACAGCACCCACAATGCATTCCCGTGCCCAGAATCAACTGAAGAACGCCGTGAAGCCACCGGAAAAGCTCCGCACCGGCGACGGCGCGAGCTCCGGCGATTTCATACGGCCTCCTTTGCTCAATTAAAACCCATCAACATACTCCCCTTTTTCCCCTCTTTCCATTCATATATAGCACTACTGCCCAGATTTAATGGATCGAAAATCCGGCCAAAACTCAAACTTTTCCGGCAACAAACTCAAGAACACCAAGAACACAGTTTCAATAATCAAACTGACTTTTCTACATGTTATTGAACTCCAAATCAAGCATATGATATATGAAAATGCTCACAATTCAATTCTCTACAACATACAATCATCAAAACACATCAACAACTTCAAAATCAAAAAGCCCTATTTTAAGCTTATTTAATCCGAATTTAAAATCAAAAATCAGAACCCACCTGATGATTCTGCACTGATTCTGAGGTTGGATTATGATTCTACTCGCCAAAACCTTCGATTTGGATACTTGAACACTGAAATCTGAGTCCGATAACGCTTCCAAATCTTCGTTTGAATCTCAAGAACACGAAGAACATTCTCTCGATAAACCCGTGTTTAACTGAGATTATGATTTCCCCAAATGAAATAAAGTACGGTTAAGGCTATTTATATTTACGAATAATTAATACCCCTCTGGATCATATATGACACGAGAATACAATGTTTAATAGCTTTATATTAATAAAACGGGTCCAATCGGTACCGGTTTTCGAGATAACTATCAAAACGGGGCTTTTTAATCAGTCATTAGTATGCGGGTCCCGTTTGCACTTATTACGAGATAAGAAATAATATAATAATCAAAATATCTAGTTTCACGTTTATCGAGACAACCAGATAATTATCGATAATTTAAAATACCGAAAAGCTCCGCCGGACCGGCTCCGGAACAAACCGTACTCCGGATCGAAAAAGTCAAAACATGAAAAGTGTCCGGAATATTCAAATTAGGCTAAAGGTGAATTTTGTTGAAATTTTCGGGAAGTAAAATCTCGGTACCGTTACAGGTTGACGGTTTTCGAAAAATCAAAATAATTAATAATTAAATATAATATACGTAATTAAATCCATAAATCAAATATAAAATCATACGACAATACATAAATCGATATGAAAATATCTAAATAAACTATATTTTGTACTGAACATATAAAAATTGGTATTCCTCAAATTTAATCAGAGATACATAACTAAATTAATAGAACAGGAACCAATTAATTCACCGAAATTCACATAATATTCATATAATATTCATTAATCATCCAAATAATTACACGGATAATCCCAGATGTTACATCCTTCCCCCCTTAAAAGGATTCTGTCCTCAGAATCGCTTAGGTGAACAAATGAGGGTACTTTTCACGCATATCACTTTCTAATTCCCAGGTTGACTCTTCAACCTTCGGGTTTCTCCACAACACTCTTACTAAGTTAACTACCTTGTTTCTTAACACCTTCTCTTTTCTATCTAGGATTTCCACTAGCCTTTCTACATACGATAAATCTGCCTCGAGTTCTACCGGCTCATACTCTATCACATGCTTCGAATCTGGATTATACTTCTTAAGCATCGATACATGAAAGACATTATGAATGTGCTCCATTTGCGGGGGTAACGCCAATTCGTATGCTACTTTGCCTACACGCCTCAAGATTTCAAATGGCCCGACATATCGGGGACTTAGCTTGCCTTTCTTTCCGAATCTGGATAGCCCTTTCCATGGTGATACCTTCAGTAACACTGCTTCTCCGTCTTCAAATTCTACGTTCTTCCGGAATTGATCTGCATAATTTCGTTGACGACTCTGTGCTGCAATTAGTCGTTTCTGAATAATTTCAACGACTTCCTTTGTTTGTTGTACTAATTCCGGCCCAAGTACTTTGCGTTCTCCGACTTCATCCCAATATACTGGCGATCGACATTTGCGTCCGTAAAGAGCTTCATAAGGAGGCATCCCAATACTTGCGTGATAACTGTTATTGTATGCAAATTCCACTAAAGGTAGATGTTCGTCCCAATTGCCTTTGAAATCGATTGCACAAACACGTAACATGTCCTCGATCGTCTGAATAGTTCTCTCACTTTGGCCGTCTGTTTGTGGATGATATGCCGTACTCATCTTCAATTTAGTGCCTAAGCATTCTTGAAAACTTTTCCAAAATCTCGCATTAAATTGTGGATCTCTATCTGATACAATGGATACGGGGACTCCATGACGAACTACAATCTCTTTCAAGTACATATGGACCAATTTATCCAAAGAGAATCTCTCATTGATCGGAAGAAAATGAGCTGACTTGGTTAGTCTGTCCACTATAACCCAAATGGCATCATGGTTTGCTTTGGTCCTTGGTAATCCTACAATAAAATCCATAGCAATATGTTCCCACTTCCATTCTGGAATCTCTAAAGGTTGCAATAATCCACTTGGTCTTTGGTGTTCTGCTTTCACTCTTTGACACGTATAGCATTTACTCACCCATTCTGCAATCTCTCTTTTCATGTCTGGCCACCAATAGTTCTCCTTTAAATCTCTATACATCTTAGTGCTGCCTGGATGAATTGAATATTTAGAATTGTGTGCTTCTGGCAATATGTCATTCTTTAACTCTGTCACCGGTGGAATCCATATCCTGGAAGAAAACCTAAGAATACCTTGAGCATCTTTCCGTGTACAGAACTCTTCTCCTACTAACTTGTTTACATCCTGATCCATTACCTCTTCCTGGCACTTCTTAATCTTTTCTAATAGCTCTGGTTGGAAGGTCATGGTATAAACCGCTATCTCTGATGGTTCATGAATTCTTACCTCGATTTCCAACTTTTGAAACTCTTTATATAATTCCTCTGGCACAGTCAATAGGTTTAACCTCTCCTTTCTACTTAAAGCATCCCCTACAATGTTGGCTTTTCCTGGATGATACTTAATCGTACAATCATAATCCTTAATCAACTCTAACCATCGTCTTTGTCTCATGTTCAGCTCCTTCTGAGTAAAGATGTACTTCAAACTTTTATGATCTGTATAAATCTCACATTTTTCTCCGTACAGATAATGTCTCCATATTTTCAGTGCAAATACAATAGCTGCTAACTCCAGGTCATGAGTGGGATACTTCTGTTCATGAGGTTTAAGTTGTCTAGACGCATACGCAATAACTTTATCATGTTGCATCAATACACATCCTAATCCTTTATAAGAGGCATCACTATAAATCACAAAATTCCCTTGATCATCTGGAAGGGACAATACTGGTGCTGACACTAATCTCTTTTTCAACTCCTGAAAACTTTCCTCACACTTCTCATTCCATATGAAGTTTTCATTCTTTCTAGTTAACTTGGTCAGTGGAGTTGCAATTCTTGAGAAATCCTGTACAAACCTTCTATAGTAACCTGCTAGCCCTAAGAAACTCCTGATCTCTGTGGGGGTCTTTGGTCTTTCCCAATTCATTATAGCTTCAATCTTTGCTGGATCTACCTTGATTCCTTCACGACTCACTATGTGTCCTATAAATTGAACTTCTTGTAACCAAAATTCACATTTAGAAAATTTTGCATATAACTTCTCCTTTCTCAGTATCTCTAAGGCTGTTCTTAAATGTTCCGCATGCTCCTCAGCTGTCTTAGAATATATCAGAATATCATCTATAAAAACAATCACAAACTTGTCCAAATACTTCTTAAAGACTCTATTCATTAAATCCATAAAAGCTGCTGGTGCATTCGTTAATCCAAAAGCCATCACTAAAAATTCATAATGACCGTATCTTGTTCTAAAAGCTGTCTTAGGTATATCCTCAGATTTGATTTTGAGCTGGTGGTATCCCGACCTAAGGTCAATCTTAGAAAAATATTCTGCTCCTTTCAACTGGTCAAAGAAGTCGTCAATACGGGGTAAAGGATATCTATTCTTGATAGTAAGCTTGTTAAGCTCTCTGTAATCTATGCATAACCTCATACTTCCATCTTTCTTCTTTACAAACAACACTGGTGCTCCCCATGGGGATACACTCGGTCTAATCACTCCCTTTTCCAATAACTCTTGTAATTGTTTTGCCAATTCTTTCATCTCTACGGGTGCCATCCTATACGGGGCTTTGGATACCGGCTCCGTTCCAGGTGCTAAATCAATTGCAAATTCTATCTCTCTATCTGGAGGAAGTCCTGGTAACTCATCCGGAAACACGTCTGGAAATTCATTCACTACAGGGATATTTTCAAGTTTTACTGGTTCTTGACTTTTATCAATTACATAGGCAATATAGGCTTCGCATCCTTGACGTAACATCCTCTTTGCTTGAATCATGGTTAAGAACTTCTTTACTTGCTTTTGTCCTCTAAACGTTATTATCTTGTCGTCTGGTGTCATTAGTATTACTTTCTTATTTTTACAATCTATCTGCGCACTATGTTTAGACAGCCAGTCCATCCCTAAGATTACATCAAATTCCCCCAACTTGAAAGGTATCAAGTCGGCGCAAAATTTACTTCCTAAAATCTCAACTTCACAATTAGGACAAACTTGATTAACGGAAATACGATCCTGATTAGCTAGCTCTACATTCATAACCTCATTCAACAATTCAACCGGACAATTCAACTTATCAACAAAAGCTTGAGAAATAAATGATCTAGTGGCTCCGGAATCAATTAACACCTTGGCATTTAAAGAGTTTACGTTAAGCGTACCTGCCACCACATCGGCATCCTGAATAGCATCCTTTACTGACATATCAAAGACTCTTGCCCTAGGAGGCTCATTCACTTCTGGAACAGTTCCCATGAGTTTAAGTGCATTACTAACTGGGGCTGATGTTTTACAATCCCTAGCCATATGTCCCTGCTTCCCACATTTGAAACATGCATATCCTATAGCTGGAGCTTTACTTGTCGAGCTCTTATTCACCTGATCTCTTATCGCTGATTGGTTCTGACATTCTCTAGAATAATGTCCTTTCTGGTTGCACTTAAAGCACACTATGTTCGGCTTGTTGCACACTCCTCCATGTCTCTTGCCACATATCTGGCATTCTGGTATAGAAGGCCTCTGCTGATTGGCCTGATTTCCCATAATGAAACGACCACCTTGTCCACTACTGCCTATATTCTGCTTCTTAAAATTGGAACTCCTTCCTGCTTGAAATTTCCCTTTCTTCTGGAACCTCCCCTGATGGGATGGTCCTTCTCTATTGTCTGGCTTTCTTTTCTTATCCTCTTTAGACTTCTGAAACAACTCATTTTCAGCCTCCACAATCATTGCCTTCTCAACCACTGCAGCATAAGTCTCTAATTGCAAAATAGCTAACTTGCTTCTAATCCAAGGCTTCAGACCTTGTTGGAATCTTTTTGCTTTCTGCCTATCGGTCTCTACATAAGTTGGCACAAACCTAGCCAATTCCGCAAACTTATTCTCATATTCAACCACAGACATATTTCCTTGTTTCAGCTCTAAAAAGTTCAACTCCATTTGGTCTTGAAGAAACCTAGGAAAATACTTTTCTAAAAACAATTCCTTAAACCTCTCCCAAGTAATCTCACCTGTACCTTCCATATTCTTCATAGATTCCCACCAATACGTTGCTTCATTCTTTAAGTAATGACTGGCAAACTTTGTTTTCTGGTCCTCACTTGCTGGAACTAATTCAAAACACTTTTCCATTTCTTTTAGCCATGTTTGGGCTGCAACAGGATCTGCTGAGCCCTTAAACTCTGGAGGATGAACTGCCTGAAAAGTTTTAAAAGTTACCCTAGGATTCTCTTGATGTTGCTGTTGTCGGGTAAGATGAGCAGTTTGTTGTGCCAAAATTTGAATTAGTTGGGCCACAGCATGATCTACTGGGCCTATGTTGACATTCCGGTTATCATTGTTATCATTGATGCTGTTGGTGCCTTCAGGATCACTGTTGGCACGAGTATGTCTTGTTGGAGGCATTCTGTAAAGAAGAAACAATTCACTTAGTCGTTTTAAATCAAATTCTCTTTTTTTAAAAAGTTTTTAAGGAAACAGAATTATACATTTTTGAAAACATTTTTGAGATTGTTTAACTAAATAAATTGCATGCTTCTTTACAGAATGTAAAGCATTAAAAGAAAGGGTGCAATATTCTCACAAGAGTTTATGATTGGTACTGAAAGTAAAATAAAGTAAAACAAGTGCGATAAAGTAAAGGACAAGACTGTAAAGTAAAAGATGCTGATATATATAAGTCAGTGCTGGAGATACAAGCGTCAAGCGCTTCGTCAAAAGTAACGTACAACAACAGCAACAACAAACCTATCATCTAGTCAGCTCGGCTAGTCTATATATACATGTCAAAATCTGCTGACAACCACAACAACATACCTATCATCTAGTCAGCTCCGCTAGTCTATATATACATGTCAAAATCTGCTGACCTGATACATACTACTCACTACACACTGCATCATACACACTACTCACTATAATACTGATCATCTCCAACATCTGATATACTCCAGACCTATGGGAAGTCTGGGCCTCCGATAACCTCCAGCTGCTCCAAGACCCAACGAGCCCAATCTATAACATCCCCAGGGGTACCAAACTCCGAAGTGGCTCCATGTAATCTCGCTGCTGCAATCCTCCGGAAAACAAAGATATCCTCTCTCAACTGTCGCTCTCCCCTGTTAGGATCTAGATCCCTCATCGCCTGTGTCAGCTCTCCAATCTGGCCCAACAGCTCCTCTCTCTACATCAAGAGTGCTTGATAATAGTGATAGGGTACCGAAAGAGGGGAACACGGACAAGAGGGTCCGACACCTGAAAATCCAGAAGACTCATGCTCTGGTGGAGGTCCACGGATAGGAGGTCGTATCATGGGAGCAGGTGGGGGCATCACAGGTGCGGGCGGGGGTATAGCCCTAAGTGGTATAGCTGCAATAGGGGTCTGTCCACTACGAGGGTATCCAGGTGGACGTGAAGGTCCAGCTACAGGTGGGGGTGTAGGTGCCCTGGGTGGAGATATAGGTACAACTCCAGGACGGGGTGGAAGTCCCTCAACCGTCGACTCTGAATGATCAGAATGAACCGGGGTACTGGGGCCTGACATGCCTGATAGTCTGAGAATCAACATAACAAACACATATTAGAATCTGTATCCACTACCAAAATCAACCCTAAATCTATTACGAATTATCCTCAACCTCTCGACGTTCTATCTACCTATCACTCATTTCTATTCCTAGTCTTCTACCCATCCTAACAATCTAGGCTTGTTTCATTGACTTATAACCCGTCGCTCTGATACCAACCAGTGGCGCCCTCCAAACCCGGGTCAGAAGTTTGGGGTCCACACCATAACATAAACCTATAATTAATATAATATATGCAGTGACCCTTAACTATCCATGGATCACAACAGGTTAAAGTATAAAACAAGCCACAACATAACTTTAATTATTACAAACCCAAATCCCAAAATATAAACTTAATTCTTACAAGCTTACACATCACTTGTGTCTCGTTACTCAAACTAGTACATATATAAAAAACCAAGTGCTGCTGATAGCTCTCTCCATCTCTCAGCCTGGAATCCTGGCCTTACCACTAGCCTGAAGGTCGTCGTTACCAACTTTCTCTGCCTTCACTGGAAAGAACATAAAGTATCGCAAGAGTGAGCTAACAAGCTCAGCAAGTATAACAATGTCAATTAAAATATTAATCATAAGCTGAAGGAAACCAGTGTCTAATGGAATCAATCTCAATATCAAGATTTGTTTTTAGAGTACCGATTAGAATTGGATATTAAATTTATTTTTAAAAAAATCAAAGGTTAGGCTGCTGATCAGTCAGACACTAACCCCGAGCAGGTCCCACCATGCTCGTTTACTGGATCCAAGGCACACATTGGCCTAAAGCGACCACTCATCTGGTCTGACCACTCATTTGGTCCAAGTTTAGAAAACTATCCAATTCTATCACAATCAAGATGATCAACAATATCATTCAATAAAATAGAAACACCAACATCATAAATAAATTTTGAAGCAGAAGCAGACTACTATTCAAAGTGTCTCAGATGTATTTCAAAGGAGGAATGAGAAATAACTTCAAGGTTTATCAAAGAATCAGACATTGCATAATTGGATGGCAAAGCATATCAAAGTTTAGTGTTTATATGAAGAAGGGTTCTAGGTTCACAAAAGGATCCAAGTATAAATGAAGGCTTTTAAGATCAAAAAACTTGAGTTTATGGAAAGGATCAAGCAACTGTAAGGTATATGTCATAACAGACGTTATTTGGTGTTGATCAAGTGGTTAAGGTATGAAGGATGTGTGATTGATAACTGATTGAGGTATCGATGGTATGTTCTTGAAATGAAATTAGATTCTTATGGTAATCATTTAGAAGTTTTAAAAATTGAAGGTTTACAATTGAAATAGGTTTCGTAGCAGGTATCAAAGAATCGGGTCAAAGGTTCAAGAATCAAATAAGTAAGTAATCCATAATATAATTCAAGAAATCTGGTTGAAGGTTCAAGAATCAATAGGATAAATAATCCATGCTATAATTCAATAGGTCACATCCTTAATCAGGAAGCTCACTAAATAATTACAACAGATACAGTATATAATTGAAGGAAAGTATCAAGGAACTTGCCTTATATAGCTGATCTCAAGTTTCAACTACGCTTGCTCGCTATACTACTCTATCACCACTTGCTTTCCCCTTTTTACGTCTCGCTTCTCTGCTAATCACAACAATTCTTTATCAATATATGATCTCATACTCTTCTTATTATCACACCTTCGCAACGAGTTTCTATCTACCCTTCGTTTCACCCAAATCCGATTTACGGATTAAAAGATATGTCAAAAACAATCATATAAGGTTTACATAGACATGTAACACATCAATCAGATATCACATAACACATATCAAATAAAATATTCAATAAAATTTATCTTTCAAAGAAGGTTTGAAGTCAAAAGGAGTTTTCTGGCATTTGATATGGATTTCAAAACATTTTTCGGAATTAAAACGGGTCAAAGAATCATTTTATAAATAAATAATCAATTTTGGATACTCGAAATCAAGTCCGAAATCATTTGAAATCAATTAACGAGCTTCAAACATATTTTAGAATAATATTTCAAAGCTCGAAACTATTTTTCGAAATTTTAAATCAAAAAGGATAATTAAATCCAATTAATTAATCAATTAAAATCAATTAATAATTAATTAAAATAATTAATCAATTAATATTTAAATTAATTGACCAATTAAATAACTAATTACTAATTAAAATTAATTAATAAACTAATTTAGATTTAATTTTGAATAAATAAATAATTAAAAAGCATTTTTGAAATTAAAATAAAGAATAAAAACATTCTTTGAAAAAAAATAACATTGAAATATTGAATTTGTAAAGTTTACAAACTAAAAGGGGTCAGTTTATAACTTTGAAAACTTGGCTAGGGGGTTATATGAAAAATTAAGAAGTCAAAGGTTTTATTTGTAAAAGCGGAAAAAGGTAGGTGATGAAACTGAAGTTTCACCACCACCTTCGTTGAACACCGCCACCGGCAGCCATGGCTGCCACCTCCAAGCTTGCCGGTGGCATAAAACATGTCCAGAAACTCATGGTTTTCTCCGGAATCAACCCCTACAGCATCCACAATGCATTCCCGTGCCCAGAATCAACTGAAGAACGCCGTGAAGCCACCGGAAAAGCTCCGCACCGGCGACGGCGCGAGCTCCGGCGATTTCATACGGCCTCCTTTGCTCAATTAAAACCCATCAACATACTCCCCTTTTTCCCCTCTTTCCATTCATATATAGCACTACTGCCCAGATTTAACGGATCGAAAATCCGGCCAAAACTCAAACTTTTCCGGCAACAAACTCAAGAACACCAAGAACACAGTTTCAATAATCAAACTGACTTTTCTACATGTTATTGAACTCCAAATCAAGCATATGATATATGAAAATGCTCACAATTCAATTCTCTACAACATACAATCATCAAAACACATCAACAACTTCACAATCAAAAAGCCCTATTTTAAGCTTATTTAATCTGAATTTAAAATCAAAAATCCGAACCCACCTGATGATTCTGCACTGATTCTGAGGTTGGATTATGATTCTACTCTCCAAAACCTTCGATTTGGATACTTGAACACTGAAATCTGAGTCCGATAACGCTTCCAAATCTTCGTTTGAATCTCAAGAACACGAAGAACACTCTCTCGATAAACCCGTGTTTAACTGAGATTATGATTTCCCCAAATGAAATAAAGTACGGTTAAGGCTATTTATATTTACGAATAATTAATACCCCTCTGGATCATATATGACACGAGAATACAATGTTTAATAGCTTTATATTAATAAAACGGGGCCAATCGGTACCGGTTTTCGAGATAACTATCAAAACGGGGCTTTTTAATCAGTCATTAGTATGCGGGTCCCGTTTGCACTTATTACGAGATAAGAAATAATATAATAATCAAAATATCTAGTTTCACGTTTATCGAGACAACCAGATAATTATCGATAATTTAAAATACCGAAAAGCTCCGCCGGACCGGCTCCGGAACAAACCGTACTCCGGATCGAAAAAGTCAAAACATGAAAAGTGTCCGGAATATTCAAATTAGGCTAAAGGTGAATTTTGTTGAAATTTTCGGGAAGTAAAATCTCGGTACCGTTACAGGTTGACGGTTTTCGAAAAATCAAAATAATTAATAATTAAATATAATATACGTAATTAAATCCATAAATCAAATATAAAATCATACGACAATACATAAATCGATATGAAAATATCTAAATAAACTATATTTTGTACTGAACATATAAAAATTGGTATTCCTCAAATTTAATCAGAGATACATAACTAAATTAATAGAACAGGAACCAATTAATTCACCGAAATTCACATAATATTCATATAATATTCATTAATCATCCAAATAATTACACGGATAATCCCAGATGTTACAAGAAGTCAAAAGCTCTTCCTCACTTAGAAAATTCTCTAAGTATATCACAGTGGAGTATCCATGCTCTTGAGGAGCAAACTTTGACCAAAGTCAAAGTTCGTCCCAAAGAGATGAGAGAGAACAGTGCCACTCTACTGTGGCGAAGTTTCTTTCCCTCAAGTTTTTCTAAGTGATGAACACAGTACAATGAAGGGGAAATCAACTTGGCGCAACGTTTGACCCGACGCAAACTTTGACCTCTCCACTGTGAACATTGCAATGGCGCAAGTTCCACTTCTTGAATATTTTCTAAGTACTACACATACAGTGAAGTACCCTGGAAGCGCAAGTTCACCTGTAAGGCTCAAGGTTTGACTGGAGCGCAACATTTGACTTTCCTGGAGTGTTGTATCCGGCGCAACTTTGAATGTTTGGAGTTAGTTTTTATTTGGACAATTCAATTTAACCACATTTAAATTGAATTCGTCCAGGACGAACTCAAGTCGTCCAGGACGAACTCATTAACCATGGTTAGTTTATGAAAGCCTATAAATATGTGATTGTGGTTCTCACAATTCACATCATCCTTCGGGATGGATGGCCAAGTGCTATGCACAAACTCTCTCAAATATACACACACCCTAGCCTAGTTTTGTACCATAAATATTTGTAGTGGATAGGGCTTGTAATATTTAGAGGAGTGGTCATTGTAGCCAACCTTCGGGTTTGGATTTATAGCACCCTTCGAGGTATTTATAAATATACAGATATACCTTGGAAAATATTGTGTGTTGGTTTAATATTTTTATATCTTCAGAAATCGACCCTACATATATCCGGAACATGAAACCCATTACAGGACTGCAATTTATTTATCCGCAAGATTGGAAAGAATTTTAAATTGTAGTGAGTATCGTATTCAACCCCCCTTCTATGATACTTTGGACCTAACAATTGGCATCAGAGCAGGCTGATTGATATACAAATCAGGATCCTTATCGTACGGAAAATCAAGAACCTAGCCTTCGATATTTGATTAGGGGAAATGTTCTTCTGGTTTGTGTTGCTGAATTTGTCCGTAGGCCTAAGCAAAGATTATCTTTTGGATACTGAACTTTGGACCAGGACTTATAAATTTATATTTTAAATTTTAATAAGTTTATTTTATAAATTTGATTTAATTTATTTTAAACTTATTAATGGAGTTTATTATGAATTAATTAAATTTATTTTATAAACTTAATTAAATTTATTTTATAAACTTTATCAAATTCATTTAATAAATTTGTTCAAATTTATTTTAGACTTGTAAAGTTTACTCTTAGACTTTATTAAGTTTATCATAAATTTTATAAATTTATTATTTAAATTTTTATAGATTATAATTTAAATCTAAGTTAAAATATAAAATATAAATTTAAGAGGATTTAACTGATTATGGATATAAGTTCAAGTTCAAGGGTTCAATTTAGTTTGTTCTGGAAGCTATGATTTAATTGGAGACGATACACTTGAATATTTTTAAAAATTAAATTTGTGTAATAAATTTTAATATATTTACTAAATGAATTTGTAATAAATTTGTCCTAAACTTGTTCAGTTTATTATGAGTTTATTTGAATTTATTTTTTAAATATAATTAAATTTACTTTATAGATTTAACTAAGTTTATTTTATACTTAATTTTCTTTCATCTTTTAAAACTTATTTTTAAATTTATTTTCTTTATAATTTAAACTTGGTTTAAATAATCAAGTGTCCCGTAACCTATTCAATTATTTGCACTCCAAGACTAATTAGATTGACATTTAGTTGAGACAGATCAGGCTGACAGATTACAAGACAAACACCGGGCTTTCAAATACCAGATTCTCAAAACCAGTAATGGAAGTACATTGATGACCCAATCCAATTGATTACTCAAAGGATTATTAGAGGCAGTTTTTCTATGTTCAACAAAGCTGATTGTGATTCGAAGAAGATTCTATTGAAGACTGATTGGACACTACTGACAGTGAATTTTGAAGAAGGTACTTCAGGCCTTGATCTGAGTAATTACTCCGACTTGATTATCAGATCACCAGATCAGGATGGGAATTTGCTACATCTGCAATGAAGCATCTTTCCAGGGCTCAGAATGTCAACTTTGAATGGCACCACTGGTAGTAGGAAAAGAGAAGTTTATTTACGGACAAATCTTCAAGGGATTTCAATCTAACTCAGTGATTCAGGGATATACAATTACACAGTGGATTGTACTAATGCTAAATTTATCTGGAATCAGCTGAGATGAAAGACAGAGAACTGTGGAGGTTTAAGGATATAATTATCGAGTTACTACCGCACCAAATCAGTTTCGTGCATTTATGTTAGAACCTTAGGATTGAACAGAAGAGTTTGTAACTGCTGAATTTGAGAAAGCTCAAGTCGACGAAAGTTAACACTTTTGAAGAATGTGAGGACAAAACTTCAAGGATGAGCATAACACTGTCTGAGAGGTTTAGTCATGTCAGATTCAGATGGAATCTATTGGTTTCAAGGGGAGACTCTTTGGGGTTCAATTCGACAGGTTGTTTGAAAACTGAGTTGGTCAGTACACACAATATTGTTTGGTATCTTTAGCGAAGAGGGTTGCTATATATATATTTGAAGCCTCGACAAACAAGGATGATAGGGCTTGTCTGAATTTCAAGTGGATGTTTTGAAAGAAGCATCACAAGAAGTTGTTATGCTATTTTAGGAAAGGTGTGAGATGGATCAGTTGCTGATGAGAAGGATGATTATGGTTATCTAGCTATCCTAGCATTCTCTGAAGAGATGACTCACCTCGCACTTCTCAGGTACGAATTCTTTCTAACTATGCAATAATTATTTCTTTATATTCAAAGCATGTTATAAATCTCTGAGTAGAACTGTTTAATACACAAGCACAAGCATGGTAGCATCACAATAGGTAATGTTGAACTAGTATGCTAGATCACTTCTCTAGTTACTAGGCTTGATGATAATCTTGTGCATGTGTCTTGAGCAGATTCTTAACATGTGTATGAATATTTATGATTTGATTATTTGTAATGGTGAGATTAGAAGCTTTCCTTTGGAACACAACTCTTAGTTTTAGGGGTTATGATCCTAGCATGTATAACTTTGTTAAAACACTTACTTTCAGATTCCCTAGTACAACTAGATTTTCTTATTTATCTGAATTGTTTGTTAAGGAATTTATTTGTTCTATGATGGAATGTCTACCTTGTGTGATTAGAACTTTTAAAACTCCATGTTAGATCTAAAACTGACTTAGGTAATAGAGATAGTATAATGCCATATAACAACATATTGGGATTAGTATGAATTAATAATGTGATTATTTATTTGTCCATGATCCTTATGCTCTTAGAAGATTATTGAATATCTGTAATTCTACAGTACTTGTGTTAATTGGTTAAAGTAGAGAGTACTGAATCTTCTGAATTGCATAACTGCATGTCTTGCTCTTGTCTTATCTTTGATTGTTTGCCATGTGTATTCAACATCATGTCTGCTTATTTTCATGAATGCATGTGTTTGTACTTGCATTGATTTTAGAAAAGCATGTTTGAGAATCATATTAGGGCAATGTCTAGATAAGAATTTGCATGTTAAGGTTGCTTCTGTTGTTACCACTGTTAAAGAAAAATCTCTAATCCATCCGGACCCAGTTATGATCGGGGACCATAGAACTCTTTCCATTTGTGATTGCAGGTTACATATGTTCCATATGATTTTTGGTGCACTCTGTTTGCTGAGTAGCTGAAATCATATGATTCACAAAAAGTACCCTTTTAACAAATGTGATCGTGTGAGCAGTTCCGTCAATAATCTTTGAAAGATGACAACAAAGATTCTCTTACGGGACATGCCTGTTTTCCTGGAATGTCATCATGGAAGAATATCTTTCTTGGAAGAGTCAAAGCACACAAATTCCTAGTATCAAACAGTTCTCTGACAAAGGACATTATGTCATTCATGGAATAGTGTTTTATCTTAAATCAAGAAGGATGTGAATTTTTCTCGTAGCTAATATGGAACTTCAATTGAAGATGGAGTGAGTTGTTTTGATAGTGAAGCTTCATCGGATGAGTATTAGTTATGGCACTTGAAGCTCTCAAACTTGTATGTCAAAACAAGGAGCTCTTTTTATTAGTAAGAAGAGAATTGGTGAGAGGACTACCTCATTTGGAATTCATTATTGGATGAAGGATATGAGTTATGTCAAAATAGGGAAGTCGAAGGAGCATCGCACAGAAGCAAAGATATGATCAACATTACTGAGCCGCTTCATATGATACATATGGATTTCTACGGATCAGTTAATGTTATATCTAAAACAAAGCCAGATATCTTTTTGCGATGATCATTGACTACTCTAGACTCTTTTGTGTTGTTCATATGTGTTCGAAGGACAAGACGTCACAAATAGAGGTTGATCAAGATGAACCCTGATCGTTGATAAATCCAAAACGGCACCATTCTTGTTAGTGGCCAATTAGAAGCAAACACTATCTTTTGGTATGTGTTTGGAGGAAAATGCCTCTTTGCAAGTCCTGCATTCGAAGATCAAAGAATATTTTCCTCAGGCTACTCTATGGAGTCTACAATCTACAGGGTGAGTGTGATTGATCAATACACTAGTACAAAATAGACTTTTAGCTACGGTCAAATTATACCTTTAATGTCGGCGTTCCAGCGTAGTATATGAACCCGACGCTATAGGGTGGTCTCTATTGCGTCGGTTAAATAACCGACGCTAAAGGGTACCATGCCACGGTTAAACAACGACACAATAGACACGTTAACCGACGCTTAAAGCATATTTTATGCGTCGGTTGTGTAAAACGCCGTTGCTTAAAACAGAGTTTTAGGCGTCGGCGGTCAACGACCCGACGCTTAAAGTCCACTTTTAAGCGTCGATTGGTAAAAAACGCCGTTGCTTAAAGTCTTGTTTGTTGGTCAGTCTTATGCGTCGTTTGTCAAACAACCGACGCTTAAGATTAAACTTATAGCGTCGGCAGTCAAATAGCCGTGGCTTAAAGTTTATTTTTTTAATTTTTTTTTTTGCTGCTGAACCATATTTATATTATTATTATATATGAACCCTGCGCATAATTCATTCATGTAAATAAATCCAACAAGTACCCAAAGTCAATAGCACTAAATTAAACTTAGATTACACAAACTTAAATGGAAATTAATGCACATTAATTAATTAAATATAAATGTATTACAATCCATAGTTCTTCTAGTCAAAAGTCAACACTAAAAATTATGAAAAGTAGTAATATGTCAGCTACAGCCTCAGTCTTCCCTCTCGTCTTTACAATTAAAAAACTTGTACTGGCCATTAAAGTCCGTCAACTATCTGTATATATAAACAACAAGTAAATCAATAAGGAGTTCTACGATTACAAATGAATACATATAATTTGTTATACCTCATTATAGAGTGGACTTAAAAAATAATTTAATTAATGGAAGTTGTTTTCAAACCTGATTATAGACATTCAACTGTAAAAAACTCAGCCCACAGTTCTCGAACCTCATTGAGTTCCTTCTTTAGATACTTTCTTGAACCAAGGCCCTTGAAAATGCAAATGATGATAACATATTTAGACAAAATATTGAGTTTAATATTCCTAAAAGAATCATTAACTATATATTTTGTTCTCACCTCTTTCCAATTGGTATTAGGATTTTTTTGCGAAAGCAGGAATATTTCATGCATGTACCTCATAACAAATAAACCGCACTCTGTACCTCCTTCTTGTTGAGGACACTATATAGGGAAAACCAATAATATTATCAGAAAAGTATGAATCATGTCTGGAAAGAAACTCATATTAATCAACAAATACTACCTGAACAGTATGAACAGTTTGGTTCCAATCCCGGAGAAGGGATTTCAGAGGTGTTTATCAGACTTAATAATTTGATAAATAATTTAAATCTAAATGGGAAATACTATGACAAGAAAGAGGTCAACATGAAATTTCTCTTAACACTTCCTGAACATCTGGAACACAAAATCACTGCTATCAGGGAAAGTAAAGCTCTGAGTGAGATTTCTCTGGAGAAACTCTACGGAGTTTTGAAAACTTATGAACTCGAGCAAGTTCAAAGTAAGCAGAGATATGGCTGGGGTAAAACACTGAACCATTCAAGAGCTCAAGTTGTTGAATCATCTACACCGGAAGAAAAGAAGGATGTTGTTGTTCCTTCTAAGGCCATTCAGGAATTTGTTGTACCTGAGATGGGTCAGACTGCTTCTTCCAGTGGTGATGAAGAGTTCTATACAATGGAAGAGCTAGAACAGTTAGAAGATTAATCTCTATCACTGTTTGCCAAGAAATTTGGAAACATGAGATTCAAGAAGAACCCCTCCTACAAGTAAAAACCTACTGCTAACAGGTTTCAAAAAGGAGGTTACTCATGTTCTACAAGCAAAGGAGGATACAAGACTGGGATGGTGGATAGAAGCAAGTTGAAATGCTTTAACTGTGGTGAACCGGGACACTTTGCAACTGAGTACAAGTAGCCCAAGGTTCAAGGAGAGAGAAAAGATTCCTACGACGAGCTGAAACAGAAGTATGATGCATTAGTGAGAAAGCATCAGGGTACTTCTGGAAGTCAAAACTTTAAGAGCAAGTCTTATCTGGTAGAAGGGAAAAGCTGGGATGATACAGACAGTGATGAAGAAGATCGGATAGGGAAGGTTGCTTTCATGGCTAATGCTGGATCATCTTCACCTCCTCCTGCTGGAAGCTTTCAGGTAGATCCTAGATGCCCTAAACATTTTACGCAATTAGGACTAGAAAGAGATGATGATATTAAAAAGTTGAAAGCTGCCAATCTTAAAATTGATGCTTTAGTCTTAGATGTTCATGCTTATAAGATGAATGAGATGAAAGTATTAAAACCTAAAATTGAACAACTAACTATGGATTTAGGATTGCAATGTGCTAAAGTCAGAGTTCTAGAGAAAGGTGAGATTGCTTTAAGACTTCAGCTAGACGAAGAGAAAGTGAAATGTAGAGCCTTTAAGGATGCCTCCACTATAGTCAAAGATCTTAATGATAAACAAGAGATCAAGAGAACTGTTGGAATAGGTTTTGACTATAACAAGTCAGTAGGTAAGGCTAGTAACATTACTCCCTTTAAGAAGAGTGCTGAGGAGAGAGGGATTCCTTTTGTTTTGAAAGATTCCCCTCAACCATTGTTTAAATCCTCAGAAGCTGAACCTCTGTTAGAAACTCCTGTTGTCATTAGATATGAACTCAAACAAGAAGACCTTAAAATGAAAGAGAGTAATGAAAAGAGAGATGAGATCCTGACATCACTGAAACCAATCAAAGTGAAAGGCAATGTTAGGTTGCCAAAAGCTGGTTTAGGTGTCAACTCTGAGAGAACTAAATTCAACAAGCCTAACAATTTTGTGAATAGTAGGAACAAGAACAATAGATGTCATTCTACTGAGAACTTTAAATCTGTTAACAAGGTTAGAGTAGAATCTATTGATGTTCCTACTACTGTGACTGATATTCCTGTTGTTCCTGATTTTGATGCATGTCATAAATCTTGTAGTGTTGATAATTGTAAGACTTGTGCTTTCAATATGATGTCTGCTTATTTTAGAAATTTGCATGCTAAAAATGAAAACACATCACCTAGACAACACACAAACAACAAGCATGCTAGATCAAAGACTGCTAGTCCTCCTCGTGTTAGGAAGGAGACTTATGTTCCAAAGCCTAAAATGAAGGTTTATAAGGCTGTTGTTAAGGAAGTAAGTTCAGTCAAATCAGAACCAAGTATCAGTCCAAGAGGCTCTGTTGTATTACCTGATAGAAATCAATTCTTTAAGTTTGCTAGACCCAATCAAGTGTGGGTCCCAAAGAAGGTTTAATCAAGTTGTCTTTTGCAGGGTGCCAGTGGAGTTGTTCGAGTTACCTGGGTGCTTGACAGTGGAGCGTCAATGCACATGACTGGCAATAGATCCCTGCTGGAAGACATAAGAGAAGGAGCTGGCCCAACAGTCAGTTTTGCTGATAATAGCAAAGGTCGTACTGTGGGATATGGCAAGTACAAAATTGGAAGGATCATCATAGAAGATATTGCTATAGTTGAAGGACTTCAACATAATCTCCTGAGTGTCAGTCAGTTTTGTGACAAGGGATATTATGTTCATTTTGAAAAAGAGATATGTATCATTAAACATATCAACGATAAGCGTCCTTCACTATGTGGCATAAGGAAAGGCAATATATTCGTAGCTGATTTGTCTTCAGGACTAGGAAACGAAGTTCACTGTTTCTACGCCAAAGCGTCTGCTGAAGATAGTTGGTTATGGCATAAGAAGCTCTCACATCTCAACTTCAAAACCATGAACTCTCTAGTCAAGAGAGATCTAGTGAGAGGTTTGCCTTCCCTGGAATTCTCAACTGATGATCTCTGTGAAGCTTGTCAGAAAGGAAAAGCGAAGAGAGCATCTCACAAAGGCAAGACCATCAATACCATTACAAATCCACTTCACCTACTGCATATGGATTTGTTTGGCCCCGTGAATGTTGCATCAATTGATGGAGGAAGATATGCCTTAGTTATTGTGGATAACTTCTCGAAATTTACTTGGGTTTACTTCCTTGCTTCTAAGGATGGAACTCCGTTGACAGTGATTGATCATATAAAGTTATTTGAATTGGATAAGGGTGTGCCATTGAAAGAAGTAAGGTCAAATAATGGCACAGAATTCAAGAATCAAACCCTAATCAACTTTTACTCTGAAAAGGGAATTAGAAGGCAGTATTCAGCACCAAGGACTCCTCAGCAGAATAGAGTCGTCGAAAGAAAGAATCGTACACTGATTGAAGCTGCAAGGACTATGATTGCTGAAGCAAAGCTTCCACTGTACTTTTGGGTTGAAGCTGTGTCTACTGCCTGCTATACCCAGAATAGAACTTTGATCAACAAGGATCATATGAAAACTCCATTTCATCTGTATAACAACAAGAAACCATATGTCAAACACCTTCATGTCTTTGGAGCTAAGTGTTTTGTTCTCAAAGATGGAGAAGAGAACTTGAACAATTTTGAGCCAAAGGCATCTGCAGCAATTTGTGTTGGTTATACTAATACTGCTTAAAGAGTTTTTGTAAATGATACTCTGTTAGTGAAAGTTAGTGTCAATGTAACACTTGACGACACTAAACTACCAAGTTTACAATCTGCCAATCCATCTGAATCTCTGAAGTTTGACAACTATCCAAATTCTGATTCAGATGATGATGTACAACCTAAGGCTGCAACAGGTGATGACAACAATGATGATAATGATCCAGGCAATGGTGGAGGAAATGGTAATAATGCTGGAGATTCCACAGATGCTAGTGGTGGATCAACAAGTCAACCTGGCAGCAACTCAGGGGGAGCTGGTGGATCAACTAGTCATACACTTCAGCTTAATGATAATACTGCTGAATCATCAAGGACAAAACTTCCAAGGGAAAGGATTTGGAGCAGAGATCATCCCTTTGATTTAATTATTGGTGATCCTGATGCTGGTGTCAAGACTAGAAGTGCTATGACAAATGAATGTCTATTCTCTGGTATTCTATCACAATTAGAACCAAAGAAAATAGATGAAGCACTTGCTGATCCTGATTGGGTTCTTGCCATGCAAGAAGAACTCAATCAATATGAGAGACAAGAAGTCTGGGCCCTGGTTCCAAGGCCAAAAGGAAAGTCTATAATTGGAGCTAGATGGGTCTTCCGTAACAAGTTATATGGTGATGGCATTGTTGTGCACTAGTACAAAAAAGGCCTATAGCATCGGTCAAAATATACTTTTAGCGTCGGTCAAGTGGCGTAGTATATGCAAGCGACACTAAAGGTATGGACTTTTTGCGTCGGTTATTTAGACGACGCTTAAAACAGTTATAAGCGTCGGTTATCTGAAAGGCTGACGCTACAGGTATAGGTATAGGCGTCGGTTATCTAAAACGCCGACGCTATAGGTATAGGCATAAGCGTCGGTTATCTAAACACCGACACTATAAGTATAGGTATAAGCGTCAGTTACCTAAAATGCCGACGCTATAGGTATAGGAATAAGCGTCGGTCATCAAAAATACCGACGCTATAGACATAGACCTATAGTGTCGGTTAACAAGAATGCCGACGCTTATAGTTTTTTTTTAAAATATTTTTTTTATTTTATTGATAACCTTTACTTGTTTTACATACACAATACACCTCAAAAAACTTTGATCAATGTATAAATGAGTCATTTAATTAAGAAGTTTGTACTTGTATCGTATACATAAATGTTGATTATTTCTCTTTACAAAAAAGAAGCATTACAATGAAAGAAAAAAACAAACTATATATAGATGGCTTTTCTGATCATCTATCCACATTAAAAGTTCAATGTAGGGCACTAACTTCTCGTAAGCTAAAATAGAGTTGTATGAATCATAAAGAAAAAAAATGAGAGGTCATTTATTGAGGCTGAGATACTGACGGATCATGATTTTCTTCTCCCGAGTGGCCACTCTCGTCCTATGACTCTCCATTTTTTGTTTCAGGCAAAGATCACTTTTGTGATGATCCGAGCTGAGCGCCATGCCATCTCTTTGCAGGCTTTAGAAGTTTGACAAAAAGGGTTTCTCTGCTGTATAACATGTGGCCTCCTCCTCGGTAGTGTCTGATGTCTGCAGATCGACGTTGCCATTATTCATCTGAAACGGTTTATGCACATACTTTGTCACTAAAACATTTTGAGTACAAGCTGACATATATTTAGCACAAAAGTAGTCAAATGTAACAAAAAATACAGTTCTTATTACCAGTTGCAGGATTGCAGAAAATGATCGAGCCAGATCATGCTTTTCCTGTCCCCTGACCACATCTGCAAAGGACATTGCACTTTTGTTGTCGAATGACCTGGACAACGTATCTAACACCCTTTTGTCGTAGTCATGTACATCAAATGCAGGTCGCGCTTCCTGCCAGGGAAAAAATCAATGACTGTTCAAATGACTAAATTGTCAATTATAAATTCATCAAGCTACAAAGATTTTATGTGTTTGAAGATTGGAAGGTATACCTGCTCCTCCAAATCCTGCTCAATATTCTGCTTACACGCTAATAAACGAACATCTAAGTCAGTCTGCATCTCACTTAACCTCATGTTTGCAAGAAGGGAATTCTAAAATGAAGCAGGGATCAGTAATGAGGAATATCAGAGGCATTTTGAAGAATCTACAGTATTAAAATATCCAAACATAACTTATCAAGCGTTACTTTATAGTTGGATAGAAATTAGAGTAGAATAGTCTACTGGACATATATACTTAATCTTACAATATCATTAAATCATCCTGATCGAGGCTAATGTTTCGGATGATACACAAATATTATAGAACACAATAATAACAAAGCATATAAAATATGCTAAAAAAAGGCATGCATTAATCACATAAAAAATTCAAAATTAGAAAAGCATAACGTCTGAAAACTATTGCAAGGTTCAGAAAGAGAACCTTACATGTTGTTTTCCAGTTAAACATCTGAACACCAAATCAGGAAACACTGCTCTGTGATCTAGCAACTGACTCACACCTGTGTTGTGCATGTCATAATATCAACATCTTCCATCAATGATTTTTAGAAAGTGCAGAGCATATTTATTTCACAGGAGAAGACTTGTTATGTTCATTTAAAAATGATATCAACATCTTTCATTAATGATTTTTAAAAAGTTAACAGGGCCTCGCTCAAATCACTAGAATGATTAGCTTCCATGTTCTACCCAGAACAATCATCCAGACAAGACCATTTAATGTTAAAACTTTAACTGCAGGACCAGGATTGATTATCCCAACATGAGTTTGCTAATTTAAAATAAAATTACTATAATTAAAATCAGGGAAGAGATGGTTAGGCCTTCGGGGTGAGCAAAACTAGATGTCCAGATCCTCTTTCAAACGCAGATCAGACATAATCCCTACCCAGTCCAGTATAACAAAATATACTGAAAATCAGATCATATATTGACAAAACAATATTACAAATAAGAACATTCTCTAAAGTCTAATCTTTTTATTTGTTACTATTAATATTAATATAGTAATAAACTTGTCGCTGACATAAGTCAAGGTTTATAAAAAGAAACAGACACATATATAATAATACTTAATCAAAATCTTACATTTGCTCGGTATTGGATAGACCACCAGCAAAACTAATTGGTATTTCTCCACTTACTTTGTTAAAGCTAAGATCTCTGCAAGAATAAGGTTTAAAGTAAGCATTGATAGCAATACATGTATCTAAAAATATAGTCTTCAGTGGTTCGAGGTTGGAGTGCCAGTTTGAGTCAAGTTTGCAACACTATTACTGTATCAAACATTCTTTTTAAAATAGGATTGTCAAGGAAAACAAAAGTGCCAAGGCATTTTGGTAACTCTCTTATCTCTACTTTTTTCTGATGATTTCTAAATGCAAGCAGGCATGCACTTTAAATGTGATTATTTAAACAGCTAACCTGCTAAACCAAATATAACTTAGGCTAATTTATTGTATTTAAACTTACAAATATAAACATAAGTTTTCACACAATTTACAAAATAATATATCTTCAGAAATTTTTCCATTCAATCAGTGATGCAAGGATCGTTATCCGTAAAGCAAACTATATATCCAGGCTCAACCTTGACTTTGGTTTGCAAAATTTTTGTGAAACTATGAGATACACTCTTAATTATGTAAGAAAATATAATTAAGAGATATAATAGTTTTCATCCTATGTAGAGTTTCTTGTCGGTGACAAATTCTCACTCTAATATATGTTTGCTTCTTATCATGTACAAACAAGTAAATCCATAAAAGAGACTCCACTCTACCAAAAACACAAACCTACTCGTTGCCAACTCAATTACGGTAAGGAACAAGCATACAAGACTAACACACATCCGGATTTGCCAGACTACAACAGTACAACACATAATTAAACAAACAAATATAGAAATGAAAGGAGAAATACATACAAGTAAGTTCTGTGACAGGGAAATGCAGCAACGAGAGAGATGCTGAACCAATCGCCAAGAGTCCTCTTATAGATCTTGTTAGTGAAATCATTCCAGCGACCAGGCATCGTCTCTGCTGATACGACGATAGTGCGTAAACCAGCGACTTCACCTCGGTTGATTCAGCATCACAGATCACTCGATTTTCTAGGGTTTGCCCTCTCGTTTTGCTTTTAGACTTTTCAGGACCTGGGACTGGTATTGGACCTGTTTATTTTGGGCCTATCATCAGGTTTATGTGAGATATGTCATATGTCATATGTGATGTAATGGCTTTAATTCTATATTTTCTTTTAGTGTTTTTTCTCCGTATACAATTTATGTATTATTATTGCATAATTTAAAATTTCAAGATATAAAATTTATTGTGATGAATAATTTGTTTTTGAATTTTTTTAAAACCACAACTAAATTTATTATTTTTATAAGAATATAATATTTTTTCGGGTGTATACACTACAAGAAAAAACACTAAAACCAAACAAAAGCGACCAAGTAAAAAAGCCACCGAAAACGGTGGCTTTTATTCAAAATAGAAATTTGAGTTGACTGATAAACAAAAGCGACCGGGTTTGGTAGCTTTTATTGGCGGTCGCTTTTGTTTGGTGGCTTTTACGAGGAGTCGCTTTTGTTTGGTGGCTTTTAAATATAAAAGCGACCAGCTAAGTCTTGCGGTCGCTTTTAACTTTCATATGTTTGAGCGGGAAATTTCCCGCCTAAGAGAAGTAAAAAAATATAAAAACAAAAGCCACCATTTTATAGTCGGTCGCTTTTGTCAAGAATAATTATTTTATGCTTTTTATAAAAAAGGCCACGAGTCACACAAAATATGTTAATATGAGTTTGATTTTTGTGATTTGAAGAAATAAAAGTAAATATTTATTTATATATTTTTATTATAGTCAAAATTAAATAAAAAATTTTAAATGACTAGTCTTGTGGTCTATGATATTTGATTTATTTTTCTTACCATTCAATCATAAATATCTTAATATGTGTTGATTTTAATTACGTGAAGAAATAAAAAATAATGACTTAATTGTGTCTTCTCACAATATTCAAGAAAACTAAACAATTATTTTTAACTATTCATATCACGAATGATTATTTTATTTTTTTAGAATTATTTTTTCATGCAACGACTTGATTTTATTGAGATGAAAAAATAAATATTAAACCCAAATATATTTGAAATATTTTTTACAATATTTTTAAAAGTGGTCGAAGTTTCACCTAGCTTTTTCATAATGATAATTAATTTTTTTAAAAACATTTTTCAGTGATTCGATTGTGGACTATGTCAATATAATGTGCGTTTTTAGTTAAGGGTCTTTCATTATTCGAGTCTCTTAGCATCTCCAAGAGGGTTGGCTTGGATATAATCGTTGCCTAAATTGGACTTGTAAGATATTATTTTTAAGATTTGTTGAATATGTAATTATTTATGCTTCCATGGTGTCGCCTATATTGGTTGGTTATTAATTAAAAATAATATGTTAATTAATACTTTAGATTGTTAAAATAGAATATATCAGTTCAATATTGTAATAAATGAAGTGTAATTTTTTTGCAGATTTCTTACATGCATGTAGAGGTTCGACAAATATAGTCATTAATGGAGGTTGTCTGGGTTGTGGTTGGAGTCTATTTTTTAGAGATATTGATTATATTTATTATTTTTGGTATGTCAACTCGTTTTTCAGGTAAGAGCTGTGGTTGGAGATGTAATGGGTTGGATATTATTGTTGGCTAAACTAGATCTCGAAGACAATATTTTTTTATATATTTTGTTTTGACGGTACTGATTATATTGGTTGGTCATAATTTAAATATTGTATATTATTATTATTTCAAACCGTTATAAATAAAATGTGTTGTTTTGATATGAGTAATCGACCACGTGATATTTGTTACAAATGTGTAAAAGTTTTGCAAATCTAGCTATTCACACGAGGTTAATTAAGATTATAGATAAAACGAGTATATTGAAGTACGAGATCTTGACGAGATAATCTTTAATTTATTTGGGCTATTTTTTATATATTTCATTTTGATTGATGCAATGGGGTGTTATAATTATTGACTAAGGACTTTAGAATGTTGGAATTGGTCTTCCTATTAAAGAATTATTCTCTTTGTCCAAGCCGAAAGTATATATTGAGGGAACTCGACACATATCTTAATGTTCTGTTAAACTTTCTATAATTCTATAAATATTTTTTTAAATTCTTCCCTCGAATTAGAATTTCAACATTTAAATTTTAATACAAAAAACTATCTTTTGATAAACCATCTTTCTCAAATTCAACCACATTATGAATAATAATATTAGTTGAGTTTAGTGATGTCATAATATTAATTTTTTTTGGAGATATTGTTATAAAAATAAAAATAATTTAAATATCAAATTTTATTCCAAATAATTATATGAAATACAACTATTTAAAATATTTGAAATAAATAATATCAGTGTTTAATTTTATTATTACTCATTATTTTGTAATATAAAGTGTAATATATATTAATTTAATTATTATATATATATATTTACATAATTTTTTCTTATAAAATCAAATTTTTTATTAATTTTAAAATTTAAAGTTTTTATATATAATATGAAAATAAAAAGGTATTTCCATAAAGCATGCAAGAGTTAGGCGGTCTTCTTTCCCCCCAAACGAAAATTGTTGCCATTTCCCAATTTTGTTTTCCCCAAACCCACCTTTAACTCCTCAGCCGCTCATTCACTCTCCCACTCTCTCATTTCCGCTTTCTTTCTTCATCTAATTTACCTTTATGTGCTTGAATTTGGGATATCATCCTTTGGTTTTAGGTATTTACCGCTGGTTTGGGTTTTTTCAGGTGATTTAGGGTTTTCAACTGATATGGATTTCGATTCATGCATCATCCTTTGGTATGACTCTGTTCCTACTTTCAATTGGTGATATTAGTTATGCTTTTACTTTCTTTGTTTATTCCAGGAACTGGTACTCCGAGTAAAGGATTGGTGTCTACTGTTTTGTGTTCAACTTGGAGGCTGGCAAGGTTAGAATTTGAAATTGATTTGTAATTCGACACACAACTCGTTATTGTTTAGCGGTTTCATTGAATTACCTTTCTTGTTTTAACATTCAATTTGATTTGTGGTTGATTTATGCGGTAGAAAATAAGTCCGAAAGGAATATGTTTCAACTTATATAAGAAGCAGACTAGGTTGAACTGATTGTAAAACTTTCTAGAAAAGCTTAAAACTGGTTATTAATAATGTTATGTCAGCAGATTTTGTAATACGTAAAGTGAAGACATGCACGACAGCACGTGACCAGGATAAGAAGATATGTTTAAAAGAAATGGATAAGTACTTGCATGCATGGAGACCCGGTCAGCGTGATATTGTTGCGAAACAGAAGTTACAGTTCAAAAAGAAGTGATAAACATGAGAACGTGGAGGTTACCTATGCGTGAGGAAAATTATGAGTAAAAATAGGAAGCAGTAACGGAATAGGGTTTGTAACGTAGTAGTATAAAAGGAGATAAACTCATAGCGATAGGGGCAATTGATACAGTACACAAATTCTACTTTGTAACACATATATTGATTAGTGAATTATTCGGCTGGGTAACAATCCCCACCTGCGGTTTTTAGCCCTACAGGGATTTTCCGCGTCACCAATTCTTTGCGTTATTACTTATTTATTTATCTATCTCGTTTTATTATTCTTGGCATTTAACCCTGTAAAATCAAGGTAAAACAATTGGCGCCGTCTGTGGGAAACTTGCCAAGAATTCAACAAGCAACATGACGACGGGAGATCAACAACAAAGCGGCTCCACGAGCCAGGGAGACAATCCCACCATACGACAGATGGCAGAAACAATCAAGAAATTACAAGCAGACATGGATGCTCAGAGAGAAGCTTGGAGGTCAGAAAGAGAAACATTATAGTCCCATGCACTGGCTCTAGAGAAAGAACTGACAACGGCAAGGTCGAAAGCCAATCCGACGTCGAAAGGGACGCTGAAAAGTGTAACTCGACGCTTGAACATGGACGACGGGGAGGAAGAGGAATACGACGAGGAGATTGAGGCGGAGAATCCAGAACAAGAGAATCCGGACGCCGACGTCGAACGAGAAAATCAAAACGGTTCCAGAGGACACAACAACGAAAATAAGAAGAAGAAGAAAAAGGGGCACCGGTCCTCCAAATCGCACAACCACACCACGGAAGCAATGAAGAAGGAGTTACAGGACCTGAAGGAGATGGTGCAGCGCATTCCCGGAGTCCCGAAGCCGTTGGAAAAGGCGACCCCGACAAGCTACGCTGACTCACCTTTTGTGGACAACATTGCCTTAGTGGAGACGCCAAAACGTTTCAACGTTCCCCCCATGAAGGCCTATGACGGGTCAACTGATCCCTTGGAACACGTAGCTCAGTACAAGTAGCGGATGTTTACGGTGCCGATAACAAAAGACCTAAGAGAGGCGTGCATGTGTAAAGGTTTTGGATCAACACTGGCCGGACCGGCTCTACAATGGTTTGTGAACCTACCCAACGGCTCCATAGAATCGTTCGCCGACCTAGTTGACGCTTTCAATTTGCAATTCGCCAACAGCAGGGTGTTCGAGAAAACAACGAGCGACCTCTACAAGATTGTGCAGAGGTATCGGGAACCACTCAGGGATTACCTGACGCGATTTAACAGGGAAAAAGTGACCATAACAAACTGTGACGTGCCCACAGCGATCGAAGCATTTAGAAGAGGGTTGGAAAGAGACTCACCGCTCTACGACGAGTTAACTAAATATCCATGCAGGACTATGGATGACGTCCAGGCAAAAGCAATGGCCCAAGTAAGGTTAGAAGAGGACAGGAGAGAAGAAGATGACAAATACTACCGTCCGAACAGGAAAATCACGACGTCAAGGGTCCGAGACACCAGACCTTATGTCAGGCCGACACACGATGATGCGAGGGTTAGCTCCGCGCAGGAGAGGACGGATTGGAGAAAGGACCCCAACCTGCCTCCGACGTATGACAGTTATTCATGACGAAGAACAAGTCGACACATGTGAAGAAGGACCAAACGCCTCCAAGACAACCGCCTCCACCACCACACCAGAAAGTGATCAACTTTATAGCCGGAGGATCAGAGGTGTCGGGCACAACATACTCTCAAGCAAAACGCGCAGCAAGGGAAGCTGTCGTGAGGGTGTCAAAGGCAGACGTCTTGGACTACAGCATTACGACACTGACTTTCAACGAGTCCGACAGAGAACATGTCTCCGAACCACAGCATGACGGCCTTGTAATCTCCTTACCAGTGGGAAATTGTTTTATAAAACGCATCCTAGTTGACAACGGAAGCGCGGCAAACATCATGATGTTAAGTACACTACAACAAATGGGGCTAGCTGAAACCGACATGATCAAGAAGACGACAACCCTAGTTGGCTTTAGCGGAGAAAGGAAGAGGACTGTTGGGGAAATCACCTTGCCGACATATGTCAAAGGACTAAACTTGTTAACGAGGTTCGTGATCATTGATGGAGATCCTACATACAACATCATTATGGGGAGACCGTGGATCCACGACTTGAAAGCAGTGCCGTCTACATATCATCAGGTCCTCAAATTCCTGACGCCATGGGGAGCACAGGAAATCGCGGGTGACCAATGCGTCGCCAGAGATTGCTACAAAGCAAGCATGAAGCCAACAGTTCAACACGAGGCCGTGGAGACACCTCAGGACTCCATGACAGGCCCCGAGAAATTGGCAGAGGTGGACCTGACAGGCGGCGACAAGAAAGTCCTGATTGGCGAGGACCTGACAAGTACGATGGAAGCGAACCTGGTGGAATTCTTGACGACCAGGCTGGACGCCTTTGCTTGGGGGCATGAAGACGTTACGGGCATTAGCCCTGAAATCATTACACACAAGCTGAATGTCGACCCATCCTTTACACCCGTCCAACAGAAGAGAAGAAAGTTCGCTGCTGAAAGGAACAAAATTATCAACGAGGAGGTGAACCGACTGTTAAAGGCCGGAATGATCAAGGAAGTCGATTACCCGGAATGGCTTGCCAATGTCGTTATTGTTCAAAAGAAAAACGAGAAGTGGAGAGTTTGCGTCGACTACACCGACTTAAACAAGGTGTGTCCCAAAGATCCTTACCCCTTACCCCACATTGACACAATGGTTGACTCAACGGCAGGACATGAGCTATTGACGTTTCTCGACGCTTCGAGTGGGTTCAATCAGATTCAGATGGAGCCATCAGATGCAGAAAAAACAGCGTTCATCACTGACCGGGGGATATACTGCTACTTGGCGATGCCGTTTGGACTAAGAAATGCGGGGGCGACATTCCAGCGTCTCGTCAATAAGATGTTCAAGGAACAAATCGGTCGGACAATGGAGGTGTACATTGACGACATGGTGGTAAAATCTGTGAATGCCAAGAATCATATCAGGGATCTCGAGGAGGTGTTCGATATACTGAGACAATTCAACATGAAGCTTAACCCATCAAAGTGCAACTTTGCTGTATCATCGGGGAAATTTTCGGGCCATATGGTGACAAGGAGAGGTATCGAGGCGAGCCCAGAACAGATAAGAGCAATTTTTGAGCTAACTAGCCCTTCCAATATCAAAGAGGTACAGAAGTTGACGGGAAGAGTGGCGGCCCTCAACAGATTCATTTCACGTTCATCGGATAGATGTCGATTGTTTTACGACGTCCTACGAAAGAATGAAGGATTCCAGTGGTCAGAAAGCCATGAGGCAGCATTGGACGACCTGAAGAAGTACCTGTCGACGCCTCCCCTATTGTCAAAACCACTAGAAGGCGAGGAACTGTATATCTACCTCTCTGTCACGGACCATGCTGTCAGCGCCGTCCTTGTCAAGGCAGTCGAGAACACCCAAGCTCCCGTATACTACGTAAGCAAGAGCTTAATTGACGCGGAAAAAAGGTACACACTACTCGAAAAATTAGTTCTTGCATTAGCCATGGCGTCCACTAAGTTACGACATTATTTCGAGTCACACAAAATACATGTCATGACGAACTTTCCCTTACGAATGGTTCTCAGCAAACCAGAATTAACAGGAAGGATGGCGAAATGGGCTATACGACTCAGTACATACGACATCGTTTATGACGCGAGGACAGCCATCAAATCCCAAGCTTTAGCAGACTTTGTGGCGGACTTCAGCCCAAGCCAATCACAACAAGCTGAGGCAGAATACAGGCGGGTCATGACGAAAACAGAAGTTCAACCTTGGGCGTTGTACACTGACGGAGCATCGAATGTAAATGGGACAGGAATAGGGCTTGTCCTCAAGTCGCCACAGGGGGATTCAGTAGCGTATTCTGTGTGTTGTGAATTCAAGGCCACTAACAACGAGGCGGAATATGAAGCATTGATTGTGGGGCTGGCTACAGCGCAAAAGATGCTGATAAAAAACATCAATGTCTTCTGTGACTCCCTCCTGATCGTTAATCACGTCAAAGGTGACTACGAAGCCAAAGACAGTAAGATGATGCACTACCTTGATATAGTTAAGGGCTTGAAAGTAAAATTTGACACCTTTAGCATCCAACAAATCCCCAGAGAATCAAACACACAAGCGGATGCGCTAGCAGGCCTAGGCGCCGTCCTCAAAGATCTTAGTATGACGACTATACCTGTGATGCATCTTCTGAAACCAGCAACATTACTCCCGGAATCAGCTGAAGCTCAGATCTTCGATATTCAAGAAAAAAATGACACGGAAGACGGATGGATACAGACGTATAAAAACTACTTGTTACACGGAATTCTACCTGACAACCGAAATGATGCGAGAATGTTAAGAATGAAGGCCTCACGGTTCACAGTCATTGACGACGTCTTATTTAAGAAATCGGCGACGGGGACGCTGCAGAGGTGTCTTAGCAAGAGAGAAGCATCCTTAGTTATACAGGATATCCACGAGGGAGAATGTGGCAACCACACAGCCGCAAGGAACTTATCATTGAAAGCATTACACATGGGCTACTACTGGCCGACTCTACGTCAAGACGCCATTGAGTTTGTAAAGAAGTGTGATGCGTGTCAACGCCACGCCCCTATAACGCATCAGCCATCAGAATTTCTGCATGCAACACTTCCGTCATGGCCTTTCATGAAATGGGGGATGGATATTGTCGGGAAAATGCCCACGGCACCCGGACAGAAGGTGTTCATGTTGGCAATGACAGATTACTTCTCAAAATGGATTGAAGCAGAAGCATTCAGACAAGTGACGTCCAAGGAGGTAATCTCATTCATCAAAAGAAATATACTGTGTAAGTTCGGGGTCCCATCCGAGATCGTCTGTGACAACGGTTCACAATTCATAAGCGACAAAACTGAGGCTTTTTGTAAAAAGTACAACATCAATCTGCTCAAATCTACTCCGAGTTACCCACAAGCGAACGGTCAAGCAGAATCCAGTAACAAAATCATCATCAATAACCTCAAAAAGAGGCTGACGACATGCAAGGGGCGATGGGCTGAAGAATTACCGTGGGTACTATGGTCTGATAGAACGACCCCTAAGGTATCTACGGGACAAACCCCATATAGCTTGGTCTATGGGACGGAGGCCGTGCTACCTACGGAAGTTGTCACTCCCACGGCAAGATATGGTTTGCAGACGTATGACACGAATAAGGAAGCACTGGCGCAAGACGTTGACACCGTAGATGAGCTGAGGGAGACGGCAAAAGTGCATATGGAAGCATATCAGCAGAGGGTGGCCAATATATACCATAAACATGTGCGTATCAAGACGTTCACTGTTGGTGACATGGTCTTGAGAAAAGTATTTCAGAACACACTGGACACAGCCGCGGGGAAGTTCGCCGACAATTGGGAAGGTCCTTATTTCATTGATGCAGTTGTAGGGCGTGGGGCTTACCAGCTGTCGACCCTGGATGGAGCCCAAGTGCCAAGGAGTTGGAATGCAAGCCACCTCAAAAAATACCATGTGTGAGAATGGGTACATTTGTTGCTTTATTTCCTTTCCAGCATAATAAAAAGTAGTGATAGACCCTACATGACCCTAGACAATTCTGTTTAGAATTACGGATGTCTTTGAATAAAACCGTGGCACTCGCCCATTTTGCATAACTCATTGTTCTAACATGAATATCATAACGACTTGCTTTAATATGCGCAATTCACATATCGTTATATTCCCTTTAACTTAATTGAATTACTTGTCGAAAATGTACTCCAATCTGTGTACTCCCATTAGTCAAACTACGACAATAAGCGTGACTCGACCTTATCAAACAAACGCTAAAACATGTCAACAAAAGACTTATGACATTCGACAAACACGATGACATAAATATACAAGTACAACTGTGACAATAACGAGCTAAGTTTCGAAAGGGAAAGACCTCTCAACTAGCCCACGAATGCTAGCATCGACGAATTAAAAATACTTAGTATTTGTTGACAATTAACTAAAATGTATCAAACACACTACACATGAAGATATAGGGCGAAACTACTTAGCCCAAACAGAGGCGATCCAAAACGCCCCAGATAAACAAGTCCAACGGAAAGCATCAACAACAGCAAACAAAGCAATGACATAAGAGCATAGCATAGATACTTAAGTCTGAAAGCAAACGATCCCCGCTAAAAGCGAAACAGGATCTAGAATCAAGTCTTCAAAACAAATTCCAACCCCCACTCATCGAGTGAAACAGGGCTAAGCTTAGTTCAAAACAAAACAAATTAACGAGATAATAAAGATGCTTTATAGATCAAGGATGACCCGCTGCAGGGGAAACATCCGCAACAGACTTGGGACCAAGATTGCCTCCCTCGCCCTCAACGACAACATCTGGGAATGCATCATCTGGATATGCCTCGTTGTAGATCTTGACGGTGTCAGCAACATCACTGGAAGACCACTCCCCACGCAGGAACTCCATCATCGTCTCAACACGAGCCTTCATGATCTGTTGGGTCACGAGCTTCTGAGCCTCATCATGCATAGTGGCCTCCAGATTCTTCACCCTATTAGCAAACTCGACGAACTCACTCTGTATGGAACCAACCATCTGAAGACGAGCATCAGCAACTTCCTTGAGGGATCGTAACTTAGCGGAACATGCACCATGCTCGACCTCCAACTCTTTGAACAATTTCAGATTGCGAGTATACATTTCACCAACCACAAGAGTAGATTGCAGAGCCTAACAAATAAGGCAGAAAACAAAAGCATCTTAGTTGACACCAAACAAAACTACGATTATGAAACTAAAACTGTGAAAATACCTACATGAAAGATGTTGCCAGCAGAATCCCCAATAACGTCCTCAAGACCCTTAACAGAAAGAGCCTCCATAGATTGTGAAAGCAGCAGGTCTTTGAGCATAGGAGAAAAACTAGAGGGCTTAGCGTCAATAGTATACTCATATGTTATAGGAAGATTGGTCGAATCAGAGTTAAGGGTATTCTCAGAAGGCTCAATCCGGACTTTCTTCGAAATGGGGCTTGTCCCAGGGCTAAATAACAATGCAGCCCTCGAGGACTCAGCCTCACCAAATTTCTCATAACGAGCACGCTTAGCAAAAAGTTCACGGCTTGACATAACAACAGGCTTGATAACAGGAGCCCTATACTCTACAATTATGCAAACAGGAATGAACCGCAATAACAGAATAATAGAAAAACAAAAGGCCATCCAAAGACACGGCAGAGAAGAAAATGGACGGCATGTACCTTTCGCATACTGTCGTCCTGAGCTAGGCTCGGCGTCGCCTGAATACTTGGGAGCATCATCGGACTCGGATGACAGGCTGTGAATGGACAAAGAAGGCTTGATCACCGGAGTAACAACTTGCTTACCACGAGTACAGTTAGCCAGACTGGAGGATGCAGCCCTCTCACCAATGCCTGAGTTGTGCCTTACGATTGCCCTGTTCATCCTGTTCGCGAAGTCGTTGACATCAACAAACCCAGCGTTCCTGATTGGTCGGTTCAAGCAGTTGGGCCAAAGTTTGTCTCCAATAGGCAAAGCCAAGATCTTACTCACAATACTTCTGGCTCTAGCATTATTCTCATCAAACTCGAAGGATGGTTCTAAGCCACGCAAAAAGAACAACAGAATATGCCACGAATCAAGCTCCACAATATTAATGAGGTATCAAGGTGTGAGAATCTAAAGTATTGAAATAGCAAATGATTTTGCATGACAAATCAACGATAACAAATATAAAAGACAGAATCATTACCATCTGTGTTCCATTGATCGGGGATCCTGACAGTTTCGAGGCCGAGTGAGTCCCTCTCAGTGAAGAAAAAATCATGCTTCCAGCCACGATCGTTCACTGTGTCGTTGTTCAGAATCAAAGGGTCGTCCTTTTTCTTGTTCACAAAACCATACCTGCAGCCGTGAAACTTCTTCAGAGTATAGCAACACTTGATAACATCCACATCGATCTGCAGGTTGTGTTTCTCTTCAATCGCATCCAAGCAAGCCAAGGTTCTCCAGGCGAACGGCATCAGTTGCCCGGGAGTGACGTTCAGGGATTTCAACACATCCATGACCAGTTTTGAGAAAGGGAAGGTCATACCAATGCCAAAGGGATAGTAGTAGAAACAAACCCAGTTCTCTCTAAACCAATCGGCTTCGACAGGAGGATCGGGGATGACAGCTACCACATCAGAGCGAAAGAGCATTTGGACCTCGACAAGCTTCTCAGGAGGCATGGTGCTATGGAGATGCTCAGATGAATCAAGAGAATAAGTAGGGATCCAGTCGCAGTAGGTAACGGATTCATTGTTGGTTTCATTGAGACGAAGAGAGGAGTTTTTGGTGTTTTTTCTTGCCATAGTATGCAGAGAAGTGTAAGCGTTTCAAGAAGAGGGTTTGATGGGAAAAGACGTGAATGAACTTATGGGTATTTTAAAGGAGATTTTGACAAAAAAATAGCCTTAATTGATAAACATTGGGAGTAGAAGGAGCACGCGTGAATCTAGGTAAAAGAGACGGATGTGACGCTTCGGGTGAGAACGCAATGTCCATATACACTACGTACTCTACACGAAACCCGATGCACGTAATCCAAAAAGAAACAAAAGAATGAAAAAGCGGACTGATTTTATTTAATAATTTATTAAATAAAATATGGGGCTATTGTTATGTCAGCAGATTTTGTAGTACGTAAAGTGAAGACATGCACGACAGCACGTGACCAGGATAAGAAGATATGTTTAAAAGAAATGGATAAGTACTTGCATGCATGGAGACCCGGTCAGCGTGATATTGTTGCGAAACAGAAGTTACAGTTCAAAAAGAAGTGATAAACATGAGAACGTGGAGGTTACCTATGCGTGGGGAAAATTATGAGTAAAAATAGGAAGCAGTAACGGAATAGGGTTTGTAACGTAGTAGTATAAAAGGAGATAAACTCATAGCGATAGGGGCAATTGATACAGTACACAAATTCTACTTTGTAACACATATATTGATTAGTGAATTATTCGGCTGGGTAACAATCCCCACCCGCGGTTTTTATCCCTACAGGGATTTTCCGCGTCACCAATTCTTTGCGTTATTACTTATTTATTTATCTATCTCGTTTTATTATTCTTGGCATTTAACCCTGTAAAATCAAGGTAAAACAAATAACACATCTTAGGTTGTTTGGCTAAATGAGGCTAGAATTAGACAAATCATATTTAGTTATTAACAAACCAAATGGATGTGCTATGGAAGGAGGTCGAGAGCTATGACGAAAATATGTGAGAAACAATTGCTTGATTTTTACAAGAAAATTATTTCAGAACTTGCAGTTGTAAAATGTGTTCTGATTGTTGCTAGGGAACAGCCACCCCGGTTAATAGTTGGTGCCTCAAGTGAGTATGTGTTGCTCGGACCTTATAAACGACTTTATCTTGGAGAGGTACTCGACTTCTCTTTATTTTTTATACTTCCAGCATTATGTTGAAAGAGGTTATATATATTAAAAACGTTTTCTGACGAGAAGAGTCCTACAACTATCTGACCAGCGACACAATGTTATCAAATGCAATGACTGAGCATGGGGTAATTAGTATGTTACAAGTATCGTTAATCCTGTTTTGTTTAGCTAACAGAATTCATCTACATGATTCTACTTACACTTAACAGAGCATAGTGTTTTGATTTGCTTATACCATGAACTTAATTTTGTTAGGTTTAAATAGGAGTCCTTGTAATGGGATGAGTATCCACTTACAGAGTAAACAGCAGATCCTGTTGCTTTAGTTTATTGCGACACCAAAAATATTTGTCATAAATAGTTTCAAGTTTATGTATTCTCTCTTTAGATGGACCAAGTTAATTTTGTAATCTTTCTGCTACAGTCTGATGATCTTAGGGGTAAGGTTCGTGCCCATCGTTCAAAGGAAGGAATGTCGAATGCTTCATTCCTATATCTCTTAGTCCCTGGAAAAAGCATAGCTTGGCAGCTAGAAACTCTTCTCATCAACCAGCTACCCAGTAAGGGGTTTCAACTAAGCAATTTGGCCGACGGCAAGCATAGAAATTTTGGTACTTCTGATGTCTCCATGGAAAATTTTACATTGCATAGATGTACAGTCCAGGTGCAAAGTTATTCGAGACTGTTTGCGTTAATGTGAATTGTTAAATCTGTTTTCTTTTGTGTACAATACTTAGTTTCTGAATTATCCATAGGACTAGCAGTTTCTTTGTGGTAAGGATGTAACAGTATATCAAATTAACTTAACTTTCTGTGGTTTGTAGTGGACTTCTGTGTTGAAGTCATTGAATGTTATATTTGGTTAATGATTTTAATTTTAAGATTGTGGCAAGTTTATAATATTTGTTAATAATCCCCTTCCCTGGTGTTCAAACAGGAGGTACCAAAAAGAAAAGGCAGATTTTGTTTATAAATTGCCATATAAAAACGACCGGAAGAAATCATGGTCGCTTATCAAATTCCACCGATATTGGTAGAATTTAATATATTTAGGCTGGAGATTCAAATTTTCATCAAAAAATAGAAGTGAAATTATTAATCTAAAATTGAACAAAAGCGACCGAAAAAACGGTCGCTTTTATATAAAAGCGACCGGAAGTGATAAAAGCGACCCCCTTAGAAGCTACCACCTGTTTGCGGTGGCTTTTAATCAAAAGCAACCCTTTACGGTCGCTTTTAGCTAAAAGCGACCGCATTTAGGTGGTCGCTTTTAGTGATTTTTCTTATAGTGATAAATTTTTTATGCATGGATTTGAATCAATCTAAAATAATTAAATAAAATATTAATCTATTTTTATAAAAAATTTCTGAAATGATTATAATTACATGTGATTACTCATCAGATGTTTAAATCAAATTTTTGAATGTGTTAATCATTTATTATATTTATATTTATTTTTAATATAAAATTTAAAAATATATATTTTAATAAAATAATTATTTTATAATAGAATATAGAGTATCCGATAACAAAATATTTATAATTCTCAATTGTTCGAAAATTCAATTTTTTGCACATACTTGTAATATTCATTTAAATTTGAATTACTGAAAATATAATTTAAAAAATGTGTACAAATAAATACCAATTAAAATTTGAATTTTAAAATAATTTAAATTTTAAAGATGATTTCAATTATCAAAAATCAAAAAATGATAAAATACTGAAAAACCCCAATCACATATCTCAGCCCAGTCACATCTACACTTCACCTAATCACCTCTGTATAAATTCCCCACTCAATCGACAAGTAAACGGAGATGAAAAGATATCAAAAATTTAGCTTTAAAAAAAAAATAGTACTTTTAGTGTCGGTCAAAAATAAGGCGACACTAAAGGGTTAGTTTAGGCGTCGGTTAAGTAAAACCGACGCTAAAGGGTTAGTTTTAAGCGTCGGATATTTTTGACCGACGCTATAGGATAATTTTAAGCGTCGGTTGAGTAAAGAGCGACGCAATAAGACCTGTTTTAGGCGTCGGGTGAGTTAAAACCGACGCTAGAGGCTAGTTTTAAGCATCGGTTGACTAATGATCGACGCTAAAAAGCTAGTTTTAGGCGTCGGTTGTTTCTTGACCGACGCAAAAGGTTCAACACAAATGACTTTAAGTGTCGGTTAAGCTAGCAACCGACACCTAAAATATGTATAGGCCACGGCTCTCTACATAACCGACGCTAAAGGGGCAATGCTAAAAGACAATTCTGTACTAGTGGTGAGAAACAAAGCCAGACTGGTTGCAAAAGGTTATTCTCAGGAAGAAGGAATTGGTTACGATGAAACCTATGCTCCAGTTGCTCGTCTTGAAGCCATCATAATATTCCTTGCATTTGCTGCACACTCCAACTTCAAAGTTTATCAGATGGATGTGAAAAGTGCATTTCTGAATGGAAAGCTGGAAGAAGAAGTATATCTGGAACAACCCCTTGGCTTTTAAAATCTAGAATTTGCTGATTTTGTATACTTCCTATTCAAAGTTGTCTATGGGCTCAAGCAGTCGCCAAGGACTTGGTATGACACTCTCTCTGACTTTTTAATTGAAAACAATTTTACAAGAGGTGTCATAGACAAAACTCTCTTTTAGAAATTGCATGATAATGATATGATATTTGTTCAAATATATGTTGATGATATTATATTTGGTTCTACTAACGATAACTTGTGCAAGAGATTTGCTAAGTTAATGCAGAGTAATTATGAAATGAGTATGATGGGTGAGCTATCCTACTTTCTTGGTCTTCAAGTAAGCCAAAAGAAAGATGGAATCTTTATTTGACACCCATGGTCACTGCCACTAAGCTTGACCACGATAAATCTGGTAAGAAAGTTGATATCTCAAGCTATCGAGGTATGATTGGCTCATTACTCTATCTCACTGCAAGTAGACCAGATATTATGTTTGCAACATGTTTATGTGCTAGGTTTCAGGCTGATCCTAAAGAATCACATCTTATAGCCGTCAAAAGAATCTTTAGATATCTTAAGGGTACACCTGGTTTAGGTATTTGGAACCCTAAGAATACTGGTTTTGACCTAACCGGCTATACATATTCTGATTATGCAGGTTGCAGGATTGATAGAAAGAGTACGTCTGGAAGCTGTCAATTTCTAGGACGTCGGTTGGTTTCCTGGTACAGCAAGAAGCAACACTCAGTGTCCACTTCTACTGCTGAAGCTGAGTACATAGCTGTTGGCAGTTGCTGTGCTCAGATTCTCTGGATCAGAAACCAATTAAATGATTATGGTATTTCTGTCGACAAAATTCCAATATTTTGTGACAACACCAGTGCCATAGCCATTGCAAATAATCCAGTGCAACACTCCAGAACCAAGCACATATATATCAGGTATCATTTCATTCGAGAACATGTCATGAATGGTACTGAGGTGTTACATTTTGTACCTACGGCTGATCAGATTGCAGACATCTTCACTAAACCACTTGATGAATCCACTTTCTCTAAGTTGGTTTGTGAACTAAGGATGTTAAATATGCCCTGATTCTCTTTGTATATATTTTATATGTATTGTATATATTATTATATATTATTGTGAATTTTCTGTGTAATTATATCTATTTTATTAGATTTTTATATAATTGTTTGTAAATTATCTGATAATATTCTGTGTAATTATGCATGTTCATATATGTCTCTATAATTTTCTAAATGCTGCATACTCCCCTGTAATATTCTCCGTGCATTTAGATAATTTTGTGTATTTCTTTTGTATTTTTCAAAATTAATTAAGCATAAATATTTGATTTTAAGTTAATTCATTTTAATGAAGTAAATTTAAATTCATAAGTATTTATATTTAATTAAAGTTGAATTTTACAAGATGTATGTGTAATATATTATATATTATGTGTATTAGATTTTTGATTAAATGTGCAAAAGGTTTTATTGTTTTTATTTAATCAAAAATCATAATATTCTATTTTATTTTATTAAAAAAAACCATTTTAGAAGTGCGGTATGGCTTTTCGGTATGACTTTTTCAGGAAAAGCCATACCGCCTGTAGCTTGTTCAGTACACTTCAAAACATGGTATGAAATTTCTCAATAATGTCATACCGAGTTTTTTTCTTTTCTGTTTTTGCCTCATCAACTCCGTCGGTATGACATTCCATAGAAATGTCATACCGAATACTCCTGTGAATGTCATACTCCATGTTTCGGTATGACTTTCCTTTAATAAGTCATACCGCGATTCAATAGTCGTATGACTTATCAAAAGAAAGCCATACCTCCACACTTCATCACTTTCACGCATACATACATGCCTCCATTGCTGTAGCTTCGACTTTTTCAAGTTTTGTTAGTAAAACTTGTTGGTTACGATTTATACAAGCCTAAAAAGCTTGTTGGTTACTCCTAATTGTGATTTTAAGTCGAAGTGCTGCCCGATTTCACCGACTTTCCAAACCCTTTTTCGACCGAGTCACTGAGTTGGACCAAGTTGCCCCGTTTCTGACCGAGTTTGATCGATTTAGTACTGATTCCGTGACCCTGTGACCGTGTATTATCAGTATAGATCGATTTGCACTTGTTTTGATTCGACTGATTTTGAAACCCTAGTTCTTGAGTTCGAATTATTAGGGTTTTTGAAGCAATTTGGGGATTTTTGGACTTATTGGAGCTTAAGGCATTGTTTGGGACTTAACCTAAGCCATTTTAAGATTAATTAAATTTTTATTCGAATTTAACCCTTTAATTCGAATTATTAATTAATTAATTAATGGATATTTAATTATCAATTGAAATTTGTGAGAAATTTGAAAATTAATATTTTATTTGAAAAATTCTCACTTAATTCAATTTTTATTTTTAAAAATGGCCGGTCGCTTTGTAACTGAGGAGACGAATTTGAATGGATTCTTCGATCCCGAGGCCAGTTTGGCTCGTTTTAGACCGTGGGTCCGTTTTCTGAATAGTCAGTCGCTCGTCAGCACTGCTATTACAACTCATGCAGAACTCCAGATACAGCCTATACAAGACTTCTATTCGACAGTCCTGAATCTACTTTGTTGGATAATCATCGGATGTCTGGAGATATACACGGAGGACGTACCATTCATATCAACACTGATGATGTGAATATGATACTTGGGTTTCCGAGGGAGAATTTTGCTGACCTCCCTACTAAAGATGAACTTACCCAATTCTTCCAGACAATTTTATATCAGGGAGAGATCAATTTGCCTAGGATGTTGAAAGGCAATCTGAAGCCCGAGTGGGACCTTTTCTTCGACACTTTGGCTAAAGTGTTTGCTCCTACCACTCGCAAGAACTTCAATGTAATAACATCGTTGCTTCAGAAGATTGGGTTCAGTATTGTTTATAATCGTCCAATTAACTTTGGTAAGCTTATACTTCAAGCTATTCTTTCAAAGTTGGGACCACTAAGGAAAAAATCAGTTGAGCAGAATGCGAAGGTTGCTTGCTTTTATCCAAGATTTATCATGCTGTTTCTGAATGATAAAATGACTGACGCTGAGAAGGAACACTACTCCAACTCTCCAGTGGCACCAGTTCCTCGTGCCTGTACTAAGTTGATGACGCAGCTGGATAATAAGAATAAAACCACTCCTCACCTGCTGCAAATGTTCAACACTCCATTACAGCCGTACAGCTTCCAGTGGCTCCTCCTCCTCAACAGCAACAGCAACAACAGCCGCAACAACCTCAACCCCTGCAGATTGAACAACCTCATCAACAACCACAACAACAACTACTACACCAACAATAGCAGCAGTCACCTCAACAATCTCAAGAAGAACAATCACAACACCAATCATCCAACCAATCATCATATCATTCCCCACTTCACCAGCAACAACCCGACTTTTCATTTGAAGATGAAACACTAGAAAATGATTTCTTCGAGAATCAACCATCTTCATCTGAATCTCTCCCACACCAAACACACTCCCAAATAATACCACAAACACAATCAACCTCACAACCACTTCACTCTGACTCTCCTATCAACCAGGAGCTGCAGTCCTTACGCCAGGACCTACAGGAAGCTCAGGTATTTTCTAACCTCTCATCTAATTTTAATGTTGATACGTCAGATTAATGTTTGTGACCTTGATTTTGTTTACCAGCCTGCCAGCAATGAACCTGACAACACACAGGTTCATAACCAAGCTGATGATTCTCTTCGACAAACTCTCGTTTCTCCAAACACATCAACCAACACTTCTATGCAACCGGTTCGTAAAGTTGCCAGGAAACGGAGTACGAGTAGTTTACTGAGTCAACCCGCAGCTCTGTCTCCCTCAAAGAAGCAAAGGGTGGAAGCCATGGAGACAACTGCAGCCTCATCTTTGCCTTCCCAACAAGGCTCAGCTTTTGAAATGGCAATTAAACAGTCTCTGGACCCATTCTCTCTACAGGATGAGGCCATTGAAATTGACCGTCCGGCCGCGGTAACTTGTACAGAGTCAAGCACTGCGCTAGCACTCACGCTAGTGCAAGCCCAAACAGATACACAGGTACTATGTTTACTGAGTGCATAGATTTTCAAAATCAATGCTTAATGTATGAAAACTTTTCTGATCACCCTTTCTTTTCTGATCAGGCGGAACTTGGCAGCGTGCAAGTTAATCTGCCCTCACAGGCATCCAGAGGGACAATTTGTTCCTCCACTACCATTGCTCCCATCTCAAGGGACATTGGTAGTTTATACAGGTACAGCAGGAAGAGTGAATGAACAGAGTGATGTAAGGCAAACACCGAGCGATACACATGCACGTGAGGCGAGTGAAACAACACTGAGTATACGTGAGGTGAGTGCACACACCCACCCTGCTCTGTTTGAGGAACAAATGGCAAAGCTAAGAGCTGAGCTTGAAAGAATGATTGCTGAAAATGAAAAGCTGAAGGGTGCACAGTTGGTGAACCTGGAACAGAAAGATGAGGAAAGGCCATCCAGTTCTTACATGGATGAGCTTAAAGAGGAAATTCATGAGTTAGCTGTTGAAATGCGATCTAATCATGAACTTTACATGTCTAAGTTTGATTCCATCGACAGCAAGCTGTAGGAACAATCGGACCTTGGCCCTGCGTTTTATGATATTAATTAAAAGTTCGAACAGAATATTAACCTTAATCGCTACGGCGCAAGCGATTCAAATCCACGTCTTCTACTGTATACCTTGATTCTCCTTGGACGAAGTGTGGCCTTCGATCTCCCAAGGTGTGCCTCTCCTTAAAGCTTCGAAAACCCAAAACCCTAGCTGTCTCCTTGAGAAAAACGTCTGCCTCTCTCAAACTCTAGGATGAATTTGTTTTGGTGTGTCTTTCAGCTTTAGGAGAACGAGAATATATATAGGCTACAATAGGGATCATGGATCATTAGGTCAGGCCTTCCAATGACATTCTGGGCCAGGCCCAATGTCATTAAATATTAATTCAATCCACTAAAGAATTAATATTTGCACTACCTTTCCTAATTCCGTAAATTAATTATTTAATTCGGCTCCCATATTAATTGCTTATAAATTCCCCATGTTTAAGATATCGCATGTCCATTAATTAAATTAATTTCTGACAATTAATTTAATCAATATCTTTTATCCTTGATCATCCACTCAACCTTATAATTATGCAAGAACAAATCTGCCTGCAGGACTAAAGCATAATTATCTTTATGAGCTTTCAAGAGGACATCATCACCCGAATATATTTTTCGGACACGGTTTCCTTCTATAGTCAATATCCCACTCTGTATATAATGTCATTGCCCAATACATAAATTCGTAATTTAAAATAAATTACTTAACTTATGAGTCAAGGCATGTGCATTAAATAAAAGTGTCAATCACTATATCCGGATTAAGAACTTAAGCATTAATGACATCATAGAATCTTAGTTCTTTATTGTCAGAATTAAAGAAACAATTATTCTACTATTTTGATCTCGTTCAATATACACAAAGTATATAAGTATTATTCAATAGTCAAGATAAACTATTTCCAAATAATATTTCAGCCGTTCCAGTGGTTTGTCTAACACCACCTCGACTGTGAACCTTTATTATATTATATAAGGAGTCTGACAATCTAATCTTCTGCTATCCCATTTGATACTAGATTGTCTACAATATATAATGTACAGACAATGTGAAAACATGCATTCAAGATTCTCAAATAATTGTTATATACTTCAAACGAATATTTCAGTATAACCCTAACAATCTCCCACTTATACTCAAGATATTCTTTGAGTATATCAGTGTCTATTACAAGCAATCCACTACCAACTGATAGGTCCATTATTTTGCACATTTTAACTACCTATTTATTGCTTGTTTTCGTATTTTATTAGTTAATTGTTTTGTTTTCAGGAATTTTTAGAGAAATCGAGAATTCAAGAGAAAAAGGAGCAAAAAGGTGCAAGAAGGGAAAAAGAGGAGGAAAAAGAAAAGAAAAAGAAGAAGAAGAAAAAAAAAGGAAAAGAAAATCAAGACACAAAGACCCTTCTACCCCTAAAACCCTAATCTTGACCTATATAAACATCTCTTTCTCTCATTAGCCACCAAGTTAGTTTACCCTAGTTTTACCTAGTTGTTAGTAGCCTCCTTCATCACTTTCTAGCTTTCTTTTTCAAGTTGTAATCTCTCAAGTATTGTAAACTCTTTCTAGTTAATATAATTTCAAGTTTAGTTTCTTCATATCCTACATTTTTACCTTGTTGAAATTTATGGCTATGACCAACCTTCTTTCTAACAAGTGGATAAAGTGGCATTTATGTCAACCACTTGTGGGTTGAAGAGCCTTTATTTTGTGTTTTGAAATTACATTTTTAGTATTTAGATTGAGCCCCTTTTAATTCTCAATATTATTAGTGGGTTCAATGGTTTAGTATTTTAGATTTTGATTTTAGTTTGTGGTTTGATGGGGTTTTGTTAGATACTTGGTAGATAAGCTAGTTTTAAAGTTTCGTGTGATTTGGAGTTAGTTTGGTAAGATTTGGTGTTCTCCTTGCTCTTGATTGTGGGTGTAAATTTTAGTTTATGATTTTGACTTGAGGTTAGTGGGTTTTGGTTAGTTATATTTTATATAGGCTAGATTTAAAGTTTGGTATAATTTGGAGTTGTTTTGGCTTGATTTGGATCTTGTTTTGATAAAAAATGAGTAGTTTGGGGGCTATTTAGTGTAGAATTTGGTGTTAAATTTGGTTTAGAGGTTAGTGGGGTTTTATTTGTTATATTTGGAATGACTAAATTTTCCGGTCAAATCAATTTTCCGGCGAGATTTAAGCTATTCCGGGCACCTCCATAGAATCCGGCGAGTCTCCATTCTAATCTGCTGAGTTTGCGGCCACCGATAATCAGTTAATAGTATATATATTCATATTTATGCGCTGTCTTGTGTTACCGCCGTCACGTGCCTCCATTTTCTTTTTCTTTTTTTCTTTTTTTTTTCCTTTGTTTTATTCTTCAATTTTGTTTGACTGCTGCATGATTTTATCGATTGACTTTCTGGTTAATTAGTTACTTTTTAATTAATTAGTGTTTGTTAAGTTTAGGTTAACGACTAATAATTACATATTAATTTCTTATTTTAATTATCAATTTAGATTAATCCAAACTCTCCTCAAAATTAATTGGTCTAATTCGGTTAAGTTAAAAATTAAGTTTTCGCGAAAATAAATTTAGTCCTCGTGGATCGAATCTTATATTACTTAAACGGGATCGTGCATTTGCGATCAAAATCCTTATTTTGAGCACATCAAGTTTTTGGCGCCGCTGCCGGGGACTAAAATTAATTTTCGCGCCTTAATTTTTAATTTTTCGGATTAGTTTTTTTTTTTTATATTCTCTCACTTCTTTTTGGTTGAATTTTAGGAAATTGGAAGAATATGAGCTAGCTTGGAATAAGTGGAGAATATTCTTGGAGTATTGGAAGCTTGCTTAGGTAACTTGTATATCTCTCCTATTACATTTTTTTTATTTTTTTAGAAAATCACCAAAAAAAATCTGAAAATTGAAAAACACAAAAAAATTAAAAATTTTAAAATCCAAAAATATTAGCTAGAATTACATAATTGTTGCATCATGCATTTTAATCACTTAGGGCACATCATTTAGATTTTAATTTTTGTTTTTAAATTTTCGTACCTATATTTGTGGTGATCGCTGGAGGAACCCAAGGTACGTTAATTTCTTTCTTTCTCTAGATTAGGACACGTAGTTTAAATCATCCATATTTGTTTACCGCTTTTATTATCTCGTTGTGTGATGCATCATTTTAAATAAATCTTAAAGGCAAAACCACTTATAAGATAAGGGAAGGGATTTCATCACTCTTTCCTTGGCCCACAACAATTTAATTCTTCATTTTGCATTTCCCAAGCCTTTAATAAAATTGAATTAGACGTTAGCACCTAGGATTTCGAGCTCAATTAGGAAGGTACCTAAAGAACGAGGTAATCTTTAATTATTCCGACTCTTCGGTGTCTAAGGCAAGCGAAAGCTTACCTGGCCGATTAAGATTTGGTGTCTAAGCGCGGAGATTGGCCTCTTGGCAATGCCTGCTCCAAACTGGCCAAACCGGTCCGAATAATTTTGGATTTATTGAGTTTTTGGTGGTCCTTAACGTTAGGAGCAAGGTCTAGTTCATTTTTATTTGGGAACCCTAGATTTAGGTTTTTCTTTCTCTTTTACACCCTTTCTTTTGTGTGTTTTAATTTTTCGCACTTACTTGCTACGTGTTTACTATCTTGTTTATGCGAACTACTTGAGAAAGATGAGGACCAAGGGTGGGAATTTTTCGAGGATTTAGCTGAAAAGACTATGTTGTGGGAGTCAACTAGAGAACCTAAAAAGTCGATCGAGTCGTCTAGCTCTAGCTCTAGGGGTTTGCACTTGATAGGAAACAATGTGGCAACCGATGCCAAATTAGCTACCCTAACTAGGAGACTCGAAGCTTTAGAAACCAGTAAATCTCCCCCACAAATGTCCATGTTCCCTAATTACAATTTTCAAAATCCTAGAACCCAACCTTTGCACGAACTTGAACAAGTAAATGCGATGTTCCAAAATCCTAGGAATGATGCATTTGCACCAACTTACAACCCCGGGTGGAAGAATCACCCGAATTTCTCGTGGAACCAAGGTCAAAACTTTCAAACTCCACAACCAAATTTCCAACAAAGGCCCAACCCAAACTCTTACCCAAATCAAGGTCCAAATTCATGTCATAACCCAATTCAAACTCCTTTGAATCCTCCCGGTTTCAATGATTCGGATAAACGCCTCAATTCCTTAGAAAAGAGTTTGGAAGCTTTAGTTAAATCGCAAACTAATTTGACTCAATCACAACAAACTTTCATGACAACCCTAACCCAAGATAGGCAAATCTTGCATTCTAACGTGCAAGCTGTGTCTAAGTTAGAGGCGCAATTGAGTCAATTAGCTAGCGCATTGTGTGAGCGAGAGAAGAACAAGTTGCCAAGTCAACCCGAGGCCAATCCTAAGTTTCCTCTCAATCAAAGACCTCCCGAGAATGTTAATGCGATTATTTCTCTAAGGTCGGGAAACCAAGTGGATAACAAAGTTGGTGAGAACATTAATGACAATGAGAAATCGATTCCTAAATCAAATCCTTCTTTTTCTAGCACTAATCATGATAAGCCCGAATGTTCTCGAATTCGTGAGTCCATGAGTGAACCTAGTCCTGGGCCCATTTCTCAAAAGCCCAACGAAGAAGTTTACAAGCCAAGGGTTCCTTACCCACAAAGACTCATTCGCCCTAAACAATCGGCCCAAATGGAACAAATCCTAGAAGTGTTCAAACAAGTCAAGGTCAACATACCTCTTTTAGATGCCATTCAACAAGTCCCTTCTTATGCTAAGTGTCTAAAAGATTTGTGTACCCATAAGAGAACCACCCATGTTCCTAAGAAAGCCTTTTTGACCTCACAAGTTAGCTCGATTCTCTCGAATCAAATTCCCGTGAAATATAAGGACCCCGGTTGTCCTACAATTTCTTGTGTCATAGGCAATACCTTTGTGGATAAAGCTTTACTTGATTTAGGAGCGAGTGTGAATCTTCTTCCTTTCTCGGTCTATCAAGCCCTAGGTTTAGCAGATCTCAAGACCACCAATATGACCATTCAACTTGCCGATCGTTCTATAAAAATGCCTAAGGGGATTATTGAGGATGTGTTGATAAAAATCGGTGATTTTATCTTTCCCGTTGACTTTGTTGTTCTCGAGACTCAACCCGTCTCGAATCCTAAGAACCAAATCCCTATCATTTTAGGACGACCTTTTCCTGCCACATCCAATGCCTTAATCAATTGTAGGAATGGTTCAATGAAGCTCACTTTTGGAAACATGACCATAGACTTAAACATTTTCAATGTAGGAAAAGAACCCAATGAGCTTTATGAGCAACCTATAGGGGTTAATGTGGTCAACAAGTTTGTCACATGGTCTAGTTTTGAGGATAGTGAGATTGAGTCGCTTCTCAACGAGGAGTTCAAAGTCAACCACGAGAATCATAGGGAGTATCACGAGTCTTTGAAAGAGTTGACCTCGGAGGAGTTGTTAGGAGAATTGAACGACATTTGTTCAAAATGGGGGACTCCGCCCGAGATTGTTCGTGTTGACCCTAGGCCCGCTTTAGAGAGTCATGTAGGTGAAACACCGATATTTGACTCGTTGTTCCATCATTCACATAGCGCCTTAGGAAAGGATGACATCATTTCTTACATCGTTCCTAGTGATTTATCCTATAACCAAAATTGCATCGTCTCTAATTTGCTTGATAATAAAGAAGCATTAAGTTGGTTTAGGAAGAACATTAGTGACACTTGTCCTATAGGGATAAACGATGGTCACATGCTCGAGAAAGTCTTTGTGCCCAAAAATTTTTGAAAACATTTTGACTCTTTCTCGAAGCTTCCTCCCATCTTTCCTTCCGGAATTGGCTGATTTGCTTCCGTCTTCATACCTTCCCTCATGAAGTTCAGGTATGGGGAAGGAAATGTGTGAGTGTGTGGGTCGTGTTAGTGTTTCATTCGTTAATAAAAATCCCCTTCATATCCATTTCAGGTATTTTTCTCTTTACTCTCTCATTTTAATTCTCTCTTTTGCATACATTGAGGACAATGCATGATTTAGGTATGGGGAGGACTTTAGTGTAATTCTTAAAAAATGAAAAACCCTAAAAATGAAAAATTAGAAAAAACCAAAATTAGAGATACTTTTAGCTAAGTTGTCTTTCCCTCACTCGAACTTTAGAAGTAGTTGGTGTTTAGCATGTTTTCGAAAAGTATATATATATGTAGTGTCTTTTAGATAATTTGAACGTAGTTGAGTAAGGTTGTCTTTTTGAAGCTTGTATCGACCGATTTGTACTCGTAATTCCAAGATGGCACACACATTTGCACAAGACCTTTGATGGAGAGATTGTCTAGTGATATTATTCGATACCTAAGAGAGAACCCACATGTTGAAACAATGTCGAATCGAACCTTTGCGAATTAAAAAAAATAGCAGAAAAAAAAAGAGATAGAAAAAAAAAGAGAAATAGAATAAGCTACTTCAATACCCATTGTTCTTTATAGATAAAATCTTTAGATAAATGGGCAAAAGTAAATTGACTAGTCTCATTTTGTGGCCTTTGTTACTCGAGCAATTAAGTCCGTAGGGGGATTTCAAAACCTAGTGCCCTAAGACCGTTTGGTTTCGGAGTCACTGACCCAAAGCTCGCTACATGGGTAACATTGTTTGCCTAAGAAAACGGACAAAATAAAGTCAATGCAAAAAAAAGAAAAAAAAAAGAAGAATAAGAGTTTGTGAAGTTTGGCTAGATATTTGTTTCGATAGAGATTGGGTCAGTTCAAAATTGGTTGAAAAGAGAAAATGTTCTTAGACAATTAGGATCCATCAAAGGCCTTAAATTCATTACACACCTTGGATTTCTAGTAAGTTTTTGTGTCGATTCAAGTAGATTAGAGACAACTGTATCTTGATTATTAGTAAAAGAGTCTTTAAGTCGTATTTTCCTTAAAAACGCTTTTTGTTAACACCAACGAAATTAGAGTAGAGTCGAGTAGACGCTTGCTAGAATGTCTCGAAGATTTTATGGGTACATCTTCTGTAAACCCTTAGGAGACAAAACTCCTCTTGTAGAGATCGTCTACGAGTTTAACGGGTTGGTGAACCTAAAATCACCCGTCACGCCTACGAAAAGGAGCCTAGGAATCACATCTAGTTTTCTTATTTTATTTTATTTTCTTTTGATTTTCACTCAAGGACGAGCAAAATTTAGGTATGGGGACGTTTGATAGGTCCATTATTTTGCACATTTTAACTACCTATTTATTGCTTGTTTTCGTATTTTATTAGTTAATTGTTTTGTTTTCAGGAATTTTTAGAGAAATCGAGAATTCAAGAGAAAAAGGAGCAAAAAGGTGCAAGAAGGGAAAAAGAGGAGGAAAAAGAAAAGAAAAAGAAGAAGAAGAAGAAAAGAAAAGGAAAAGAAAATCAAGACACAAAGACCATTCTACCCCTAAAACCCTAATCTTGGCCTATATAAACATCTCTTTCTCTCATTAGCCACCAAGTTAGTTTACCCTAGTTTTACCTAGTTGTTAGTAGCCTCCTTCATCACTTTCTAGCTTTCTTTTTCAAGTTGTAATCTCTCAAGTATTGTAAACTCTTTCTAGTTAATATAATTTCAAGTTTAGTTTCTTCATCTCCTACATTTTTATCTTGTTGAAATTTATGGCTATGACCAACCTTCTTTCTAACAAGTGGATAAATTGGCATTTATGTCAACCACTTGTGGGTTGAAGAGCCTTTATTTTGTGTTTTGAAATTACATTTTTAGTATTTAGATTGAGCCCCTTTTAATTCTCAATATTATTAGTGGGTTCAATGGTTTAGTATTTTAGATTTTGATTTTAGTTTGTGGTTTGATAGGGTTTTGTTAGATACTTGGTAGATAAGCTAGTTTTAAAGTTTCGTGTGATTTGGAGTTAGTTTGGTAAGATTTGGTGTTCTCCTTGCTCTTGATTGTGGGTGTAAATTTTAGTTTATGATTTTGACTTGAGGTTAGTGGATTTTGGTTAGTTATATTTTATATAGGCTAGATTTAAAGTTTGGTATAATTTGGAGTTGTTTTGGCTTGATTTGGATCTTGTTTTGATAAAAAATGGGTAGTTTGGGGGTTATTTAGTGTAGAATTTGGTGTTAAATTTGGTTTAGAGGTTAGTGGGGTTTTATTTGTTATATTTGGAATGGCTAAATTTTCCGGTCAAATCAATTTTCCGGCGAGATTTAAGCTATTCCGGGCACCTCCATAGAATCCGGCGAGTCTCCATTCTAATCTGCTGAGTTTGCGGCCACCGATAATCAGTTAATAGTATATATATTCATATTTATGCGCTGTCTTGTGTTACCGCCGTCACGTGCCTCCATTTTCTTTTTCTTTTTTTCTTTTTTTTTCCTTTGTTTTATTCTTCAATTTTGTTTGACTGCTGCATGATTTTATCGATTGACTTCGTTAATTAGTTACTTTTTAATTAATTAGTGTTTGTTAAGTTTAGGTTAACGACTAATAATTACATATTAATTTCTTATTTTAATTATCAATTTAGATTAATCCAAACTCTCCTCAAAATTAATTGGTCTAATTCGATTAAGTTAAAAATTAAGTTTTCGCGAAAATAAATTTAGTCCTCGTGGATCGAATCTTATATTACTAAAACGGGATCGTGCACTTGCGATCAAAATCCTTATTTTGAGCACATCACCAACTATAATAACTATGTGACCAAGTATCTGACTCATATCGCTTCCACGTGCTCCTGAAAAGCCTTAGCTGGTAAGCTTTTCGTGAAAGGATCTGCCCGGTTATCCTTCGATGCTATATCAGCCACAATGATATCTCCTCGCTTAACGAACTGTCCTATGAGGTGATACTTACGCTTTATGTATTTCGCTGCCTTATGGGCCCGTGGTTCCTTGGTATTCGCCACAGCACCAGTGTTATCACAATAAATCGTGATTTGCTGTGGCAAATTAGGAACCACATCCAAATCCAGCAGGAAGTTTCGGAACCATATAGCCTCTTTGGCTGCCTCCGAGGCTGCCACATATTCGGCTTCCATGGTTGAGTCTGCGATGCATTTCTGCTTCACACTCCTCCATATTACGGCTCCACCTCCCAAAGTAAAAACACATCCCGAGGTGGACTTTCTCTTATCCGTATTTGTCTGGAAATCCGAATCGGTATATCCCAGAGGCAATAAATCAGAGGACTTGTAAACTAGCATATACTCCTTAGTCCTTCGCAGGTACTTGAGTATTGCTTTTAAAGCACTCCAATGTTCCTGTCCTGGGTTTGACTGGTATCTGCTAACCATGCCCACGGAAAAGCAGATATCAGGCCTCGTACATAGCATTGCATACATTAGGCTCCCACATGCCGAAGCATAAGGAACTGCCTTCATGTTCTCTATCTCCTTAGGTGTCGAAGGACACTGCCTCTTTGATAGAGTAACTCCATGTTTGAAAGGTAAATTACCCTTCTTGGAGTTCTGCATGTTAAAACGAGCTAATACGTCATCTATGTAGGGCTCCTAAGATAAAGCCAACATCCTTTTCTTGCGATCCCTTATAAGTTTGATCCCAAGGATGTATGCTGCTTCGCCTAAGTCCTTTATTTCAAATTGTTTGAACAACCATGCCTTTATTGAAGACAACATCTTAACATTGTTTCCAATGAGTAAAATGTCATCAACATAAAGCACTAAAAAAACCACTGCATTTCCCTTACATCTCTTATACACGCATGCTTCGCTTGGACATTGATCAAATCCATACGACTAGACTGCCTGATCAAAGCGAATGTTCCAATACCTAGAAGCTTGTTTAAGTACATAAATAGACCTCTTCAGCTTACATACAACATGCTCTTGGCCTTCTTTAATGAATCCCTCTGGTTGCTGCATATAGATGGTTTTGCTCAAGATTTTCATTAAGGAAAGCTGTCTTGACATCCATTTGCCAAATCTAATAATCGAGATGAGCTGCTATAGATAAAAGAATACGGATTAACTTAAGCATGACTACCGGCAAAAAGGTTTCCTCATAATCGATACCTTCTTTCTGAGTATACCCTTTCGCAACAAGTCTTGCTTTCCAGGCTTTCACCTTTTTGTCTGATCCCCTCTTTTTCTTGTAGACCCACTTACATCCAATAGGTTTTACACCTTTGGGTGGTTCCACGAGCTCCCAGACCTGATTAGAATACATTGATGTCATCTCTGAATCCATTGCCTTTTGCCAAAGACTTGCATCTTTGTCTTGTATTGCCTCTTCGTATGTCCGGGGATCATCATCATGTTCACCAGAGACCAAGTCCGAACACTCTCCCAAAAACATGAATCTGTCAGGCTGTCGAACAACCCTCCCACTACGACGAGGAACTGGTGTGGTATTAGTGACCGGTTGCACAGTCTGCTGTGGTTGTTCTACTTGTACTACAGGTTCATTATTCGTCCCTCCCACTAATTCCTCTAAAACGTTACTACTCATGGGTTTGTGATTCATTATATAGTCTTCCTCTAAGAATCTTGCATTGGTGCTAACAGTGACTTCCCGATTCTTAGGACTATAAAATAAATAACCTTTTGTTCCCATGGGGTAGCCTACAAACAGCTTTACTTCTGTACGAGATTCTAGCTTAGTCGCGTTCTTGTTCAGCATATGTGTTGGACAACCCCATATCTGAATGTGTCTCAGACTCGGTTTGTCCCCGGTCCACAATCCTAAAGGGGTTTTAGGAACCGACTTAGAAGGTACTAAGTTCAGAAGATAAGCTGCTGTCTCTAAGGCATGTCCCCAAAATGACCTGGGTAAATCCGAATAACTCATCATCGATCTAACACTCTCTAAAAGAGTCCGGTTCCTTCTCTCTGCTACACCGTTCTGCTGGGGTGTGCCTGGTGCAGTCAACTGGGATTCTATCCCATTCTCTAATAAATATTCTCTGAATTCCCCAAGCAAGTATTCGCCACCATGATGAGATCGTAGTGACTTGATACTTTTATTATGTCGCTTCTCCGTTTTAGCTTTGTACTCTTTGAATTTATCAAAGCACTCAGACTTACGGCGCAACAAATAAACGTACCCATATCTAGAATAATCGTCAATAAAAGTGACAAAATACTCATAACCACCTCTTGCTTGGATATTCATAGGTCCACATAAATCAGAGTGAACCAATCCTAACACTTCTTTGGCTCTATTCCCCTTTGCCTTGAAAGGTCTATTGGTCATTTTACCTTCCAAGCAGGATTTACAAACTGGAAATGGCTCCACTGCTAATGAGCCTAAAGGCCCGTCTACTACCAGTCTTTGAATTCTCCTGAAGTTAATATGACCTAATCTCAAGTGCCAAAGATATGTTTGGTTCAAACTAGAAGGTTCCTTTCTTTTATTAGAGGTAGAAGATGTGTTGTTCAATACCTATGTTGTAGTTGCAGTGCAGGTTGACTAGGATTAATTATATACAAATTATCTTGCAATGTACCAGAACATATAATCCGTTTATTCATCATTATAGAAACATTACGATCCAAACAAACATTATAACCATCCAAAGTAAGTTTAGAAACCGAAATCAAATTCCTTCTAAAAGAAGGTACATAAAGACAATTGTTCAAAACCAAAATCCTATCAGAACCAAAAGATAAATGAATAACTCCTACTGCAACTACCGCTACTTTCGTAGCATCTCCCATGAACACGTAGATCTCACCATCTCTAAGCATTCTGGATTGCTGGAACCCCTGTATAGAGTTACAAACATGATCAGTGGCTCCAGTATCTACACACCAAGTGCTCGTAGATATAGCCGCTATAAATGTTTCTGTAACTAGAGAAAGAGACATACCAGTATTGTTTGTCTTCTTAGGAAGAGGACAATCCTTTTTCCAGTGACCCGACTGCTTGCACCGGTAGCACTTCCCCTTAGGCTTTTTCACACCACCCTGAACTCCCACTGCCTCACAGCTTGCTGTGTCTGAGCCTTTTTCTTCTTCTTATTGCCTTTCGGCTTAGAGGAAGAACCTTTCTCAGCCACATTCACTTGAACACTCTGGCGAAATAATCCTTCAGCTGCCTGAAGTTCTGTCAGCAGTTCCGCAAGACTATACTACCTCTTGTTCATGTTGTAATTCAAGCGGAACTGTTCAAAACTCTTTGGCAAGCTCATAAGGACAATGTCAATCTGGGTTTCCCCGTCAACCTCAGCACCAAGGATCTCTATCTCATTCAGATGTGACATCATCTTGAGAACATGATCCCTTACAGGTGTACCTTCAGCCATCTTAGTGTTTATTAAAGCTTTCATGGCTACCTGCCTAGCAGCCCTATTCAGATCTCCAAAAAGTTCCTTGAGATTAAAGACCATATCCGAAGCAGTAGCCATAGCCTAATGCTGATGCTGCAAAACACCCGACATTGCTGCCAGAATGTAACATCGCGACATATCATCAGCCTTTATCCACCGCTTATATTACTCTTTCTCCTCATCAGGAGCATCAGCAGCGGGCTGCTCAGGCTTGGGTTCATAAGTGCAAAACTTGTACTCCTCAGCAGTCAACACAATGTCCAAATTACGTTTCCATTCAATATAGTTAGGTCCGGTAAGTTTGTTATCCTTAAGTATGGTGAACAGTGGATTAAAGCTCATTTTATCCTGAGAATCATGCATGAAAAAATCACATTACACATAAAGAAGGGTGCATAAAAAATTAAGACCTATTGGTTCCTCTAACAATTATTAAAATTAAATGCACTAACGTTTAAACACCATAAGTTTCTGGTACGTCACGATGGGTGACATGTATACCACCTAAATTTGTTTAAACGTTACTTCGGTCCTATTACTAAACAATAAGCCACGTTGGGGTGGTCTATATTATTTTTCATAGCTAAGTGTATACCATCATTAAATCTTAAATTATCCGAAACCTATGGAACTTGGTACGCCACGATGGGCGGCATGTATACCTTCCAATATTTCTTGAATAGAATACTTCAATTCAATATTCGTGTCTGGTTTGATTTCTAGGCAGTGGAGGAGTCACATCGGTCTCACTTAATACCCATAAGCCTTAGAAATCGCCCCAAATCAGAGATAATGAAAATTCGTATCTATTCGTATTAATTTAAGAAGTTTGTTCCAGTAATATCTATAACATTCTAGACACCATAAATTACATGCCACGATGGGTGACGTATACATAATTTATATTCGTCTTTATGTTAAATTACATACAAACAATGATGGAGACCATGAGATTTAATATCATATTAACTCCCTCTCCCACTTAGAATTTACTTTGAGGATTTTAATCTAGATGCATCACCCTATGTTATTTCTTCGAAGTCCACATGCATACTATCAGGGTCATAGCAACACAAAGAACACATAACATGGCAGCAACCTATCATGATTAAAGCATTAATGAAAAACATCCCTATGTCCATGTCATTCTAGCATGCGAAGGGTTACTATCACATGGCATAACAACATAAACAAGAAACACATAATAACAATAATCAAGAATCTTAATAAAACACATCCACTATTATGGCCCCGGAAAAATCTGCTTTGAATTCATCCTTCGAAAGATTCCAGAAAACTTCGAGTGCCCGTTTGGAGGCCTAAACGGCCTCAGAATGCCTCGAAAAACTCCGAAAAACACCTTCAAGACCACCTCAACCAGGCTTTCCTGGGTTGTAGATAGCTCCGTCTCGTTCTGCCGTTTCCGAAAAGTGCTCGTTCGCCCAAATCGGGCATCGTATGCAAAAGTTACGGCCAAAACAGGGCAGCACCCCCGAAACCCTAATCGCAGCAGCGGAAGACCTCTGTTTCTTGCAGCCCCGTCGATCAAACAATTACATACAAATTGTACAGACGAACCAGCCTATTCTATTACATCAGATCATAATCTAAAACAATTACAAATTGAATTACAAGATTAAACTATCACGATCAACCCTCGTGATTTACAACAGCCACGATAAACTACGTGGAATCCAAACATAACAGAATTAAAAGACGGCCATAATAGTGGATAACAACCTGCATCACAGAACCACTACATACATGCATATATAATCTTGACATGGACTACATATCATAAATCGCAGAACCGCAACCTGGCTCTGATGCCATTGTAGAAACAATCGGACCTTGGCCCTGCGTTTTATGATATTAATTAAAAGTTCGAACAGAATATTAACCTTAATCGCTACGGTGCAAGCGATTCAAATCCACGTCTTCTACTGTATTCCTTGATTCTCCTTGGACGAAGTGTGGCCTTCGATCTCCCAAGGTGTGCCTCTCTTTAAAGCTCCGAAAACCCAAAACCCTAGCTGTCTCCTTGAGAAAAACGTCTGCCTCTCTCAAACTCTAGGATGAATTCGTTTTGGTGTGTCTTTCAGCTTTAGGAGAACGAGAATATATATAGGCTACAGTAGGGATCATGGATTATTAGGTCAGGCCTTCCAATGACATTCTGGGCCAGGCCCAATGTCATTAAATATTAATTCAATCCACTAAAGAATTAATATTTGCACTACCTTTCCTAATTCCGTAAATTAATTATTTAATTCGGCTCCCATATTAATTGCTTATAAATCCCCATGTTTAAGATATCGCATGTCCATTAATTAAATTAATTTCTGACAATTAATTTAATCAATATCTTTTATCCTTGATCATCCACTCAACCTTATAATTATGCAAGAACAAATCTCCCTGCAGGACTAAAGCATAATTATCTTTATGAGCTTTCAAGAGGACATCATCACCCGAATATATTTTTCGGACACGGTTTCCTTCTATAGTCAATATCCCACTCTGTATATAATGTCAATACCCAATACATAAATTCGTAATTTAAAATAAATTACTTAACTTATGAGTCAAGGCATGTGCATTAAATACAAGTGTCAATCACTATATCCGGATTAAGAACTTAAGCATTAATAACATCATAGAATCTTAGTTCTTTATTGTCAGAATTAAAGAAACAATTATTCTACTATTTTGATCCCGTTCAATATACACAAAGTATATAAGTATTATTCAATAGTCAAGATAAACTATTTCCAAATAATATTTCAGCCGTTCCAGTGGTTTGTCTAACACCATCTCGACTGTGAACCTTTATTATATTATATAAGGAGTCTGACAATCTAATCTTCTGCTATCCCATTTGATACTAGATTGTCTACAATATATAATATACAGACAATGTGAAAACATGCATTCAAGATTCTCAAATAATTGTTATATACTTCAAACGAATATATCAGTATAACCCTAACACAAGCTTGATCAACTCCTCAGGAACTCAAAGTCTGATGATCAACCCTCCAGAGAGGATCCCTCAACTAAGGGGGAGAATAGAGGAGACAAAGGAAACAGGGATGACAAAGGAAACAGCTCAAATCAATCCAACAAGGCAAATACCACTTCTGGATCTACCCCTGACAAGGATTATCAAAAGTCCAAAGGCAAAGAACCGTTACATCAGTCCGACAATGTTTTCAACTCTGATAGTTATGATGACTATCCTAATGATATGGATGATGATGACGTCTTCGATGCTACTTACCGTCAAGCAGAAGAAGAAGAAGGTAAATTTGATGAGAGTTATTTGACCTGTTGATCTGGAACATGAGGGGAATGTCCGGAAGTTCAAAGCTGAGAATGAAGCTAGGAAGCGTAAGCTTCGTGATTATCAGAAACTTCTCGAGGACAAGTTGATCACAGAAGAGCAAATCAAGATCGAGAAACAGAAAATCTATGATGCTGCCTGCAAGCAGAAGAATCTTGATATCAAAAGAAAGGAAGGAAAAAGCTAGGACATTGCAAGAAGAATCTTTAATGAACCTCAAAGGGAATCTTTTGATGACCAAAAGTTCTTATCTCTGATCTATGATCTCCGAGAGGTAAACCCTGACGAGGATGTCTTTATGCATGCCTTTGCTTTGGAATTGGAATATTTAACTGTTGCAGTTAAGGGATTGCTAGAAGAATGGGAGCTAATTGTCTATACACAGAGGAATGGTTCTTTCAGACTATCTGTTGAATTTCTAAAATCATTCTCTGTATCTGAGCTCTGGGTACTTCACAACAAGGTTAAGCGTTGCTCCAACCTGAATGAACTCCTTCGAGATTGTGCTGTCTTCAACAGTCCTCAGGTTGTTAAGAATCCATACTGTGTGAAGTTCGTTCACAAGGAGATCTTCTGCACTGTCTATCTCAACGAAGAAGCCTTGCCAAAGTATCCTGCCAAGAGACTGGCTCTAGCATCCACTTTACTCAGAACCAAGGGCTTCGCTTCTAAAGCCAAGTCTGATGCTGATGATGTAATCTTATCATACTGCACCCGTAGAAATATTTCTCAATACTTTCGAAGGATGAAGGGTGTCACTAAATCTCAGCCATCAAACTTCCGTGAAGACCCTGTGGAAATGGAAGTACTACATCAACTGGTTCTGGCAAGGGAACGAAAGAAGCATGGTGAATCCACTACATCTGAAGTGCCAACCAGACAGGAACCGTCAACTCCTATCCTTCATACTTCTGACACTGAAGAAGGAGAAGTTGATCTTTAGATTGATTAGGGATTTGTAATATATGTTGAGTAAGAACATCCTTTTGTAATCTAATGTAATCTTTGAATTCTGGTGAATGTTTAATTAAATACCAGAAACTTTTTGCTATTTACAATTCATGTGTTATCCTTTGTCTTATCAGGTAGTTGAGTTATCCTCTCGATAACTTGCATGTTTTGTTAACAAACAAATAGGGGGAGATTGAAAGGCATATGTTTAGCCTATTTGTAATTAAAGAGGTACCAACTCAACTTTGATAAGAAAGCAAGGTAAATAGCAAGTACTGTTGAAGGAATCCGTACGAAGAACGTCAAGTGATTTGTTAAAATTATATGTCTGAAGAATTTCAGGATGCTGCTGCACACCACTGGAAGAAGTTCATTAATATGTTCAAGCCTCAGTGTACAAATAATCTTTTGTAGCACGTCTAGAAGTCCAGATGTATAAAGTTTTAATACTTTATTTATTCAGAAGATTCCATACTATTGTTACTTATGAAGAAGATCTACGAAGACATAGACTCGACGAACAAGCCTCGTCTCAAATGTTTATTTGATAAAGAATATTTAATTCAGCTAGATACAGATGAACCAGACAGTACATTTGTGTGTCAGCTACTCAGATTAAGTTTTCTGCATCAACTACAAGTGGCCGTTCAATCAAGACAGTGATCTACAACGCTCTACAAAGCCTGGAGTCCCTAATGCTGAAGAAATATAATTTTATAAGTATTTATTTAATTATCTCACTAATCAAAATAATTAAATTAGCTGTATAATTTATTTATTAAATTGATTCACCTTCGAATTAATTTAATTTATGAATTTATATAATTAATATGATTAAGTGAGTAATTATCTAATATTTATATAATTATTTACACTTAAATTATGCATCAAATGACTCGGTATGACATTATCTGATAATGTCATACCGTGTCCTGCTATACGACTTTCCTTGGTATGACTTTTTAAAGTCATTCTGATGTTTTTAATTGATTATTTCAATCGGTATGACTTTCTGAATAGAAGTCATACCGTGTGCTGGGTTCAGACTTTGTCTGGTATGACTTAATAAAGTCATACCGTGTCCTATATTCAGACATTGTCGTTGTGTGTGTATGACTTGCTTTAATATGACTTAAAATGTCATATAAGGCTCAACCGAATGGCTTTCTTTGGTAAAGTCATGCCAAATGAAGAGTAGTGGCCAAGGAATAAAGTCATACCGCCCCTGGCAGTATGACATTCCTTATAAATGTCATTCCTTCTTTGTTTTATGGCATGGCTTTGTGTAATAATGTCATATCTTCCATTGTAATGTCATTCCTAAGCTAGAAAGTCATTCTTTTCTTTGTCATACCTAGATAAAAGTGATTTGCCTAAAAATATGGCTTCACTTCTTCATTTGTAAGTGTTCAAGCATTGTAAAAGCTTTCAAGTTGTTTGTAACTTGCTATTGTTATATCCACAGTTTTCTGTGCTTTGATCACTCGGTTGTTTTAATCACTAAACTAGAATACATCCTGTCGAATTTATTCTACGAACTTTAGTGGACATTAAAACGAACCATATTAATTATATAACGACTTAAAACATTGTTATATTAATTAATTAAAATCTGATTAACCAGTTTAACTCAAATCAGATTATTCCGCCGTGATTTTTTGTGACGATTGTATTCAACCCTTCTACCATCGTTTCAGGACCTAAGAACTTTCAAGCTGTTTCCAGGCTCAAACGAGTCAAGAATGAACTCAAAAGTTGATTCCAACTTTGAAAAACCCAAAATGAAGCTACAAGCTGTTTTCAACTTCAAACGAGTCTATAATGAAGGTACAGGTTGTTTCCAACTTCAATCGAGTCAATAATGAAACGTAAGTTGTTTCCCGGCTCAAATGGGTCACAAATGAAACTAAATGTTGTTTCCAACTTCAAACAACCAAAAATGAAGCTAAAAGTTGTTTTCAACTTAAAACGAGTTTGGAATGAAGCTACATGTTGTTTCCAACATCATTCGAGTCAATAATGTAGCTACAAGTTGTTTCCGGGCTCAAACGAGTCAAGAATGAAACTACAAATTCATTTCAAATTCAAACAACAAAAATGAAGCTACAAGATGTTTTCTACTTCAAACGAGTCTGGAATGAAGCTACAAGGTGTTTCCAACTTCAATCGTGTCAATAATGAATCTACAAGTTGTTTCGAGGCTCAAACGAGTCAAGAAGGAAACTAAAAGTTGTTTCCAACTTCAAAAAACCAAAAATGAAGCTAAAGTTCTTTTCAACTTCAAACGAGTCTATAATTGTGATGTTCCAGGAATCCGGGGGCCTGGATTCTGATGTCACCACACAAAAACCTTTTTAAAGCACTTTCAAAACCTGTATATTTTTTTTAAAGATAATAAAACCATAGAATTTCAAAACCGAAACCTTTTAATAAAAGATTTGTATGAGAATATTTTAACAGGATCACATCCAGGTTACAGTATTGAAATTAAAATCCACCACTAATTATTACACAATATCTCTTATCAAATCGGATCATATTCGAGAAGAAGAATCACTGTCAATCTATTCCAGCTATCACTTACATCTGAATCTCAGTAGCACAACTCTAGCTAGCACCAATCTTATCAATCTTCCTGCACACTTCTCGACCAATGGATCCTCAACACCTCTATCTCTTCGCCTAGCCTTAGCCTTACTCGCAATCATAGTCTAGCCATTCATCTTTAATCATTTCTGAAATGGTTAAAAGAGAATAGCAAGAGTGAGCCACAATGCTCAGCAAGTAATAATAAAATGATTTTTTTTTCTAAATAGGAAATTTTATAAAGACTAAATGAATTTACATGACCTGGGGCATACCCCGTGGGAGAAATAAAATACTAGAACAAATAAGTCCTAGGAAAAAAACTAGCAGCTAGAAAAGCTTAAGACATTAAAAAGTCTAAACAACTAGAAAGTCAACTAGACAATCTGTCAAAAAGGTATAAGCTAATACAGAGCCGTAACTAAAGAAAAATCCTTCTCAGCGGCTTTTTTGAAGAGGGAATTTGTAGATAATTTCTCTCGAATTGTTCTTTTAATAATCAACCGAATAGTGGCAGGACAAAGAGCGTGTCCAGGGACGTGCATAAGGTCATTTCTCTTTTTCCAGATAAAATAAACACTAACAGCCAGTAAGAGATGGGGCAAATGTTTCTTGATAGGAGACCGTCTTCCGTCAGTAGTAAATAGACCATTTTGGTAGCACGACTAGTCACCAGCCAAAGCAAAACAAGGATCTGAGAGAATATCGCTCGAAAAAGCACATCTTCCAAATATGTGAGAAACATTTTCAACAGCATTAGAACATAAACAGCAGCTGAGATCCGTTGTCATTGCAGAATAATTCATTCGTTCTTTAGTTAACAATAGATCTTTTAGAGCAAGCTAGAAAATAAAAGCACATTTAGGAATACGAAGGGGATGCCAAACAGCCTCGATTCAAGGAGGAGAGGGCTCAGGAGGTCTTAGAGAGTGCCAAATAGAGGAGATTTGAACATCTTTGAAGTGAAGGTCCTGCCAAAATATCTCATCAGAGTGTCCAATAGGAAATTGAGAGATTCTATTACGAAGCTCCACGGCCCACAAATGATTAGTAATGGGAAACACCCAAGAATCATTGATAATAAATTGAGAAATCGTGGCCAGGTTGGAAGAATCCAGGATAGAGACTATCTGGGGATTGTAGCTCTGCAAAATTGGCTTTGAGTCCAGCCATGGGTCATGCCAGAATAAGAACTGAGAGTGGCTTCTAATTACATACTTCATAAAACCGAGAGCTAGAGGTCTGAGGAGCAGCATCTTTTTGAAGCACCAGGAAGCATTTTGAGGAACCTTCATAGTCCAGATAGACTTATTTTTGACCCAAGTTCAAAATACTTCATCAACAGATTCAATATGAGATCACAAGATCAGGGTATTATATAGAAGGATTCGCAATACCTTGCAGCGATGGAAATTGAGGAATTCAATTCTTCCAAAAGAATTATTGAATTGGACTATCACCTTTTAATTAAAACCAAGGTTATGATGCTGATCAGTCATACCTAACCCCGAGCAGGCCCCGCCATGCTCTATCACTGGATCCAAAACACTCATTGGCCTAATATGACCACTCATTTGGTCTAACCACTCATCTGGTCCACATATTTTTATAAAAACAATAATCCAATTCTATAGTTTAATTCAACAAGCCAATGTAAATCAACAAACATAATCATAAACATCATCAACAACAGAATAATTCCAAAACAAACTTTGATAAACATCTTTTCATAAATCACAGTCCATTCTTTCATAAATCATAGTTCAGGAAATCCCTAACTATTCAGTATCCTCTATTATCGGCTAAGTTTACTGAATTTAGCCTACTAAACTAGCATGATAATGGCGGGTTGAATAATCAAGAAGATCCCAACTCATTCAAAGCTCTAACTACCACTGAGCAGCACATGCTTCAATGACAATCTGAACTTTGAATTGATTTGTAAAACGGAAATTCTTTAGAAACTTGAAGAATAGAAAGAATGGTCAGAATACTCGCACTTTTAAACATAGAAAAGAAAGGTATGAATACTTGAAACATATACCAAAGGAATGTATTAGAATATTTGCAATATATCCAAGAGACGATGAAAGGCATATGTTAATCCTATTTGTATTTAAGAGTATCAACACAACTCTGATAAGAAAGAAAGTAAAGAGCAAGCACTATTGAAGGAATCTGTACGAAGAATGTCAGGTGATTTATTAAAATCATATGTCTGAAAAATTTCAGGATGCTGCTGCACAGCACTGAAAGAAGTTCATTAATATGTTCAAACCTTAGTGTACAAATAATATTTTGTAGCACGTCCAGAAGTCCAGAAGGTATAAAGTTTTAATACTTTATTTATTCAGAAGATTCCAAACTATTTCTACTTATGAAGAAGAACTACAAAGACAAAGACTCGACGAACAAGCCACTTCTCAAATGTTTAACTGGTAAAGAATATTTGATTCAGCTAGATACAGATGAACCAGACAGTACATTTGTGTGTCAGCTACTCAGATTAAATATTCTGCATCAACAATAGGTGGTCGTTCAATCAAGACAAAGAATCAGATCATTTAAAGGAAGTCAGAAGACCTGCTGCTGAAGAAAATGCACAATATAATTATTCAATTAATTTATTCACATCTCAAAATAATTATATAAGTTATGTAATTTATTTATTAAATTAATTCACACTCGAATTAATTTAATTTTTGAATTTATATAATTAATATAATTAAGTGGATAATTATTGGATTAATTATATAAAAGAAATAAGTGTTTTATTGTTTTTAGGCATGGTATGACAATATAAGTGATTGTCATACCGCACCTTGTATAGTGCATCACAGCAGAAGGTATGACAATCCTTCTGATTGTCATACCGACTGATCTAGGCATGACAATCATAGATTGTCATACCGAAATCAGTAGGTATGACAATGTTGGACATTGTCATGCCGTTTCAATACTTAGGCACCAAGTTTGATTGTCATGCCTTGTTCCACAGATTGTCATACTGAATTAATTAGAGCATGACAATGGTTGTGATTGTCATACCTTCACTTTTGTGCCATGACAATGCCTTAGATTGTCATACCTTCCCATGTGATTGTCATAGCACTTGTTTAGATTGTCATAGCACTTTGTTTAATTGTCATAGCACTACCTAGGATTGTCATGCCTAGCTTTGTTATACTAGTTCAAGTGGTTTGCCTATAAATAGGCCTTCACTTCTTCATTTGTAAATGTTCAAAGCCTTGTAAACTTTCATATTGTTAGTAACTTGTTATTCGTTATACCCACAGTTTTCTGTGCTTTGATCACTCAGTTGTTTTATTCCGCTAAGTTAGAATACTTCCTGTCAAATTTATTCTACGAACTAGTGGACATTAAAACGAACCATATTAATTATATAACGACTTAAAAATTATAATATTAATTAATTAAAATCTAATTAACAAGTTAAACTCCAATCAGATTATTCCGCCGCGATTATTTTGTGACGATTGTATTCAACCCCCCCCCTCCTACAATCGTATCTGAACCTAACAATAGGCATCAGAGCAGTTGATACCATTATTCCGTATCAGATCCTATATACACTCTGTAACGTCCAAATATTTTTTATTCGAATTAATTTTATTCCAAAAATTAATTTTGATTTAAAATATTTTTCTTTCAAAAATCCAAATCCCATCCAAACACTATTCACGTCAAATTCAAATATTTTTTAATTCGAATTATTTTTTTGATAAAAAAAATAATTTTGATTTAAAATATTTTTCTTTCAAAAATCCATTTCTCATCCAAACACTATTCACTTTAAATCCTTAAACATGAGTACACAAAAGATTAGTAGCATAAAAATTCCACTGTTCAGCAAAGAACATTTTGGCCTATAGAAGAGGCACATGTTACTATTCCTCCGCACTGCGAACAGAAAATACATCGGGATTCTGAACAAAGGTGTTTCCACTCCAATGAATGTCATATTAGCACACGAAGAAGATGGTGTGTTAATACTGAAGGAACAATCGGACCTTGGCCCTGCGTTTTATGATACTAATTAAAAGTTCGAACAGAATATTAACCTTAATCGCTACGGCGCAAGCGATTCAAATCCACGTCTTCTACTGTATTCCCTGATTCTCCTTGGACGAAGTGTGGCCTTCGATCTCCCAAGGTGTGCCTCTCCTTAAAGCTCCGAAAACCCAAAACCCTAGCTGTCTCCTTGAGAAAAACGTCTGCCTCTCTCAAACTCTAGGATGAATTCGTTTTTGGTGTATCTTTCAGCTTTAGGAGAACGAGAATATATATATAGGCTACAGTAGGGATCATGGACCATTAGGTCAGGCCTTTTGTAAAGTAAAATGTAACGTAAATGTAATTACGATAACTCAACACAACAAAAGACATGAAACAATACGTAAGTATAATACAGGAATCTACAGGTTGGAGATTCGATACGAACAGACAAAGACAATCAAGATATCTGAGACGAGCATCAGTCCACTGGAAGAAGTTCATTTACATGTTCAAGCCTCAGTGAAGAATAAAGCACAATGTGTTTCTGCTATCAAGATTGCCTGAAGATCAAGTATCAAAGACCAGAAGATTGCAGTATATTTAATTTGATTATTTATAATCAAATTTATCGAAGCAACATCTAACCCGGAATTACTGATCAAGTATATTATCAAGCAAAAGAATTCAAGGGATTATTTCAGTTCGAGTCGTTCGTGAACCAGACCAGTGCACAGGACGTCAGGACATACGAAAGTATTCAGTGGATTCGATCAACGAATTAATTGATCAAGACAATTAAATGGTTCAGGAAAAGTCATCCGTGAATAAATCAATTAATATAGATATATATATATGTATATCATTAATTGTGAATTACTTGAATACAAATAAATTCAAGTAATTATTTACACAATTAATTATATGTATATATATATGTATTATTCTAAGTGGAGCACAAGTATTTAGATTTCTTCCAAGTACTAACTCACACACTGTGAGCAGTGGAGGTCAAAGCGCAATCTTTGACTAAGTCAAAGTTGGCGCCTTTGACCTCCTCAAGGAGAATAACACATATTCTAACTTGAATTTACAGTATACACTGTATTGTATGTTCAGGCGCAAAGTTTGACTTTGGTCAAAGCGCGAACTCAGCTGTTTAACTTAGAATTTCTTTTAAGTATAGATGCTCTCATATATCCACTGTAGAGCGCAACCTTTGACCGTCCTCAAGGCGCAAGGTTTGACTTGTGCTAAAGCGCAACTTTGTTCACTTGGAATTTCTCCAAGTACTGAAACAACAGAGGCAACAAAGTGAAGGTGTATTGAGGCGCAAGGTTTGACTGGCGCCAAGTTTGACCTTCAATATGTATACACATATATCTCCAAGCGCAACTTTGTGATATATATATATATATGTATATATATAACTGGCGCCACTTCATGCATACTTGGGAGTTAGATTTATTTTGGACAATTTAATTCGTCCAGGACGAACTCAAGTCGTCCAGGACGAACTCGTTAACCATGATTAGATTTTGAAAGCCTATAAATAGAGCTTTGTAGTTTCATTTGAAACCAACTACACATTTTGTAAGTGCACACACTATACACATTCTCGAGAGTTAAATTAGAATATCGATTTTATCGAGAGTTTGTATTAGAGTGATTGTAGTCTCTGCAGCCGACGCTTGTGTTGGAATTTGTAGCACCCGAGGATTATTTCTAATACAAAGATTATTCCCCGACTTGCTGGAGTTGTTTATTTACGATTGATTTAACATGGACTGAAACAGAATTATCCGCAATTAAATTAAATCGAAGAAATTGGATCAGACGTATTCAACCCCCCCCTTCTACGTCTGATTGGACCTAACAATTGGTATCAGAGCTACGCTGATCGATATACAGATCTGAGATCCGTTACCAATCTGAAAAGCTAGTTGTCCGTACAATCGTAATTTTATCTAATAACAATGTCGACACACAAGTTAGGAATCAAAGTACCTCCGTTTGACAAGGATGACTACAACAACTGGAAAATGAAGAAATTGTTGTACATCAGAGTTGCTAATCCCCTGTACATTGGGATTCTGGAAAATGGTCAGTTTATGCCTATGAAGATTATTCCTGAATCTGTTGAAAATGGTGTTCGTATTCCATAGAAGTCAGTTCCCAAAGAGAAAAGCGAATACACTGAGACTGACAAGGAATATATTGCACATGACCATAATCTGCAACTCATAATTGTTGAATCAATGACCAAGACTATGACACATCTGATACTGAGTCTGAAAACTTCAAAGCAGATGTGGGATACTATAGAGGCATTGATGGAGGGATCTGAAGAAGTCAGGGAAAATAGATACGATATGCTAATTGCCAGATATGAAGCATTTCAGGCAATACCTGGAGAGAACATTTCTCAAATCTATGAAAGGTTCATGTTGTTGTTGAATGAACTCACCCTGCATGGAAAGACTTATCCACAGAAAGAGATTAACAGAAAGTTCTCATTTGTGATGCCACCCCATCTAGTTGTGAAGACTGAGACCATCCGGGAAAGAAGCGACTTCAGAACTATGACTTTGGAAAAGCTGTTTGGAAAACTGAAGACGTTTGAGATGGAACTCGAACAAAGAAAGATCATATATGGTGGTGGATCATCTGAACCCAAGAGTATGGCCTTACAAAAGACCACTGCACTTACTGCTTATCAACCGTACTTTGGTTATTAGCAACTAGTTGAATACGGTATCAATGATCACACTGTTGCTCAGAGTGATTGTTCATCTATCAAAGCTGATTATCCTTCTACCAATACTGAGATTGTAGAAGATGAAATTGATGACGTTTCTGGTGAACCGGAGGATGAGTTCTATACTCAGGAAGAGCTGGAGCAGCTGGAAGATAAGTCTATGGCTTATATGGCTACAAGGTTCAAGCACATCAAGTTCAGGAAGAACCCCCGGTACAAGAAAACTTCAGGGAACAAGTTTCAGGGTAAAGGAGGATACTCAGGGTCAGGGTCTAAAAGTACTGGCAGTTACAAATCAAACATGTACGACAAGAGCAAGGTCAGATGCTACAACTGCAATGACTTAGGGCACTTTGCAACAGAGTGCAGGAAACCCAAAGCGGTTCCTGTCAAAGAAAGAAGCAACTCATATGACAAGAAGAATTCATATGAGGATCTGAAGAAAGAGAATGAAAAGTTGAAAGCTAAGTTGGAAGCAATGGTAGCCAAGCATAAAGGAAGGGCTTACATTGCTGAGGGAAAAAGCTGGGATGACACGGATTCTGATGATGAACCTCTCCAGAGCAATTATGCATTTGCATTAATGGCTGACACTGTCGAGGAATCTCCATCTCAGGTATCTCCTGAAATTTCTGTTGATGACATGACTACTGCTGATTATAAAAAGACTATAAATGAACTAGGTCAAGAGATGTATAACTTGCACACTAGTTTATTAGCTTCAGAATCAGATAACTGTAGTCTTTTTCTAAAGATAGCTAAACTTGAAGAACGAGTAGACGAATTAGCTTTAGAGAAACTCATGAACACTAACCTTAAAGATAGAATTGAATATCTAAATAATAAGGAGAAGTGTAGTGCAGAAATTGAGGAATCCCTTAGGTCCCAGATAGCTGACCTAGAAACTAAGCTTAAGGCCTATCAGAATTCTGCTTTCCTACAGAAAGAGATCTTGGATAGTCAAAGGGTTGATAAGAAGGTTGCTATTGGCTTTGACTATAGTTCTTTAGAAAGTTCTAAAAGAAAGAAGAGAAAAGAAAATGAAGGCATATTTGTTTCAGCAGGAACTGAGAATGCTCCTGAAGGAACAAATGTACCTAAAATTCTAAAGAACACCAAGACCCCTATCTTTAGAAAGGCACAAACAGAACCTCTGATAGAAGAAGACCTTGTCATCAAGGAAGAGTTGAAAAATGAGGAAGTTGTTAAGCCTCAAGTAAAACAGGAAACACAAGAAGTACCTTCTAATCCCCAAGTTAGAGAAGATTCTGATAAAACTGGATTAGGAAGTACTAGTTCCAACAAAAAGAAGAACAACAGGATTGGTAAGCTAGATGCTAGAAAAACCAACTCTAGGACTCCCAGTGCTAGAAAGGTTTGTAACAATTGCAATTCTACTAATCATCTTACTCATGCATGTAGAAAGATTAAAGTAGATACTCCTGTCACTAGCATGCCTAACACTGTTAACATGAATGCTATTCATTTGCCATGTGGTAGAGTAGGTTGCATGCAATGTGCTATGAATATGATGTCTGCATGTTTTACCATGTTAAATGCATCTTTTTCTGCATCACCTACTATGAATATGAATATGCCTGCATCTTCTGTTGCCCCTGTGGCAAAGACTGCTAGTCCTTCTAAGAAGAAGGAAACTCCAAACTCCAAGTCTAAAAGCACTTCTGCTAAGACTAAAAAGGAGAAGAGTCCTGTCACCCCTGAACAAGCACATGTTAAAACAGATTCTGTTGATACTCCTATTTCTACTAAACCACCTGGACCCAAGAATGTCTAGGTACCGAAGAAAGTTTAATCCATTTGTGAATGCAGGGCACAAGAAAGAAAAGTAAAGTTGTGTGGGTGGTTGTTCAAGACACATGACTGGAGAAAAGTCCCTGCTCACAGATGTGGTGATGAGAACCGGCCCAATTATAATCTTTGGAGATGACAGCAAAGGATTTACAACGGGATATGGTAAGCTGAAAGTTGGAAATGTCATCATTGAAGATATCTCTCTGGTGGAAGGACTCAAGCACAATTTACTGAGTATCAGTCAATTCTGTGACAATGGATACGACGTAATCTTTCAGAAGGAAGTTTACTTGATCCAGAACCGGAAGAACAAGGATCTTACACTCCGTGGTGTAAGAAAATCAAGTTTGTTTATAGCCGACATAGATTCAGCAAGTAAGTGGGAGGTCAAGTGTTTCTACAGCAAGGCCTCTGCTGATGATAGTTGGTTATGGCATCGGAAGCTCTCACACTTGAACTTAAAGACTATGAACTCTTTAGTCAAAAGAGAACTTGTGAGAGGACTGCCACAGAAAGAATTCTGTCAAGAAAGACTCTGTGATGCATGTGAAAAAGGGAAGTCAAAGAAAGCATCACACAGGAGCAAAGGCATGACTGACATTGGTTCACCCCTTCAACTGATTCATATGGATCTGTTTGGACCAGTCAACATTCCTTCTATATCAAGGAAAAGATATGCTCTTGTGATCGTGGATGACTACTCAAAATACACATGGGTATTATTCTTGCATTCATAGGATGAAGCAGCACTCGTCATCATTGATCATATTAAGAAGATTGAAAAGGAGGCAAATTTGCCAGTAAGGGAAATCAGATCAGATAATGGAACAGAATTTCGCAATGTTGTTCTTAATGACTTCTGTACTGATAAGGGCATCTCTCGTCAGTATTCAGCTCCAAGGACTCCACAACAAAATGGTGTCGTAGAAAGGAAGAACAGAACCTTGATTGAAGCAGCAAGGACAATGATTAGTCAATCAAGACTTCCAATCTATTTCTGGGCTGAAGCTGTGAGTACTACTTGCTATACTCAAAATCGTACCCCGATAAACAAGGATTTGGATAAGACTCCTTATGAAGTAATGGCCAACAAAAAACCATCACTGAGTTACTTTCATGTGTTTGGTGCAAAATGCTTTGTGTTAAAAGATGAGCATCTAGGAAAGTTTGATGCCAAAGCTGAAGAAGGCATCTTTCTAGGTTATTCTTTAGAGTCTAAGGTCTATAGGGTTTATCTGATCAATGACGACAAGCTGATTGAAAGCATCAATGTAAGATTTGATGATACCAAGCTCCCAAGTCTTCAAAAGGAAAATGAATCTGATTCTCTGGAATTTGAGAATTTAGAAGATATCTATATAGGAGAAGATGAACCTGAAGCTGATACTAGGGAACCTAATGCAAATGAAGGAACTGCTGATCCTGAACCATCTGGAGGAAGTATTGGCAACAATACAAATGATCATCATGATCACAGTGGTCAAAGTGGAGGATCATCAAATAGAATTAGCATCAGCTCAGGGGGAGCAAGTCAAAGTAGATCTACTAGTCATCACACTCAACACAACTATGATTATGGTGAATCATCAAGATTGAATCTACCAAGACAAAGGGTATGGAGTAGAGCCCATCCTGTTGAACAAATCATTGGTGATCCAGACACTGGAGTGCAGACTAGAAGAGCAACTCAGAATGAATGCAACTTTGCTGGATTCTTGTCTCAGACAGAACCAAAGAAAGTTGAAGAGGCACTAAGTGATCCAGATTGGGTATCTGCAATGCAGGAAGAACTCAATCAATTCGAAAGGCAGAAAGTTTGGAAGCTGGTGCCAAGACCTAAAGGAAAATCTATAATTGGCACTAGATGGGTTTTTAGAAACAAACTGGATGAAGATGGTATTGTTACGAGGAATAAGGCAAGACTGGTTGCAAAGGGTTATTCACAAGAAGAAGGAATGATTATGATGAAACCTATGCTCCAGTTGCTAGGCTTGAAGCAATCAGGATGTTCTTAGCATTTTCTGCACACTCCAACTTCAAAGTATATCAGATGGATGTGAAAAGTGCATTCCTGAATGATGATCTAGAAGAGGATGTCTATGTTGAACAACCCCCTGGGTTTCAAGACAAGGAATTTGTAGACTTCGTATACTTTCTCTTCAAAGCACTTTATGGCCTGAAGCAAGCCCCTCGAACCTGGTATGACACTCTTTCCAAGTTCCTACTTGAAAATGGTTTCACTAGAGGTATCATCGATAAAACTCTTTTCCATAAAAAGCATAAGGATGATATAATTCTTGTACAAGTATATGTCGACGACATTATATTTGGTTCTACTAATGATCTTTTGTGCGAGAGATTTGCTAAGCTGATGCAGAGCAAGTATGAGATGAGCATGATGGGAGAATTGTCATTCTTCCTAGGACTTCAAGTTATTCAGAAGCCTGACGGTATTTTTATCTGCCAATCTAAATACATCAAGGATCTTCTGAAGAAATATGGAATGGAAGAAGCATCTCCTGCCAAAACCCCTATGCCAACTGCTGTCAAACTTGATCAGGACAAATCTGGTAAGTCAGTTGACATCACGAAGTATCGAGGTATGATTGACTCTCTCTTGTACTTAACTGCTAGTAGGCCAGATATCATGTTCGCAACTTGTTTATGTGCTAGATTCCAGGCTGATCCTAAAGAGTCTCATCTTATAGCTGTTAAGCGTATTTTTAGATATCTTAAGGGAACCCCCAATCTAGGGATTTGGTACCCTAAAGATACAGGTTTTAATCTGATTGGCTATACAGATTCTGACTTTGCAGGATGTAAGATTGATAGGAAAAGTACTTCAGGAAGCTGTCAGTTTCTTGGACGAAGGTTGGTGTCATGGTATAGCAAGAAGAAACACTCCGTGTCTACGTCTACAGCGGAAGCTGAATACATAGCTGCTGGAAGTTGCTGCGCTCAAATCTTGTGGATGAGGAATCAACTACAAGATTATGGACTCATGTTGGATAAAATTCTGATTCTGTGTGATAACACGAGTGCCATTGCCATTGCCAACAATCCTGTTCAACACACCAGGACAAAGCACATTGATATCATGTATCATTTCCTTCGCGAGCATGTCATGAATGGAACAGTAGAGTTACACTTCGTACCTACTGATCAACAAATTGCAGACATCTTCACTAAACCACTAGACGAATCCACCTTCTCTAGACTGGTTGGTGAACTTGGGATGTTAAATATGTCTAATTAATTAGACAATAAATAACTGCAATTTGTTCGTAAGTTCACAAGTTTTAAAATGTACATATTTTCAGGACTTGTGAATTTACAAAGAGCATCCAGTATTTTACATATTAATCTGATAATTAGTTTTAATTATTTGCCACGATTTATATGATTTGCATGATTTATGTGATTATGTGATTATATGCTAAGTGGTAGATATTTAGAATTAATTTTCTTGAATTATTTAAGTGCTTATATTCAATTAATGAATATTAAGTGTTTATTTGATTCATATTTTAATTATATTTGATTAATGGTTTTGAAGCAATTCAAATTATTTTAAGTTGTCCATTAATTAAATTTTAATTAAGATAATTGCAGCACAATTTATTAAATATCTCTTAACTAAATTTTAATTTAGTTCAAATTTATTTAATTTAATTGTGATATCAATTTGTTACAATATTTTGATTTTAATCAAAATAAGTTTGACAAAATTGATATGACTTTGAGAGAAAACTATTTCGATGTTTTTGCCTAAGTACATATACTGTTAATGGACAACAGGCGCAACATTTGACTTAGTCAAATGTTGCGCCCCAGGTTAACATACATATATATATATATATATATATATATATATATACATAAGACTTTGAAATTCTTGTTTTATTTTCTAAGTCACTCCAAGGCGTCACTGTACTGAGCGCAACATTTGACCAAGTCAAATGTTGCGCCCATGTTCTCTCTTCTCATCACTATCTTAAGGATTTTTTTTCTAAGTCCTAAGTTGCGCCCTTATACACTGTATGTATATAAGGGGCAAGATAGTCTTTTTATAAGTTGCGCCTTGACTGTGTACTGTGTACACCATGAGGAGCAAGTTGGTAATTACCAAACTTGCGCCTCGAGTCATCTCTGTATACATATATACACTCCCTTAACACTTTTCGTTTATTCATCAGTTTTATATATACATAGGATATACACACATCGCAGCCATTTTCAAACTCTCGGACTCGAACCACTTCAAATCCACAAAACTTGAACAAAACCTTGTCCATTTTAAATTCTGAGACCTGTTTTGAACTCCTCTCGTCGAAAGCTTTAATTTGATACCAGATTCATCACGATCTGTTGTTATTTTTCGGAGAGGGTTTTCGAAACCTTTGAACTTCTCGACTAGGTTTGAACGTGTTTTTAGTGTCAATAATTTGCATAACCGATCCCATAATTCTTAGAATTTCGAGAGGAACAACATACTTGAATCTCATCGAAATCTAAAATTCTTGGATTTAGGGTTTTTCGGAGCGTTATTAATTAATTATTTTCGTAACATAAGTGAATATTTGTTCTTGATTATTCGTGAAACGAAATTTTTAATTTTAATTAAAAATGGCTGCAAATTTTGATATTCCGAAAACAAATTTCACAATTGTTGAGAATAATAATTTAATTACGCAAGCCAATTATCGACGTTGGGTTCGATACATGTCTGAATTTTCTTTTGCTAGATTTGCTATGACAGAGTCTGTTATGCTTAACAAATCTCTTCTTCGAGATTTCTTGTCTTCTGTTTCTGTTGTAAATGCAGGACAGGTACTTGGACTTACTTGCACTATTCAGGGACGTACATTGTCTAGTACTGAGAACACCCTGAATAATGCTCTACAATTACCAACAGAAGATTTTGAAGCTGTACCTGACAGAGCAGAAAGGATTAACTTCTTCTATGCTATCCACTGTCAGAGGGAGAGAGACAGAGAACTACCAGCCAAGCTGTATGTTAAACACTTGCCTCGGGAATGGAATTTCTTCTTTAATTCCATCTCTCATGTGTTTGCACCCAAGACTGGTGAATTCCATGGAATTACAACTTTCAATCAAGAAATTGGAATCGCCATTGCTCAGAACACAAGAATCAACCTGGGTCATCTGATTATGGGAGCTTTTCAGGACTCTCTGAGGAAGAACAAACATGTGCTTCTATACCCTCGATTCTTCCAGATTGTGCTGAATCAGATGTTGACCCCTGCTGAAAGTGCTGTCTATCCAAATATAGACAATGTCATCTGTTTCTTCATGACTACAAGGGTAATATCAATGCTGGAGAATCATCAGAACTACTCCAACAATGAACATGTGGTGCTTCCTGAGGCAATGCAAGAATTTCTAAACAACCAGAACTTGCCTCCACCCCATGTTCAAAATGTTGCTGCTCCTGTAGTTCCTGAAGAGGTTCCTGAGCAACAAGCTGAGCCAGTCACTGAGCCACTCATTCAAGACAATATTCCTGAGGCTCAGACTACTCCAGTATAGGAAGAAGTGATAGTGGAAGATGCTGCAGAGAACTCCTCTGATAGTAATGCTCAATCTGAAGGAGAGGATTCACTACAGGATAATTCCACTGACCGTGAGGATGAAGCAGATACTCCTGTCCAAACCACAGCAGTTGCACCAAATGATGATGTCATGGTGGATATTGATGAACTTTTCACCAATACCTACAATCCCATGCTTCAGACAGATATCCCTTCTGACTCTGACAACTTATCTTTTAGTGCACCTGAGGATTGGGTTCAGAATTTGCTGGATTCCAATCCACTATCTTCACCTCTCACACATGCCAGTGAATTTGAAATCCCACAAATTCATAACCAAGGCATTCATTCACAAATTCCTAAGGCAGAAACTTCTCAACCCCTTAGCCAACCACTTGTAATTTCTGAGCGAAAGGGAGAAAGTGCCTTAAGTGCACCACATAAGGAGAATGTTTCTGAAACTGCAGCTCTGTCTCCTAGTCAGGAAAGGAGAATAGAACCTGAGACAACTGCAAACATGTCTATTTCTTCACCACCTCAACCACATGATATTTCATTGGACAATGAGGTTGCACACACGTTTGAAGAATTGACGATAGCCAACACTTTGTCGTCCATGTCAGGGATAGACACTATTGTTTCTGATCCAATTCTTGATCAAGTGCCTTCACAGGCTTCTGGGGGAAACTTGGATGATTTGCCAAAATCTCCATCCTTGTCTACCCCCTGGGAGGAACATTCCCAGATCCCTTAAGGGACTCTTCACCTCTCGAAGGTGAACGGCAATCTGTTTCTGAGCCCTTCATATCAGGAAGTGTGCCAGTTATAGAGGACTTGTCACAAAGTCATTCGCCATCAAAGGCAGTTGTGGGAAACCAGGGTGCTTCGCCAATTCAAGGATCACATCCTTCGAGCCCTGTGTCTACCCACCCTGAGATTCCAACTCAGGATCCACCTAAGGCTCACTACCATCGAGTTATTGGCAACTTGTTTCTTATGACTCAGATTCATCTGACGAGGAAACTGAGGACGAAGGCTCACGAACCTTCATTGCACCTTCTGTGATCTCTCTAGAAGAGTCTAAGAAGATTTCTTCTGCAGGTACCACTTCTATGGATGCTGGCACTTCTTTGAGTGAGAGGGAAACACCTACAGAACTTGCTATATAGAAACCCTCCAACCCACTGAGTGTTCTAGTTCTGAGTGAAACGAGAGAAACACCTGCAGAACGAACAAGTGAGAACCCAACAGCCCAACCTACAATTGAATCTACAATTCCAACTGTATCTGTGACAGAATTTGAAGCTCTGAAGTTTAAAGTTCAACATCTTGAAGCTAAGAATCTTGTTCTACGGGAAGAGTTAGTGGAGATTAAATCTACAATGGAACAAAGGTTGGCTGCTCTCGAGGCTAAGTTGCTGGCATCTCAACCTTCCAGAGAGGATTACTCAACTGAGGGGGAGAGAGCAGCAGAAAAAGCAAGAGGAAAAAGGGTGATCACAGGGGTGTCAGAAGAATTAATTGACTCTGCTCTTAGAGGTCAATTCAGTTACAGTCATGATGAGTACATCCCTGAGTTTGTTGATGACAGGGTAATAAGGATGGTTGGTGCTGATGATGATGATCTAGAAGAAGGAGAAATCCCTGACAATGAAGTCTTTGCTGATGAACTTGCATATCATAATGACATCTTCCCTCCTGAAGAATATGAAATTGCAAATCCTCAAGACATTGCTGATGTTTCTAGAGATTTTGCTGAGCAAAGGAGAGCGAGGGAGAAGTTAGAAAATCAAAGACGGATTCATAGGGAAAGGAGACTTGCTAACTTGCATAAGGATGGAGAGGAATGAGATGTTGCCAGGGCAGTGTTTGATTTCCCAGAGGTCATTCAAGAAAACAATGATGATGAAGTGAAAGATATCTTTGACTCCTTCAGGAACAACTACAAGGATCTACATGACTACCATGAGGTGTTAAATGATATCATTTCTACTGTGTCAGTTGCTGTTCTTCCCAGAAGAGGATGGATGGTGAATATATCATTCGAGCTAAAGAAAGAAGGCCATGGACTCAAGCATGTGTCAAGTCAATTTCTCAGAGATCTCTCTCTGACTGAGCTGTTTGTACTACTCATGGGTTTGTGATTCATTATATAGTCTTCCTCTCAGAATCTTGCATTGGTGCTAACAGTGACATCCCGATCCTTAGGACTATAAAATAAATAACCTTTTGTTCCCATGGGGTAGCCTACAAACAGCTTTACTTCAGTACGAGATTCTAGCTTAGTCGTGTTCTTATTCAGCACATGTGCTGGACAACCCCATATCCGAATGTGTCTCAGACTCGGTTTGTCCCCGGTCCACAATTCTAAAGGGGTTTTAGGAACCGACTTAGAAGGTACTAAGTTCAGAAGATAAGATGTTGTCTCTAAGGCATGTCCCCAAAACGACTTGGGTAAATCCGAATAACTCATCATCGATCTAACACTCTCTAAAAGAGTCTGGTTCCTTCTCTCTGCTACACCGTTCTGCTGGGGTGTGCCTGGTGCAGTCAACTGCGATTCTATCCCATTCTCTGATAAATATTCCCTGAATTCCCCAAGCAAGTATTCGCCACCACGATCAGATCATAGTGACTTGATACTTTTATTATGCCGCTTCTCCATTTTAGCTTTGTACTCTTTGAATTTATCAAAGCACTCAGACTTAGGGCGTAACAAATAAACGTACCCATATCTAGAATAATCATCAATAAAAGTGACGAAATACTCATAACCACCTCTTGCTTGGATATTCATAGGTCCACATAAATCAGAGTGAACCAATCTTAACACTTCTTTGGCTCTATTCCCCTTTGCCTTGAAAGGCCTATTGGTCGTTTTACTTTCCAAGCAGGATTCACAAACTGGAAATGGCTCCACTGCCAATGAGCCTAAAGGCCCGTCTACTACTAGTCTTTAAATCCTCCTCAAGTTAATATGACGTAATCTCAAGTGCCAAAGATATGTTTGGTTCAAACTAGAAGGTTCCTTTCTTTTATTAGAGGTAGAAGATGTGTTGTTCAATACCCTATGTTGTAGTTGCAGTGCAGGTTGACTAGGATTAATTATATACAAATTGTCTTGCAATGTACCAGAACATATAATCCGTTTATTCATCATAATAGAAACATTACGATCCAAACAAACATTATAACCATCCAAAGCAAGTTTAGAAACCGAAATCAAATTTCTTCTAAAAGAAGGTACATAAAGACAACTGTTCAAAACCAAAATCCTATCAGAACCAAAAGATAAATGAATAACTCCTACTGCAACTACTGCTACTTTCGTAACATCTCCCATGAACACGTAGATCTCACCATCTCTAAGCATTCTGGATTGCTGGAACCCCTGCATAAAGTTACAAACATGATCAGTGGCTACAGTATCTACACACCAAGTTCTCGTAGATATAGCCGCTATAAATGTTTCTGTAACTAGAGAAAGAGACATACCAGTATTGTTTGTCTTCTTAGGAAGAGGACAATCCTTTTTCCAGTGACCCGACTGCTTGCACCGGTAGCACTTCCCCTTAGGCTTTTTCACACCACCTTGAACTCCCACTACCTTCACAGCTTGCTGTGTCTGAGCCTTTTTCTTCTTCTTATTGCCTTTCGGCTTAGAGGAAGAACCTTTCTCAGCCACATTCACTTGAACACTCTGGCGAAATAATCCTTCAGCTGCCTGAAGTTCTGTCAGCAGTTCCGCAAAACTATACTGCCTCTTGTTCATGTTGTAATTCAAGCGGAACTGCTCAAAACTCTTGGGCAAGCTCATAAGGACAATGTCAATCTGGGTTTCCCCATCAAGCTAAGCACCAAGGATCTCTATCTCATTCAGATGTGACATCATCTTGAGAACATGATCCCTTACAGGTGTACCTTCAGCCATCTGAGTGTTCATTAAAGCCTTCATGGCTACTTGCCTAGCAACCCTATTCTGATCTCCAAAAAGTTCCTTGAGATTAAAGAGCATATCCGAAGCAGTGGCCATAGCCTGATGCTGATGTTGCAAAACAACCGACATTGCTGCAAGAATGTAACATCGCGACATCTCATCAGCCTTTGTCCACCGCTTATAATACTCTTTCTCCTCATAAGGAGCATCAGCAGCGGGCTGCTCAGGCTTGGGTTCATAAGTGCAAAACTTGTACTCCTCAGCAGTCAACACAAAGTCCAAATTACGTTTCCATTCAATATAGTTAGGTCCGGTAAGTTTGTTATCCTTAAGTATGGTGAACAGTGGATTAAAGCCCATTTTATCCTGAGAATCATGCATGAAAAAATCACATTACACATAAAGAAGGGTGCATAAAAAATTAAGACCTGTTGGTTCCTCTAACAATTATTAAAATTAAATGCACTAATGTAAAAACACCATAAGTTTCTGGTACGTCACAATGGGTGACATGTATACCACCTAAATTTGTTTAAACGTTACTTCGGTCCTATTACTAAACAATAAGCAACGTTGGGGTGGTCAATATTATTTTTCATAGCTAAGTGTATACCATCATCAAATCTTAAATTACCCGAAACCTATGGAACTTGGTACGCCACGATGGGCGGCATGTATACCTTCCAATATTTCCTGAATGGAATACTTCAATTAGATATTCGTGCCTGGTTTGATTTCTAGGCAGTTGAGGAGTCACATCGGTCTCACTTAATACCCATAAGCCTTAGAAATCGCCCCAAATCAGAGATAAAGAAAATTCGTATCTATTCGTATTAATTTAAGAAGTTTGTTCCAGTAATATCTATAACATTCTAGATGCCATAAATTACATGCCACGATGGGTGACGTATACATAATTTATATTCGTCTTTATGTTAAATTACATACAAACAATGATGGAGACCATGGGATTTAATATCATATTAACTCCCTCTCCCACTTAGAATTTACTTTGAGGATTTTAATCTAGATGCATCGCCCTATGTTATTTCTTCGAAGTCCACATGCATACTATCAGGGTCATAGCAACACAAAGAACACATAACATGGCAGCATACTATCATGATTAAAGCATTAATGAAAAACATCCCTATGTCCATGTCATTCTAGCATGCGAAGGGTTAGTATCACATGGCATAACAACAAAGACAAGAAACACATAATAACAATAATCAAGAATCATAATAAAACACATCCACTATTATGGCCCCGGAAAAATCAGCTTCGAATTCATCCTTCGACAGAATCCAGAAAACTTCGAGAGCCCGTTTGGAGGCCTAAACGGCCTCAGAATGCCTCGAAAAATTCCGAACACAACCTCGAAAACACCTCAACCAGTCTTTTCCCGGTGGTAGCTAGCTCCGTCTCCTTCTGCCGTTTCCGAAAAGTGCTCGTTCGCCCAAATCGGACATCGTATGCTTGTTACGACCAAAACAGTGCAGCACCCCCGAAACCCTAATCGCAGCAGCAGAAGATATCTGTTTCTTGCAGCCCCGTTGATCCAACAATTACATACAAATTGTATAGATGAACCAGCCTATTCTATTACATCAGATCATAATCTAAAACAATTACAAATTGAATTACAAGATTAAACTATCACGATCAACCCTCGTGATTTACAACAGCCACCATAAACCACGTGGAATCCAAACATAACAGAATAATTAAAACACGGCCATAATAGTGGACAACGACCTGCATCACAGAATCACTATATACATGCATATATAATCATGACATGGACTACATATCATAAATCGCAGAACCGCAACCTGGCTCTGATGCCATTGAAGGAACAATCGGACCTTGGCCCTGCGTTTTATGATACTAATTAAAAGTTCGAACAGAATATTAACCTTAATCGCTACGGCGCAAGCGATTCAAATCCACGTCTTCTACTGTATTCCCTGATTCTCCTTGGACGAAGTGTGGCCTTCGATCTCCCAAGGTGTGCCTCTCCTTAAAGCTCCGAAAACCCAAAACCCTAGCTGTCTCCTTGAGAAAAACGTCTGCCTCTCTCAAACTCTAGGATGAATTCGTTTTTGGTGTATCTTTCAGCTTTAGGAGAACGAGAATATATATAGGCTACAGTAGGGATCATGGACCATTAGGTCAGTCCTTCCAATGACATTCCAGGCCAGGCCCAATGTCATTAAATATTAATTCAATCCACTAAAGAATTAATATATGCACTACCTTTCCTAATTCCGTAAATTAATTATTTAATTCGGCTCCCATATTAATTGCATATAAATTCCCCATGTTTAAGATATCGCATGTCCATTAATTAAATTAATTTCTGACAATTAATTTAATCAATATCTTTTATCCTTGATCATCCACTCAACCTTATAATTATGCAAGAACAGATCTGCCTGCAGGACTAAAGCATAATTATCTTTATGAGCTTTCAAGAGGACATCATCACCCGAATATATTTTTCGGACACGGTTTCCTTCTATAGTCAATATCCCGCTCTGTATATAATGTCATTGCCCAATACATAAATTCGTAATTTAAAATAAATTAATTAACTTATGAGTCGAGGCATGTGCATTAAATACAAGTGTCAATCACTATATCCGGATTAAGAACTTAAGCATTAATAACATCATAGAATCTTAGTTCTTTATTGTCAGAATTAAAGAAACAATTATTCTACTATTTTGATCCCGTTCAATATACACAAAGTATATAAGTATTATTCAATAGTCAAGATAAACTATTTCCAAATAATACTTCAGCCGTTCCAGTGGTTTGTCTAACACGACCTCGACTGTGAACCTTTATTATATTATAGAAAGAACTCGACAATCTAATCTTCTGCTATCCCATTTGATACTAGATTGTCCACAATATATAATATACAGACAATGTGAAAACATGCATTCAAGATTCTCAAATAATTGTTATATACTTCAAACTAATATTTCAGTATAACCCTAACACGACGAGCTGAAGCAGAAGTATGATGCCTTAGTAAGAAAGCATCAGGGTACTTCTGGAGGACAAAGCTTCAAAAGCAAGTCTTATCTGGCAGAAGGGAAAAGCTGGGATGATACAGATAGTGATGAAGAAGAGCAGATTGAGAATGTTGCTCTCATGGCTAATCTTGGATCATCTTCACCTCCTCCTGCTGTAAGCTTTCAGGTAGATCCAACATGCCCTAAACTTTTTATGCAATTAGGACTAGAAAGAGATGATGCTATTAAAAAGTTGAAAGCTGCCAATCTTAAGATTGATACTTTAGTCTTAGATATTCATGCTTATAAGATGAATGAGATGAAAGTATTAAAACCTAAAATTGAACAACTGACTATGGATTTAGGATTACAATGTGCTAAAGTCAGAGTTCTAGAGAAAGGTGAGATTGCTTTAAGACTTCCGCTAGACGAAGAGAAAGTGAAATGTAATGCCTCCACTATAGTCAAAGAGCTTAATGATAAACAAGAGATCAAGAGAACTGTTGGAATAGGTTTTGACTATAACAAATCTGTAGGTAAGGCTAGTAACATTACTCCCTTTAAGAAGAGTGCTAAGGAGAGAGGAATTCCTTTTGTTTTGAAAGACTCCCCTCAACCTTTGTTTAAAACCTCAAAAGCTGAACCTCTATTAGAAACTCCTGTTGTCATTAGATATGAACTCAAACAGGAAGACCTTAATTTGAAAGAGAGTAATGAGAAGAGAGATGAGATCCTGACATCACTGAAACCAATCAAAGTGAAAGGCAATGTTAGGTTGCCTAAAGCGGTTTAGGTGTCAATTCTGAGAGAACTAAATTCAACAGTCCTAATAATTTTGTGAACAGTAAGAACAGAGATAATAGATGCCATTGTACTGAGAACTTTAAATCTGTTAACAATGTTAGAGTAGAATCTATTAATGTTCCTACTACTGTGACTGGTATGCCTGTTGCTCCTGTTTTTGATGCATGTCATAAATCTTGTGGTGTTGATAACTGTATGCTTTGTGCTTTCAATACTATATCTGCTTATTTTAGAAATTTGCATGCTAAAAATGAAAATACATCACCTAGACAACACACAAACAATAAGCATGCTAGGTCAAAGACTGCTAGTCCTCCTCGTGTTAGGAAGGAGACTTATGTTCCAAAGCCTAAAACCAAGTTTTATAAGGCTGTTGTTAAGGAAGTAAGTTCAGTCAAGAGTGAACCAAGTATCAGTCCAAGAGGCTCTCTTGTATTACCTGATAGAAATCAATTCTTTAAGTTTGCTGGACCCAATCAAGTGTGGGTCCCAAAGAAGGTTTAATCAAGTTGTCTTTTGCAGGGTGCCAGTGGAGTTGTTCGAGTTGTTTGGGTGCTTGACAGTGGAGCGTCAAGGCACATGACTTGCAATAGATCCCTGCTGACAGAAGTGGGAGAGGCAACTGGACCTTCAGTTACTTTTGCTGATAATAGCAAGGGTCGTACTGTTGGATATGGCAAGTACAAAGTTGGAAGTATCATCATAGAAGAAATTGCACTAGTTGAAGGACTACAACATAATCTCCTTAGTGTCAGCCAGTTTTGTGACAAGGGTTAGTATGTTCACTTTGAAAAGGAAATATGTATAATCAAACATACCAAGGATAAACGTCCTTCACTATGTGGCATCAGGAAAGGCAACATATTCGTAGCTGATTTATCTACTGGACCAGGAAATGAATATCACCGTTTCTATGCAAAAGCATCTGCGGAAGATAGTCGGTTATGGCATAAGAAACTCTCACACCTCAACTTCAAAACTATAAACTCTCTGGTCAAGAGAGATTTGGTGAGAGGTTTACATCTGATGATCTCTGTGAAGCTTGTCAGAAAGGAAAAGCGAAGAGAGCATCTCATAAAAGCAAGACCATCAATAGTATCATTGACCCATTGCAGCTTTTGCATATGGATTTATTTGGCCTAGTGAATATTATGTCAATTGATGGAGGAAGATATGCTTTGGTTATTGTGGATGACTTCTCAAAATTTACTTGGGTTTACTTCCTAGCTTCCAAGGATGAAACTCCCCTGACAGTAATTGATCATATTAAGAAAGTTGAATTGGAAAAGGGTGTTCCTGTAAAAGCAATAAGGTCAGATAATGGAACTGAGTTCAAGAATCAAACCTTAGTCAACTTTTACTCTGAAAAGGGAATCAACAGACAGTACTCAGCACCAAGGACTCCACAACAGAATGGAGTCATCGAAAGAAAGAATCGCACACTAATTGAAGCTGCTAGAACAATGATTGCTGAAGCAAAGCTTCCTCTGTACTTTTGGGCTGAAGCTGTGAGCACTGCTTGTTACACCCAGAATAGAACTTTGATCAATAAGGATCACATGAAAACTACCTTTCAGCTGTATAACAACAAGAAACCATATGTGAAACATCTTCATGTCTTTGGAGCCAAATGCTTTGTTCTTAAAGATGGTGAAGAGAATGTAAGTAAGTTTGAACCAAAGGCTTATGAAGCAATCTTTGTTGGTTATACCAAAATTGCTTATAGAGTTTTTATGATTGACACTCTGTCAGTGAAAGTTAGTGTCAATGTTACATTTGATGACACTAAACTTCCAAGTCTACAATGTGCTGATCCATCTGAGTCTCTGAAGTTTGACAACTATCCAGATTCTTACTCAGATGATGATATGCCACCTGAGGTTGCAACAGGAGATGACAACCATGATGATAATGATCCAGGCAATGGTGGAGGAAATGGCAATAATGCTGGAGATTCCACTGATGCTAGTGGTGGATCATCAAGTCAACCTGGAACAACTCAGGGGGAGCTGGTGGATCATCTAGTCATACACTTCAGCTTAATGATAATATTGCTGAATCATCAAGGACACAACTTCCAAGGGAAAGGATTTGGAGCAGAGATCATCCCTTTGATTTAATTATTGGTGATCGTGATGCTAGTGTCAAGACTAGAAGTGCTACGACAAATGAATGTTTATTCTCTGGTTTTCTATCACAATTAGAACCAAAGAAAATGGATGAAGCACTTGCTGATCCTGATTGGGTTCTTTCCATGCAAGAAGAACTCAATCAATTTGAGAGACAAGAAGTTTGGGCCCTGGTTCCAAGACCTAAAGGAAAGTCTATAATTGGAACTAGATGGGTCTTCCGTAACAAGTTAGATGGTGATGGCATTGTTGTAAGAAACAAAGCCAGACTGGTCGCAAAAGGTTATTCACAAGAAGAAGGAATTTATTACGATGAAACCTATGCTCTAGTTGCTCGTCTTGAAGCCATCAGAATATTTCTTGCATTTGCTGCACACTCCAACTTCAAGGTTTATCAGATGGATGTGAAAAGTGCATTTCTGAATGGAAAGCTAGAAGAAGAAGTATGTCTAGTACAACCCCTGGCTTTGAAAATCCAGAGTTTGCTGATTTTGTGTACTTCCTATTCAAAGCTGTCTATGGGCTCAAGCAGTCACCAAGGACATGGTATGACATCCTCTCTGAGTTTTTAATTGAAAACAATTTTACTAGAGGTGTCATAGACAAAACTCTCTTTTACAAATTGCATGATAATCATATGATATTTGTTTAAATATATGTTGATGATATTATATTTGGTTCTACTAACGATAACTTATGCAAGAGGTTTGCTAAGTCAATGCAGAGCAATTATGAGATGAGTATGATGGGTGAGCTGTCCTACTTCCTTGGTCTTCAAGTAAGCCAAAAGGAAGATGGAATATTCATTTGCCAATCCAAGTATGTCAGAGATCTTCTTCGAAAGTAAAATCTAGAAGACTCGTCACCGGCAAAGAAACCCATGGCCACTGCCACAAAGCTTGACCAGGATAAATCCGGTAAGAAAGTTGATATCACAAGCTATCGAGGTATGATTGGCTCTTTACTTTATCTTACTGCAAGTAGACTAGATATCAAGTTTGCAACATGTTTGGGTGCTAGGTTCCAAGCTGATCCTAAGGAATCACATCTTATAGCCGTCAAAGGAATCTTTAGATATCTTAAGGGTACACCTGGTTTAGGTATTTGGTACCCTAAGAATACTGGTTTTGACTTAACCGGCTATACAGATTCTGATTATGCAGGTTGCAGGATTGATAGAAAGAGTACGTCTGGAAGCTGTCAATTTCTAGGACGTCGATTGGTTTCCTGGTACAGCAAGAAGCAGCATTCAGTGTCTACTTCTACTGCTGAAGCTGAGTACATTGCTGCTGGTAGTTGTTGTGCTCAGATTCTCTGGATCAGGAATCAATTAAATGATTATGGTATTGATGTTAACAAAATTCCAATATTTTGTGACAACACCAGTGCCATAGCCATTTCCAACAATCCAGTGCAACACTTCCCGACCAAGCACATAGATATCAGGTATCATTTTATTAGAGAACATGTCATGAATGGTACTGTGTGCTACA